>NC_134039.1:1390323-1751573 GCF_965140245.1 Athene noctua
AAAGAGAGAAAGAGAGAAAGAGAGAAAGAGGAAAGAGAGAAAGAGAGAAAGAGAGAAAGAGAGAAAAGAAAGAGAGAAAGAGAGAAAGAGAGAAAGAGAGAAAGAGAGAAAGAAAGAAAGAAAGAAAGAAAGAAAGAAAGAAAGAAAGAAGAAAGAAAGAAAAGAAAGAAAGAAAGAAAGAAAGAAAGAAAGAAAGAAAAAGGAGAAAGGGAGAGAGAGAGAAAGAGAGAAAGAGAGAAAGAGAGAAAGAAAGAGAGAAAGAGAGAGGAAGAGAAAGAGAGAGAGAGAAAGAGAGAGGAAGGAGAGAAAGAGAGAAAGAGAGAAAGAGAGAAAGAGAGAAAGAGAGAAAGAGAGAAAGAGAAGAGAGAGAAAGAAAGAAAGAAAGAAAGAAAGAAAGAAAGAAAGAAAGAAAGAAAGAAAGAAAGAAAGAAAGAAAGAAAGAAAGAAAGAAAGAAAGAAAGAAAGAAAGAAGAAAAGGAGGAGAGGAGAGAAGGAGAGAAGGAGAGAAAGAGAGAGAAAACGAGATAAAAAGAGAGAGAAAGAAAGGGAGAATTTGGTTCTACAAAATCCAAATGGGTCCTTGTGGCTACGGTGTCCCGCCAGACCCTTCCCATCATGAAAAAAGCAAGGCAGCTAGATGCAGTATTTGGACTGGGATGTGGAATCCCTAGTAAGAGAAAAAAGTGATGGGAGATCAATTGCAATGTAAGTAGAGTTACGCCAAGTGAATGGGAAGCGTGAAGAGAAACGAGAGCAAACGCTGGGACAAGTTTTCTAGTCTCCACAATTTACAGATTAAATGATTGTACAATGCATATCAGCTAAGAGTTTTCCCACAGGTTTCATTTTGTCACTGTGCACTTTCTGTCCGGGATTATTACACGGGGTTGGGTCGTTGAAGAGTGGCTGCATCTCGTTCCAAATACGGCCACGCTCAAGGGGTCAGATTGTTGTTGCTCAATTGTATCTTTCACAATTTTTAAATGAGTCCGAGATCTTTGACATGGAAAGAGCTACACAGATGGGCAATGACTATATTTTACTGGGAAACGCTAAACCCAGGCAGGGAGGATAGCAAACACAGTGGGTTTTCTTGTAGCTACAGCGCACGATTCTTGGGAATTGCTCTTTTTTTTCCCCCGGCCTTTGATTCTCTGGGCACCCTTGACAAGTGGAACACAGTTTAGTTTACCAGTCCATAACATCAACACAAAACCATCTCGACTCCCAGATGTGCTGTGGGATATGTTGTTTGTCGAGTATTTTAAGGTTCTCCAAATGAGAAGGAATTCGTATTATTGTGTTTTGCTTACTATAAACCAGCAGGAGCTCTGTTACAGCGAACTCCCTCGCTGCGTGCTCACTTTATGGGGTCTGGAGGGGGGCACACGTGAGAGACACGTGGCACGGACTCACGCCCGTATTGCTCAGCTGGTCAAGTGACCTCTGCCAGGACAGGTTGTTTAGAATTTGACTGAGAATACAGGTTAGCTTCGGGTTCACCCGTCTCTTTCAGTCCTCTTATAGCTGCAGGATATTTAAGGATCTGGTCTGATGAGGGAGAAAAGGAAGGCTGCTTTTCTTTGAGTCAGAAAAGATTTTATGTTGATGGGAGCACAAAATGAGATTTCCCCCTAATCCCCTGTGCAATTCATTCACGTAATCTCTTTGTAGGCACATCATATTAATCCTTGTTATTACAGAGAGAACCTAAACCACTGAAAATGTCAAAACATACTGCTCAACAGAAAAGGCCACGGTGTTGGATCTTCCTACTCTTTGCACTGTAATAAAGATTTACATCGTTTATGTCTTAGCACTTCACTGGAAATATTCCCTGAAGTTAGTATTCACTGGGAAAAAAAAAAAAAAAGGTAAAAAAAGAGAAAGTATTTGAATGAGAAACATGCAGTACAACATCGAGCCATGCCAGCAAAGGGATTTTTCTACTATATGGTAATGAACTGCAAACGCTGGGTGGAAGGGTTTTGAATGTGACCTGAACCCCGAGACTGAGGCACGCTTTGCAGAGTTCCTCATGTTCTCCTTTGTATTCAGTCTCCACGGAATCTGTCGGTGCAGAGCAGACGTACAGAGAGAATAAACTAGACAACTATCATGCAAATAGGCTTCTCCTGCACAACATTCCACGCTTACAGGCTTTAGATTGCCATCCTTGGGCCAGGATTTGCAGGAATGACAGGGCTCATAATCACAATCTCCCGTGTACTACCGAGTGATAACGCCCACAAGAGAATTCTGGTCTCCTCTTTAGGATTTCTTACTGATGGACTAGAAAAGGGAATTTTTAACTTGACCGTAAAATTCTTCTTCTGCCTGACAGGGAACTGGGATGGGTGCCCCTGCCCGTGATGGGCCGGCCGTCCCCTCCCCTCTACACGTCCTGCAACACGCACGGAGCCCCCGCGAGAGCCAGAGCACCAAACCGCACCGCTGCTCTCACCCGCCGCTGGCGATTTGCTAGACATTCTCTTGAGCCCCTACAGCGTTTTCATTTCTCTGCTACGCACTGTATTACGTGCTCTTTGGTATTTTCTCCTCTGCAAACCTTTGCAAAAACGGAGACGCCAACCACCGGCGTTTTTGAGGACAGATATTTAGGTGTCCTAAATCATCTGTGCCCCTATCCTTAAAATTATTTAAGCATCAGAGTAACACAGCTACGTATCCTTGAGGATCTGGGTCACAGATGTATTAGAAAATGTTATCCTCACTTTGAAGTGCAACTTCAATACAAATTTGCTTGCTTCATGCTGCTCCTTCCCCTCTTGGTTATTTATAACAGACAACTTTTTGTTAGTGAAAGAAGCAGAAGTAGGTTACTTTGTATTTCGGTCCCTTCACCATGCACTCTTGGGCCACTGTGTATTTTGAGGAATAAAATATATTTTTTTAGGGTGGCACACCTCCGTTAAGACACCACGTATCACTGACAGAAAAGGGAAGGAACCATTTTGGCTGGCGGACCGGTAGCCAAACCAAGGGAGAAAGCAAGTAGCCGTGACTGAGCACTTCAGCAATTCCTGCTTTTTCTGGAAGCAGAGGGTGAAACGTGTCCACTTCTGTCGGAGCCAGATAAATACTGCTCTGCGGGTCTTCTTATAGCAAAGGATTGTAAGCGAGGCTTCTAAAACCAAAGTCCACGTTCTGTTCAACACAAATCTAATCGGATGTTGCGGTTTTGCTGTTCTTTGCTAAATGATGGCTGCACTTCTGTGGTGTTCTGTGAACAATGACTAGAGGGATTTTTTTTCAGGATGAAAGACATTAAACAATGTAACTGTCTGTAAATTGTAATTACAAGCCGTTTGATGTCATAATATTAAGCTTGTATTTCCATAATTTTCACAAAGATAGAAGACTGTTTTGCTTGCTGCTTTGGGGGGAGATTCTCATTTATTTTGGCTAATTTCTTTTTCCTTCTCACAACATAAACCGTATTTTGCCAGAAGGCATCAGTCAGTCTTGAGTTACACTCGGGCTGCCTAAGACCAAGTGACGTCCGTCGTGCTGAGCTGCTCACTGTGCATAAACAGGGAGAGCACCCTGGACTCCGTGTGCGGCAGGGGAGGGGCTCTGGGAGAGAGAGAAACATCAGGTTTGGGGGTGAGGGGAGAGCAGAGGTTGGAGAGATGAGGTGAGCCTGGGAAGATAAGGCGCGAGGCAGCCAGGGAACGCTACCAGCAGGGCTGGTCATGCCCGCGGGAATTCTGGCCACTCTCCTGGGGCGAGCACACTTGCAAAGGAAAACGTACACAGGAGTAAATAAAGAGAAGTCACAAGCATCTGCAGAGCTATTTCTCAGTTTTGAGGGTAAACGTTCACAAATAGATCCTCCTCACCCCTCCCAAGTGTCAAGAGCTTGTCCCAGCCTCCTGAGGACCAGGAATGAATACGAGAGGAATTGCAGGGAATCCAGGTGGAACGTCATAATAATAAAGTTTTAATTTTTATCTTTATTTTAAACAGTTCCAGTATTTTTTTCTGACTGTTCTTGTATTTTTATAATACTCCTGCATTTAAAAGGGTATTTTTAAATCAGTAGCTATCACGGCTTTAACTGTAAGAGCAATATTTGCTCTACAAAGCTATGTAAATCGGGAACACTCACATTCTAACCTTGTATTTCCACATTCCATTTATTTTCAATATTCTTAAGAAACTTGTAAGAATTATTTAAACTCTCTCTGGTTTCCTCTGCTGAAGAATCCCATTTGGACAGATTTCTCCTGCAATTGAAGCCAGCCTGGCCGCCTTCTCTCGGGCTGTTCACAGCCCAGTTAGAGATGGGAACACGAACGTTAAGATTTTCTAGGAAAATGTATCTACCTGATTATTTTTTCTGCACAACGGTAGGGGAAAAAAAAATTAAAAAAAAAAAATCACACATTATTTTGTGCTTTTTCCTTCATGGCCAAGACTTGCCCAGCGTTTGAAAGGAACAGGCAGAGCTGCTAACAGAAATACAGCCTGACTTGGCAATGCCTGCTGTGCCTGCAATCAGCCAGTGAAGACTGAGGAAGGGTCTTTTTGAACTTGTTCAAGGGGCAGACAGGAAGATAGCAGATTAACAGCAGATTCTAATAAACCTTCAAGTGACCAGAAACTACATCCAACTGTTGCAGCCGTTTAAGCACATGCAGTTGTGGCAAATCTTGCAGCCTTGACACGGAGAAAATTCCCTCTAGAATTAACAGGAATTTGCCTGAACAAGGATTGAATGACTGCAGACTTGCAGCCCAGCCCTACAAGCCTTTTCTCATGACAGCATCCAATTAAAATTAATGAAGTAACTTGTTCAGGATCACCCAGGGAACTGATGGGAGAGGCGGGGGGGAACACGACTCACATTACATGAGTCACTGCCAAGTTCCTTGATGTTACAAAGTCAAAAATACTTAGAAAACAGAAATGCTGAAGAACAGTGAGAAATGCTCACCATTAGTTGAAGGGGCTCCCAGGAGACCTCTCTGGGGCGATCAATTTGCATGTGCATCACTAGTGAGGCATAAAGTTCTGCTTTCTGGCAATATTTCTAACCCATCTCACATGTCATTGGGTATTATGATTAAAATGTGAGAGTGGCTTCTATTTTGTAAAGGAAAATAATTATGTCTTAATGTGCCAGGCAGACTCGGTCTCCGTTCCTTCACCTTCACCATCTTTCAGCTCCCCCTTGACATTTCAGAGCAGCCCAGAGATGATGCTCTTTCCCACACAGCTGCCTCTCTCCCAGCTCAAACCAGTAAATTATATTCTGTCTGTGACCGACCCTCCTCCCTCCTCCAGCTCACTCTGTGCTGGATGGAGCTGAAGGGAGGTGACACCTCTTTGGAGGCTGGCGGAGAAAGCAGCTGTTAAATCAACATATCATCACCTATGGTGTTAGAGTGGCACGAGGGGAATGGGGACGGCGGAAGGAATTGGCCTGCTATTTATAAAATAAACAAGTTTGCATGCTCGTGTTGCAAATGCCACATGGGAGCCACTAAACCCAGGAAGAGTTTCAGAAATCTAATTTGCTTTTCATTGTGTATGCTGTTTGATTAAGTTGTACGTTTCTTTCTGTCTGCAATAAAAACAGTTACTTTCCAGTCATTTTCATTTTGGGTCTCTCTCTCTAGCACTCACACACCAATATAACATTTGAATTGCAAATACTGTAAGAAATATTTATTAAAGATAGTCACTTCCCCTGGATTTTATGTATATATGCATCTATATCTTCCTAATGTTTTCAGTTACTAGAAGGGTTTATTCTGTCTGTCTTCTAGCAGGCAGCTTTTAACTATCTCTGTCTCTAAGCGAGGAAGAAGGGAGGAGCAGAACATTTAATGGACTTCCTCAGAAAACTCTTCCATCACAGTTTTGGAAAGAAACATCTGAGTATTGTGCGAGAGAAAGCTCCCTTTGACCAGACACCCAATACCACCTTGTCTGACACCCACGAAATTTAAATGATTAAATGAATTCAAAAAGATCATATAATGAAATTGTATCCTCTCCTGTTTCTTCAGCTGCTTCCCCCCCTCCCAGCTTAACTCGAAATGAGGAGCTTGCTTGCTGTGGTCCATTACACTCCAAAAGAACGAGTGTCTGAACCAAAAATAAAAAATATGTCAGTGCATGTCTACGGACACCATGATGGTGCCATCCATATCCCTAAACCCCACAATCCCATATATTTTTTCCAGTCTGCTAGCTGGTCATGGAAACAGTACAAGTATAAAAAAACCCAACATTTCTTAACATGCAGCTGGACAAATTCTCACGGGCCATTGATAAAGGCAAAATGGGCAAGACGTCCAAGGGAAAAACTCTTCTCCCAAGCTTCTTCCAGGGAGAATGTGAAGCATTTTTCCATTAGTGTGGACACTGTTAACCTCTTCTGAAAAGGAACAAAGGCCACTCTGGATTTCCACTCCCTTGAGCTGAAATTGCAAAAGTGTTTGTGGCTGTGCGGGTGCAACAACAAAAAAATAAAGGTCCCCCTGATCATAATGAAACACCATGTTACAGAAATAAGACCCAAGAGCTGAGCTTTCTCCTCGGCTTTATGACCAGCATTTCAGGACAACTTCTATTTGCTGCTCGGTAGATATTACTTCTTTTGGAAGCCTGCGTATGCTTATTAGGATTCTGTAGAAAACCCAGTTGTCAGGGTAATACAGCAGTAGGGCAGTGATTTGTGCCTGTCCACAGGGCCTGGCTTATCTTTCACAGGAGCCAGCCGTAGATGCATAGAGCTGGCGTAAACTTAGGACGTTTCCCACTTGCATACGAACAGTGATTGTGGTGGCACTGCCTGCGAGGGGGTCAGGCAGCGAAACCATCTGAAGCCACGTAAGGCACAGGCCAATTCCATCCAGCCGTGCAGCGTCAAACTGAGGGGGGGGGGCGTGTGTGAAGATCCCCAACTAACTCCAGCCTTCTCCACCCTGTGACCCTCCTTCACCCTTTGCTACTACCAGCTTGGCCTCTCTGGTTTCAGCACAGTTACTCATGACATATAACAACATAAATATTAGAAGAAGGCCCCTTGATTTCTCTCCATCTCTGTAATTTCCTTCTACTCCTTTGACAAACAATGAGGTTCCACCTTTTTTCCCCCCCCTCGAAATAAGTTTGTAGAATATTGTCAGTTTAGGTGCTTTATCCTTGATGAGTTGTAAACAATCACCTAAGAGGGAAGGGGCCAAGAATCCAGATTTCTTTTTTTTTCGTTAAGTCTCTAGATTCACGTGTCCAAGTGATACAACACAATGTAGATCCGTTACTCTCAGCCAGTACCTTGATAAAGGACTTTCTAATTTAAAATTCAAAGGACTGTGCTCCTTCCACTGAAATCCATGAAAATGCTGGTTTGAGCAGGTGCAGGATACAGGGCTTGAAGGGTCTGATTTTCAGAAATTCTGGGCTCCTGTTTTTCTCATGGGTCTCGGCTGAAATGGAGGAAGATGAGAAATGCTGGTCCTGAGATATCAGGTCACCGACCTTGGCATGGCTCCTCTGCAGTGATGGGAGGGGGGTTCCGCCCGCTCTCAGCTCTCACGAGGCTTCTGCTCGACAGGGCACACACCTCACGCTGCATCACAGCCCCCCAGCTATGAAAGAGTGTTGGACCACAGCGGAAACCAGCTGAAAACTACAGAGTTTAACGGAAGAGCTAGAGATTAAAGCGAACAGAACATGCTGCTGTCACAAAGCCGACGCACGGAGCGCAGGGCACAGCACAACCTACAATTAACTCTGCCCGGATTTAGGGAACGTGGCGTCACAGCGCAGGGATCATGAAGCCAAACAAAATTCCCAGGGACTTCAATTTCTTGACAAGCGTTATTTTAGCAGTAGGATACCCCGTTCTACTACTGTCTTACTGCAGTCGTAAACCGAAATCAGTATTTCCAGTGTTATTTGCAGTCTAAATGATGACAGATGTTTTAATTTTGAGGTTGCTGTATTAAATTGTGTCTCCCCTAAATAATGACCCTATTTTCCCTTTAAGATAAGCCTCCTGACTACATTTTCAACAATACTAGACAAAAGAATGCGTCTATGGTTCATTACAAAACGTATTTTTAAGGTTAACTTCTTTTTTTTATATAGTAGATGCACGTAAAAAGCTGTTTCAGAGCAGCAGCACCCACTGAAATATTGTTTGAGTCTGGAAGGACACAATTACAAATGTAGAATCAGCAGGGAGACCCACAGGCTACACAAAATCGTTATTTTTGTTAAGTCACACTCCTAGTTCGGTGAGCCTGACGGTTTAGCTCTAGGAGGTACTTAGACCCAGTACTTCATCTGCAGGCAGATCTCGTTGCTGATCTCACTCTTTTTGCTCCTGCGGTACCTTAAATTGGCATCACCATGAAAACGGAGACATGGATTCAAGGAACAGCCGTGGCTGGTGTTGGCTCCTCTGAAGAACGTACACACTGTTCACGACCAGTTCAAGTTTGCAGCTCACCTGGACTATCTATGACAGAAAAAGTGTCCAACTCCTTCCTTCATAAGATAAAAAATTGCTTTGCCAAAATGTTAGTTTACTACAGCCCGGAAAAAAAATAAATGCTCTGTGCATTGGCAGGCAAACATCAACCTCAGGCAAGGAAGAGAGAAGGGAGAGATGCAGTTTTTGTTGAAACCACAAGGTGAGCGTGCAGTATTTAAAACAATTTTCCATTTTCGTTCTTCCACGTAAGAGAAGTTAGGCTGGGCTGGTGGGGCTTCAGTCTGAACGAGCTGAACTTGCCTTTCACTCGCAGAGACAAAACAGTACGACTGACTTCATTAATTAATTAATGCAAGATGTAAGTTCACAATACCCCTGCCCCTGGTAGAAACTGGGTGATTTATGCTGAGAGCGTATTTTTGGTGTATCACTGTCAGAGCACAGAGGAGGACAGTAAGACAAAGCCAGCAAAGCCTTTGTGCCTGCCCAGACAGCAGAAGGATATATCGGGGGAGCGGTCTCTCTGGCCACGCTGTCTTCTCCTACGTAACACTGCTGTCATTTCTGCTGACCAGCACTCAGTAATGCCTTCTGTCCCTATGATCAACAGGAGCCCATTAAAAGGTACGGGGCTGTATTTGGCAATAAAAGGAGCTTGTCATTGGGTCAAAGTGAAGCCAGCCTTCCAATTCTGATCGAATGGCACTATTCCCTGGTACACTGGGCACCGTCAAACATAATTAGTGACTCAGAAATACTAAATAATACAGCAATATGAAAATAAACTGCAATATCATGCTATCACCACATTGTATTTTATAAGACACTATATTAAAAGAGAATCCAATTCATCCTTGATATTAAAAAACATTGGAAAAAACCACTGAATTGCAAACGTGGACAATAACACAGCTCCTTAGGCACTTTTGAGACACACTATTGTTGAGAAAGTTGACTCTGTTCTTGACATTTGCTCTTATATTCGTGGCAATAAAGCTCTGGAAATCTGTATAGGCAGTTTCTTAATAGTTTGGCTTATAAAAAAATCCAAGAACATCCAGCCAGCTAAATAGTCCAACCAACAACGTATGCCAGCTTCACTGCTAATTGCCTGTTCTAAGCCAGACCAGCTGAACGTCTGCTACCTTACATTTTTATTGGGCTAAACTTAACTTTTTTGAAAGAAATACTTTGGAATTACTGAATATTTTGGCTGACCAGAACAGAAGTGTTATCTTTCATTTTTTAATTCTTTTTTGTTTTTTTTAATTAAATGTTGGCAACTTTAAAATAATTCTGAAAGCAAAAATTGAAAAATCTTGTTTGAAAACAATGAATTGCTGCATATTTATATTTCAAATATTTTTTTCTGTTTTTAAACTATCAGCCTAATCAGTGAAGAATTGTGACTGTTGAACAAATGCATTTTTGGTAAATAAATAATTAGTAAAATTTATGAGTCTGAGTCACTCCACTGTAGATACCGTATGCCATAATTTTCTAAGATCATTCTTTGGCTAGAAACGTGTCACACTTTCATCTGTTTGTGAAGCACCGAGTGTGTATCTAACCCTGAATTATGAAACTGATTGATGAATAATCACTAATGTTTCCATAATTGCTACTAGAGCCTAACAACATCCCTACTGATACTGGACTCCCACTGGGTTACACTCTGGGCAAACAAAGCTAATCTCCCCATTTAGAATCACTCTTAATGATTAAAAAAAGATAAGAGCAGGAGAAGAAAATGCCAAAATCTGCTTTTTAGAACTTCAGTGCTGAGACAAAGTAAATGATTTCTCTCAACTTTTGCAAGAAATCTGTAGAAGAGATCCAAAACTGAACCACCGTCTCCTGAGACGCTCTGGGGTGCCTCACTACAAGAGAAATCCTTCTTGGAAAGAAAACACAAACCACACTCATAATTTCATCATTTGCCGAGCTCCGAACGTGGTGAAGGCGCCCGGCCGGGGCTCAGCCCGAGCCTGACGCTGGCTGCTCGGCTGCTGCTGCACAGCACGGCGAGGGGCCTGTCTCACCTGGGTGGTTTCCTCACCGCAGTTTGTTATGTGTGTCGGTGTATTGTCTTTGAGCCCAATGCACAGATCCGGGTCAGACTGTGGTAGGCTCCGTGCAGTCGCAGAGAAAAAAAAAACGGCACTTTTCTGACAGAGCTCATAGTTTAAGCACCGCTGGTACCTCCAGTACCTGAAGGGCTTCTGATTGCAAATGAGATCAGGAGAGCAGAGCCAGGGCTTCACCATCTTTATAAATCCCAGACTGGTTTGGGTTGGAAGGGAAGGAAGCCCACCCACTTCAATCCCCTGCCCCGGGCAGGGCCACCTTCCACCAGCCCAGGTTGCCCAAAGCCCCGTCCAACCCGGCCTTGAACCCTTCCAGGGAGGGGGCAGCCACAGCTTCTCTGGGCAGCCTGTGCCAGGGCCTCACCCCCCTCACAGGGAGAATTTCTGCCTTAGGTCTCATCTAAATCTGCCCTCTGCCAGTTTAAACCGTTCCCCCTCGTCCTGTCCCTGTCCCCTCCTGGCCCAGCCTGGCTTTGTGCTGGGGTTGCCCCGGCCCATGGGCAGGACCTTGCCCTTGGCCTTGTTGCACTCCCTGAGGTCGGCCCGTCCCCCCTCTCCCGCCTGCCCAGGTCCCTCTGGCTGGATCCTTCCCCCGGCCTGTGCCCCCACACACAGCTCGCTGTCGGGGGGAACGTGCTGAGGGGGCCTCGACCCCACAAAATGATGACAGTTTTATTACGCTGATGAAAATTTCTGTGTTTATATTCTTATGAAAAGAAATCTCGTTGGAAGACATTTATGCTAACAATTTTTTTTCCTATTCAGAATGTTATGTTCTTTGGGAGATATCAAGTATTGATTTGCAATAAAATTTCCAGGAAGACAGACAAAAAGGGAGAAAAAATATTTTTAAGAAGAGAAATTACATGGAAACATGAGAGGAACCAAAGCTGTTTTTCTTCTAACTGGCATGCAAATGAAACGGTCATAGTTGTCTTTAAGAATATAATTTGCCAAGAGTAATCCAGCTACTTATGAGGAAAGGAAAAATAAAAGATCATGAGGAAAAAATGAAGGAAAGGAGATTTAGCTAAATTCTTACCTCTCAATAACAAGAAAATACTCTGGTAAGAGAACGGTCTTCGGATTCTGAAGCCAAGGACACCCCCTCCCCCCAAAAAAATACCTGAAATTGTTGCTGGCAGCACAGATTGTGTATCAATACACTTAAATTAGAACATGTTTAGCTCTTTCTTAAGCAAACTTTTATTTTCTTTCTTGCTTATCATTAGTTAATGAGCTAAGCCATATCACATACAGAGTCCCACAGAGAGCGTGTGTTGAAAACCTGTTTCGAGAAAGCAGATACCGCTCTGCTCGGCAGCTTCTCACACCTCATGCACCAACTCACACTTCACCAGCAGAACAAGAACTGCAGCAAGAGACACATTTCAGCACAGCAAGAGCCTTTTTCCAGGAAGAAGCAGGATGTCAGTCTGTTTAATTAATATCTGACACCACAGATCAACTTTGTTAACATTTTTTTTAAATCCGTTGTGGAATATTTCTTAATCATTGAGTATTAAAAGGGCAGTAGAGTCTTATGCAAGTGGGAAGGGAAAAACCCTTCACTTGCCATGACTCTAGCAAAGACGGGTTACCGTCCCATGGGAAGTTTCTCTGTGTGATTGCAACAAGAGTGCTTGGCTTTCGAAAGAGGAGAAAGTGGGTGAGGTAGGAGCTGCAGAATAACCGGGGTCGGGGTGAATTTTCAACATGCCGTGCAGGTTCCCTTAAAACCTCTGATTTTGATAATTCTAAAACACAGAAGTTACTTAACAATCAAATTGCCATTTTCACCTCACTGACCTGAATGCACATTTGTCTGACGCTCTAGAAAAAGTGTTTTAAGGAAAATGCTTAAAGATCCAGCAGCTTACTGGTGCTCAACTCGCCACACTGCGATAACCACCGGGTTTCGGGCTGTATTCACAATGGTAAGAGATTTCAGAGAAAGTTTCTGGAATGTGGGAGGGCAGGCTGCACGCCTGAAACTACCCCTGGAAGTGTCTCCCCACAGGCTGCACCACCATTTGTTTTGAAGGAGGTAGATACAGTTGATTCTTCCTTGGGCAAAGAGAGAAAGTAAATGATGTCCCGAGGTCTTCTGCAGCTCTGTTTTTGTGATTTATGAGTAGCCTGTGGTGGGGAGTCTTCCTTCTGGGAGCTCTACAAGAACATGAGTTTCCCTTGGTGTTCACACACGATTCCAAGGCAGGCTGAGAGGGGTTGGAACCGCTCCCAGGCCATGGCTGAGCTGCTCTCAGGCCTTCCAACTAAACCTGGGGAAAGTCGAGTCGGTGCCGGGATGGAAGACCTTTGGAGAATACCGAGTTGGTGAGAAAAAGTGGAAAAGCTGGAAAATGACAGAACTGTTGTCTTCAGCATGAGACAGAACACCACCATGGTTCCAGTCACTCCCGATTATTGTTGTGGATATCATCACCCTGGCCCTACTCAGCTGGCCAAGCATTCCTTGCTCCCTAAGCCCCCTCTGTGATTTAAGGGATGAAAAGGCTGCTCACTCCTTCTGTCCCAGCTTTATGCTCAGTACGTGAGTGAGAACTGACTGCTGGGAAGGAAGGTCCACAGACAGCTCCGGGGCAATCAGAACTGCTCCTGCCTGCTGGGGCTTTCTAGGAGGGGATTCTTCTGTGGACAGGTTGGAGCTGTAACACACAACACCGTGCAGACACGCCACAGCTGTCTCCAGACAAACTGATGGAGTGCCCAGGTGAAGTGCCAGGCTCAGGAAGCTCCGGTGCTTGGAGCACAGAGGCAGGGATCTAGTTCAGGAATCTCTTTATACGACTGCACTGATATATATCAACTTCAGCAATGAGCAGTCAAGGTTGAGATCCACTGACCTTGTGTTGGGGTCCATTGAGGCTCTGCCCTGTTTCATGGCAGGTTGCTTCTGGCATGAAAAGTCACTAATACACATTAAAAAAGTTCATTTTGGAGGGACTGAAGTGGACCCTGACAGGCTCTTCCCAGATAATGGTCATAGCATGACCACTAGTACTCATATGAAGGCCTGTGCCAGTTGGTGCTTTGTGACAATCTCAAGAGAAACGGACAATATCAGTGAAGAAACAGAGATGAACCTCAGCGTATAAATCTGAGGATACTTGAGCGGGAGTCTTCTCATCTGCAAAACGAGAATACTTGAACATTCCAGACAAAAGAACCATGAAAGGATCACCGAGAAAAATCCCTTTTGGATAAACCACCTATGAAAACACCGCACAGAGTATATCTGAATCTCTAAAATGAAGACTGAATTGGCAAAATCTTGAGAAGCAGCATTACAAATAAGAATTGTTAAGTGGTCATTTTTAAGAATCCCATTCTGTTAGACTGCTTACAGGAAACCTCATTTATGCATCTGCTTTTTCTTTCCTAGGAAAATGCAAAATTAAGTTATCATGACAGCATTTTATTGTGTACAAAATTAGCTCGATTACCAAGTCAGAAAAGAATTCTAATAGAAACAGATATAACAATAGTATGGCAAATAAAATCCGTATGGCTCCTTCTTCCTGTACTTAGAAAATGAAGAATGATTAGCCACGTGTTATAGCAGGACCTGTGCTGTCGGCTGCATAGTGCAAAAATGTTGGTTTTTAAATGGCACTATGTATGCTCTATTCTGCCTATTAAACCTGTTCTGTTTTATTCTGATAATGTTCTTTGTACATGAAAACTATCTGGAAACGGAGGATCCCAAGCATCTGTCCTTCATTTTTGTTTATTGTAGATTTTGATTTTATATTCATGTCACAACAGCTGTGACATTATTTCTGTGGATTAGAAGTTTGAGAGGGCTGATGACTTTTCACAACACATGCACATAATCAATCTCAAAAGGATGTAAGGTACAAGGACAGTAAGTTCTGTTCCTACCTAACTTGAGGCCTTGACGAGTTAGACACTTAGCTGATGGGCTTAAATTAGAAACAAGGTCATGTTCGGCTTCCTACATAGTTAACTCCTGCTCCCTGGGGGAGAGGCAGCCCACCTAGGCTATGAATCACCCACTGGAGGTGCCTGGCATTCTCCATTGACTGCAACGGGACCCCGCAGCGACCTCCAGCCAAATATAGATTCTTTAGCTAGGTACTTGAAGTTAATTTAAAGGAATCCAGGACTCTCTAGGTAAGTTTAGATTAGAGAGGGAAAAAAAGCAAGATGAAATGGGAAGACATGCTGTGTTTAAAGAACCCAAGCACTTTTGGTATTTGAAGTTTTGATGAGAAGAAAAAACCCAACACCTTACAGAACTTCTGTCCCTCGTTCTTCATATCCCATTTTGGCCTCTGACCTTCCATTCCAGAAAAGAACCCAAGCCAAAAATAAGCACTCTGCGCTCCCATTCTGGTTAAGATGGTTACTTGCTCGGGAATGCCAGAGCACCTGCGTGGGTCAGACCAAAGGCCCAGCCCTGCCAGTGCCCACTCTCCAACAGGAGCCAGAAGTACTCGTCTGGGGGGGAGCACAAGTATTGGAACAAACAGGGTGTGCCATTTTTCTGTGATATTCTTCCGATTCCCAACAGTCTGTGGCTCAGGGGCATCCTCTGTAGTTAACAGCCTTCAATTATATTTCTCTTATATTAACCTGTCAAACACCCTCTTTAAACTGTGTAAACAGTTGTCCCACAGTTTCCTGGGGCAGGGAATGGCACTGCTGAACCCCATGTTGTTTCAAGACTTTGTTTCTTCCAATTCTGTGGTGTTTTCCGTACCGTACCTTTCTGCACCAGGATCCCTGATGGTCCTTCCCTTCTTCAAAACCTCTGAAGGGTGAGCAGGTAACTACTGGGTGCAAGCTCACAAGTGACTAGAAGACTTGGGAAACGGTGCCTCCTTCTTCTCTCTCTCCAGGCTGGAGAGGACACAACTGTCCAGCTTAGAAGCAGCAGCTAAAACACAAAAGGCCTCGTAAAGGCCAACACTGGGGAAGAACGACCTCGAAGGGAGAATATTGATGATCCATGGGTCAAGTGCAAGAGCTTGTAACCAGCTGAAGAGAAACAGTCAGAGATACGTTAAATCCAACGTATCGAAGAACTTCAAAAGAGGTTATTCCGCAAACGTAAGAGTTCCTGAGAGGACAGAGAAAAGGAGACTGTGAAACTACACCCCTCCCCACTCCTTGAAGAAGTTTTTACCATGCTGGATAAAAATAAAACTAATTTTGTTAAGTTGCTGTCTTCTAAACCAACACTGAATGCTAAACCTCAGGAATTGATTGGAACATTTTTCAAATTCCCTTTAAAAAAATAGAATGCAGTTAGCCTGTGATTAAAAAAAGAAACTATGTTAGGGAACACAGTGTATTAAGACAATTATTTTTAAAGATTTGGGCAAAAGACAAGCAAGAAGAGAGATCAGATTTTTCAAGGAAATATGCTAAGCAGGGGAGACCATGTTTCTCCATGAACTTTTCAGCCCAGCTTTTATTCAAAGTTAGGTACAAAGTGCATCTTTTGCAGAAACTGGAAAAAGGTTTTAATATTTCTACTATATTTTTGTCTGTTTGTTTCACACCAGGTTCCTCTTAGATGTTAGTCTACCCTACTTTTACATAAAAACTGCAACCCGTGGCTGTGACTAACACATCTAGTAAACTTTTCTGCTCCAAGGTTTCTTATGCTTTGTCATCTTCTGGAATAGATATAACAAGTTTACTATGTGGTTGAATGTGAAATGGTCCAGGAAGAGAGTAAAAGGAGTATCAAATTCCCCAGGGTTCTTGGGGGAATTAAGTGTTGGGATGAAGGATGCATTTAAATCGTGTTATCGGTTACAGGAGGTGTCTTTGATTCCTCTGGCTGTAGCAGGGAGTTAATGACATGTTGGCAGGCACACCTAACTGGACAGATCAATACGGATAATTTGTTTGCAGATAGTACAATGTTATCTCAGCACTGAAGTACACCGAAGAGATGGTTTCCCTGCAGGAAAGCACTAACTTTGCTGTTGAAAAGGAGTGCCTGCAGAAACCCCCTCTGTGCCGTCCTGGCTGGTTTCTGGGAGTCTGCGGAGGTTTGTGACTCCATGGGTTGGAGGCACAGAAGAAAGATGGTGCTATAAAATGGCACCATGTAATGTGTGAGTAACCTGAACGATGCATTGACAGGGGAGCTGAAAGGAAAGAAAGATAACACAGGTTGCCGTGCTATGGAGTACTGTGAATTCTACCCACCTACAGCTTTTTTTTGTCTTTCATTCCCTTTTATGTTTTTTTTTAGCCTCAAATGCTCCCCCCCTTTGCTCCTACCCATCCCCTCTCTTCCACAGGCCCAGTCCCTTCCCCTGTTTTCCCATCCCCTCGCACTCAGGATCGAGATTCCCTGTCCCTATTTTCTCGTCAGAGCTCCTCAAAAACACCCAGACCTTGAGTATAACAATGTGCACATGGAATGCACTAATAGGAGCTTTAACACAAAAGTTTACGATTTATGGCAATGGGTTTATTTTTCTTCATTTACTTCTACCTGCTTTTATGATGGGAAAGGAAATAATTTACAGAGGAAAATAAACTTGCTGGTGAAAACTAAAGAAGAAACCCCCTTCAACCTGTAACACTGACTACCAGATACATCCTGCAGAAAAATTAACTAAGGTTATGGAGAAATTTTAAGAGAAATTGAGAAAAAAAACCTCCTGTGATTTAACTGACATTGCAGGCTCTGTTTCCAAACATGTAGCAAGCTCTGACTAACAGCAAGATGATTTCCAAAAAGCACATTCATGGCAGGCTGAATTCCTCCTTTATGGACAAGCATTATTTCTGGGAATGAGTTGAAAAGAAGGCATTTCTCAACTGCTTAAGGCTGAAAGGCCTGACTGAAAAACAGCAGTTTTGAGTAGAACAGGAGCCCTCTACAATAAAAAATGGTAAATGATTAACATCATCCAAAGATTTCTGATGAGATGAAAGAATCTTTTCAGTTCTCAGAGCACGAGGACCCGCTGGGTCCAGCACACCAGTGCGGTGGGGCCACTTACCGCAGAATTTCCAGGCGTGCAGCACAGAGGTTTCCATCACGCATGAGAGGCCAGTACGTTAAGAACTGGAAAGGAGGGAAAGCCTGGAGAACATGGTCACAGGGATCCACACACCATTCCTTAAACTTTTTTCTTAAAAGTTAGTTTTTCTTAAGTTTTTTCTTAAAAGTTGGAGAGTTTAAGAGTTATTTTTGGAGAGTGACACTGATAAAAGCCCACTAGTGCTCCCCGACTAAAGCAGGGATGCTGTGCTAAGTTCAACTTCAAACTGGTGTCTCTTTTCAACACTGCTGGCAGATGACTGGTTAGAGACCAACACAGACAGAACGAGCAATAAGCCTGAAAATGCTTTTGGACTCCATTTTGCATCCAACTAAAGTTGGATTTGTTAAAAACTTCAACAGCCATCCACAACTTATTTGTACCACTGCATGCAATGCCGTGACCACAATGTGATATTTCAGGCTTACATGGAGAAAAGGAGGTTTATCTTCCTCTACTTATAAACTTTTGGGTTTCAGCCTGTGTTTAATCCCAGCATTCAGATCTTGTATTCTCACCAGCTTCTCACACCATGAGCTAAAAAGTCTCTGACGCTTTCATTATCTTCAGAGGCACTAAGCCATCATCACATTATTCCTTTCGATTTGCTTCTGAAGCAAAAACTCTGAGAGTTCATCTAGACAGCAGACATTACCGAGTCATCCAATGGGACATAAATTAATAGTATATACTGATTAATAACCCATGGTACATATATCCAACTCTCCAAACCAGAAATCCAGTCCTGTTATCACTTCATTCCCAAAATGAGTCAATATTTGAGTCTGAAATTAATTGGGAAAAGTGTGAATTGTTGAAAACCTCCCAGCAGCCATGTAATGGAGAATCTCTCTCAAAGGCATCTCCCCAGGGAAATGAATGCAATTAAGGACCCAGGTAATAAACTGCCAAGAAATTGTACCTAGCTCGAGAAGCCTTATTTAAACCCGGAGTCCCCCCAGTGAGGTGAGCAGGGAGTGTCATCTGTCCCTGAGCTGCTGCAGAAAGATTTTGAAGCACAGAAAATGAATATTCTATGTAAATATTGCCGTGTTTTCTGTTGCCTCTCTGCATCCACCCTCCTAACTCGTTAAAAAGAAATTAACAGCGTTTGTAGAGGTCTCCTGTGCCATTCTGGTTAGCACCCTGCCTACCGTTTGAGGAAATCCAAATGATTACAAGCAAAGTGGCAAGTGTGTTCTCCCTTTCCCAGTGCTAAATGCTCTTCTGAATTGCTGCCTTAACTACTGTAGCCATAATTAAAATTGAGAGTAGATGAGGTACTCCTGGACCGTCAGAGGTCCCAGAGCACCCCCCAACACTTTGCTAATGAACAAGGGAACCAGCCTGAAGCTCTTTACAAAAGCAGGTCACCCCTTGAAAGGGTCCCAGCGGCAGAGCCTATGTTGTGATAAGAGACTTTTAGGTGGCTTGAAGACAGCTTCACACAAAACCATAAATATCAGCGTTATCAGACACACTACGGAGTTCGAGCTGGCAAAGGCCTTTTTCCTTAATGCCTGAGAGAGCCATAATAAAGAAAACAGGGCAGGGGTAAGTATTGCCCGGGACAGTCCAGCAGCCAGGCAGCCGAAGGAACAGAGAGACCCAAGAATTAATGTGGTCTTTAGTAGACAAACTTCTGCTAAAAAATCACATTCCCTATGTTTATTTGCTGAAATGTATTACAGCAGGCCACAAGGACTCTGGGTTTTAACAGCTGCAGAGCAGAGATCATGCCTGCATGAATTTACAGTGTATGAACTTACAGAAAGTGGAGAAATAAGCCTGAGCCCGGAATAGAGAAAAGGGTGTTTGGCTGTTCTGAAGGGACAGCACAGAAGGAGCAGCTTTCCACCCTAGAGAGCAATGAGACAAATTCAAAAGCACTTGGAGCATGCTGCTAGATACAATTGTTTAAGAGCCACTGAAGGAATTTCAGCCCTCCCTTTCCCCCCCCTGCCCTTGATTCACTCCTTCCTCCATGATGCTCATCTCTTATTTTATAACTGTGAGGCTCATTCCAGTGTGTTATGTCTATGCTGTATTGTCTGACCTTGTACTGTCTGCAGCTTTGACAAGCTTTAAAACTGCCCAACTGCACAGTTCTATCTGGGATCCTGGGAAGCGTGCAGCATTTGGGGACGTGCCAAAAAAAAAAAAAAAAAGAAGGTACTTGTCATTTGTTTTTCTGATTTTGTAGGAGAAAAACAAAAGAAAAGGCTTCTCCAAACAGGCTAGAATACAAGTTCTCCAAAGAGAATGTGAGAAACCCTGTTTGTCGTTTTAAAAAAATCAGTGTATGCTTTTACAGGGCTGTCGCTGGGAGATGCTTTGCTTCTGCTGAACGTGATGGTGAACAGCGAGGAGCAGCATAAACAAGCAGCCCAGCAAAGGCTGGCTGGTGCTGGAACAGAGAGGCAAGCACAGCCCCGAGTCTGCAGGACAACCTATACAAGGAGGCAGGTCTGTTTGACAGTACCAAGCAAAAGAATACTTTAAAAAGCAAAAGAGAAAGGCAAGGAGAAGATATATGAGCCTGGAAGCAGTGGGATAAGTGCCAGGTAGAGACTAAAGACAACAGCACTGGAGTAATTAAGAACTGAGGAGAGAAGCTGTTAGCTTGCAAACAGGGTCACGGGAGACAGAAGTTTTTGGGAAGACAGTGCTCTGGAAAGTGCATGACTGAATGAAGGGAAGATTGAGAGTGCTACGGGCAGCACGGCGCAGAACGGAACAAAGTCCTCGTGTGCAAAGAGATGGGTCAGGGGAACAGAAACACAATCGATGGCTTGGACGAGAGATAAGTCAGGCCAAAGCGCACAGTTAGGAATTCAGAGAAGATTTTGCAGAGGATTATAAATCCAAGATTGAAAAAAAATCTTTCTACACATTTAAAAGATGTGTTCGTGGCAAGAAAAATCTTGCCAAATTGTCAAATCAACTGTGGAAACGTATTCTAGAGCAGGAGTTCTTAAGTCTTCTGCTCAGTAAAGTCTCTCAACCATCTGAATTCCTTCTGGGTCACCATCTCAATTGAAAACATTATTTGAAAATAAATTTATTTTCTAGACCACTTACTATTGCCTCATAGACCAGCAGCATGAGAATTAAACCCTTTATAGAGACTCCAGAGGGCACGGGACTGAAGGAAGAGGTGGCAGCAGGAGCTGGGCAGTAAGTCTGGGATAAGGAGAGGTGACTGCGTCCTGTGAGGTGGAAGGAGGAAGATGTGGGACCAGAAACCTGGGGAAGAGGAGATGAAGGCAGAACACTGGGCTATTTTGATCTGAGAGCCTGAGCTGGTGGGCATACAACGCATACAAAGGACAAGGAACAAGGGATGGGGAAAGCTGGGTCTAAATCAGAGGCAGGTAGGAACAGCTCAAAATAAGGAGGGTTTGTCTCCAGAGATTACAGTGGTTTGAATCTCAATATTGATGCCAACAAACAAGAAACTGGATTGAAAACTTCAAACATTTGGTAATAAAACACACCGAGTCAGTAACTCTACATCTTTGATTATTCCCTTGGTCACATTCCTTCAGTACTTCCATTTGGATACTTTACTGAAGTTAACTGTAGCAAAGCAGGTTTTTAGGAAGTACTCACAGCAAATCCAATACGGTTTTTCAAATTTTCTCCATAGTGGTTTATCCCCAGGCAGCAAGTAAGCACCACGCAGCTGCTTACTGCTCCCCCCACCCAGTGGGACGGGGGGAAGAATCGAAACACAAGTAGAAAACGTGGGTTGAGATAAGACCAGTTTAATAACTAAAATCAAACGTAATAATAGTAGTAATGAAAAGGAATGTAACAAAAAGAAAGAAGCCGCAGGAAAAGCCGAGCGGTGCCCAGTGCAGCTGCTCCCCCCCGCTGGCCGGTGCCCCAGCAGGGATCAGCCCCTCCCGGCCAACTCCCCCCGATCCTGCACTGAGCGGGACGTCCGATGCTCTGCAGTAGCCCTTTGGCTAGCTGGGGCCAGCTCTCCTGGCCGTGCTCCCTCCCAGCTTCCCGTGCACCCACCCGCCCGCTGGCAGCGCCCGGGCCAGCGGCAAGTCCTTAACTTGGGACAGACACCGAACAACAACTAAAACGTCCGTGTGGCAGCAACGTCATTCTCACTCTAAATCCAAACCCAGCACTGTACCGCCTGCTCGGGAGAAAATTAACTCTGTCCCAGCCGAAACCGGGACACACCCTTAAAAACCTCAAGGCATCTGGATGCCTGTGTCGGTGTCACACTGAGGATGGCACGCTCACACCGCGCTGGGGCTGACAGCCCCGAGAGGGCACCGCCTGGCACCGCCTTTGCACTTGCTCTATCTCCAGCACGAGTTGAGGGTTTGGCTTGTGCTCTGCATCTCTTTTCTCCTTTCCAGATCTGCGTTTTTATTCAAGTTCCCTTCAGAGTGTTTACAGAAAGCTACAAGTTGGGATAATGAAGAAGATACTACATTCTACGCTACAGAAAAGAGTCATTAGGGTCTGGCACTGTGAAATCTAGTATTGCTGTGCAGTCCAGTTGTGAAATAATAACTGCGTCTAAGATTAACTGCTGTTAGATGTATAAATTACTCCAGATCGAATGGGTGTGAAAGGCCACACCACTATTAATTCTTATAGCTTAGTGTCCCCCATGCTCCCACTGAGTTGCTGACGGGTGTGGGGGACGTGTGACACCGACGGGCACGACGCCAGCAGCAGTGTCACCGCAGCTGTAACCGTCTGCGGCCGCCAGCCTGGGAAAGCCTGCAGGGAGTGGTAACAGCTTTTATTAGAATAACTGACGTATTTGGGAAAAGAAAGCCTAGACAAAATCGTAGGTACCTGCTGGGGCTTTTTTATATATGTCTCTCATGGATGCAAATTTGGGATTTTCAGATAAAACATGAAGAATTGGGGATATGCAAATCAGAACTTTTCCTTTCTTGCTGCCTTTTGAAGGTATTCACCGAAATGAATCACATCTATAAGAAACACGAATTCTGGATAGAAAAACAAAACTCACTTCACTAAAGGCTAAACAGTATGCATGAGGATGAGTAATCTTTACACAACTTCCAGAAGTACAAATGGTTGGAGCTACAATCCTAAAACTAACGTTATTTAATCAGGACCAATCTGAAGACTGCTGTCGGCTGAAGTCATAAATTCATGGAAGGACCAATTTCCTAGATGCAATGGAAACCCTACCAGAACATCCTGGCTAGACAGCACACGGCCATTTGTTCTGATTGAATTCAAAATTCTCCTTGTTTGCGTGTTCATAAATCAAACTGAAGAGCTAGACTATTATGTTAAGAACATAACTGCTGATATGAGGAGCCTATGCTGCTTCTGGCCGGACAAAAACATAGGGTGAAATACTGTTTGGACTAAATTAATCAGATTACTCTAAAAAAAAAAAAAAAAAAAAAAGAAATCCCAACCTATTTGGGAAGACAAACCCATGGGTTAAATCTCACTAGAGGGAGAAACACGGCTTCACACAAGGAAATGCATTAGCCCAATCCAGAACAAGACCAAGAATTCAGATTGATGTTCAACAGTGCAGCTGCAGAGCTATGCTGGCTATTCAGTATGTGTGCCAGAAAGGTTCCTGGTTCCAAATAAATCCACATAATATAGGCTTTGCCTGCAACAGAAAGCGGCAGTGGTTTCCCTAGGATTGTTTCTTTAAAGCGGTTTCATTAAACATGAAGCAAATCCACATGTGGACACAGTTGAAATGATTTACAACTGGCTTATGTTGATTTAGCTTCATTCAAAGGGGTGGAATTTCATACGGCAGCTGTACGTTGATTCAAGTGCATCTACACAAGACTGCAATGGTTCAGTTTAAACAGACTTAAACCAAGACTTCAGTTAAGCCACTTGTGCAACACTTTAAATAGCAGGTTAGGTCTTACTTAAGTATACACACAGAGGTAGATGACAGCCACTTTTCAAAGAACAGGAGATTCAGATCAATCAGAGCTAAATTCTATGGAACAGACTTGAGGCTGTCTATTTGTCCAAAGCTACCACATATCAACTACTTGAAAATTTTCTTTTTTGACCTATGATCATTGTATTATAAAACTGACCCTACTTTTAAAGGAATTTAATGTCTTCCACCAATCCTTTGTCTTCGTTTACTTATTTTTTACATATATGTCCAACACCCTCCCATTGTCACGATGACTTGATCATCTTAGCCTGAGAAGGTCACTTAAAATCCACCAGTTTGATCAGCAGAATGCTTTCCTACGGTGTACAGAAGAAAAAAAATGAGCGAGTTTGAGAGAACACTGAATACCTTTTCTCATCGGTCTGTTCAAGTCATGCTCCAGAGTCAGTTTTTCATTGTGTTCCTGGTGGAGGATCTAGGCCATGCAGCAGGGAACAGATTGCTGATACTCATCTGCCTGGAATTCTGCAGGGAAGCTGGAAATCCTCCGTTTATTTCATACCTGAACATGAGGGGAAGAAAATACCAAAGAGAAAAGGTGAGTTCTACAATATCCTTTTTGATAAACCAGGGGTTTGTTAATTTTCTACTCAAAGGTTTTTTTACAATGTCTTTTGACAGATGCAAAATGAAAAAAGTGAACACTGCTTCCTCGGGATAAATATTCGCTGGTGTGTGTTAGAGCGAGCTACAGCGACTGATCACTGGAACAGTCTCATCAGCACCGGCCAGTAAGGACTCAATGATTTTGAAAATTAGGCCATTTATTTCCGGGCCTAAACGGGCCCTTGGGAACCTAAGTTCAAGTCTGCATTTCTCAGTGCCGTGGCTCCCAGCCTCCCAGATGCACAATCCCTGAGCAGAGCCCCAAACTAAATCTCAGTGTTTTACCCTTCTGAAGTCAGCGGAAGGTTTAACACTTCCAGTGGTTCCGTGGGAGCAGGATTTCACCCCGCATCTTCTCTTTGCTTAGTTTAATGTTCAGCATGCCATCAGTGGCTCATCAGTACAAATGGGATTCGTTTGTTTGGTGAAAGCAGGACTGTAGTGATGATTACCATTTTTATTAGGTTTAATAATAGAACTTTTTTTCATCCCCCTGACACAACCAATGAAGAAAACACCACCAACCTACAATGATTTTATGGGCGATAACACTCTTCTTTTTGACAGTGTTCTTCACGGATCAATTTGTGACATCAGACACGAGGGATGGGGGGCTTTACCTAGGGAATCAGGAATGATAAATGTTCTTGGCTCAATTGGCTTCCTTTTGCTGGGAATTTTTGTGTGTCATATCACCTCCTTTTTCTTTCTTTTTTAAAAAAATACAATATAATTATGTCAGAAGGCAAGCTATTTTTATTAGCTTCGGGGATAAATTGTCTTTCATAGTCAAGATTAAACATTATGTGGAAATGGACTGATCCCCGAGGCAAAGAAATTTCCACTTATAAAAGTGGAACTTAACAAGATGTTCTCGGGAGCCCCCTTCCAGCACGGTTCTGGAAAAGGCTCCTTATGTCATTACCAGTCCCCCAAGTGATCCAATTCTGCACTACAGAGGCTGATGCAGGAGAGTTTTGAGCTGCCAGCCCAGGCACAGTGCTGTGGCTGCTTCGTCATGGATCTCGGATGACCCCAGGGCTACTCCAGACTCCACGTCCAAACACAAATAGAACAATATATTTACTGTCATCACAGAAGAAGTCTGCAATGTGGACAGTAATAGGATGCATGGAGTCTGTCTATAAAGATAATAAATTCAATAAAGGCGAGCTGAGAAACGTCATACTGAACTTTTAAAAACACTCAAGAGAAAAAGACTGGAAGAACAGCAACATGAACATGAGCCGAGTATGTTGGATATTTGTCAATCTTCTGTGCTGTCTAGTTGTGTAAATATGAACAAACAATTGAAAAAAAATCAAACATAAGTCCCGATTCGACCAAAGTCAGTGGTAAAAGCCCCATTAACCTGAACAAGACCAGAATTACTTCCACAGCAGTCTTGTGTACCTGCCACTGTACAAGATGTTAGTCAATATTATATACTCTGCTGTATTCATCATTACAATGTGACTGATCCTGGCAATATTTTGCTGTTACCCTTCTTACTTTCACTTTGATTTCCAGAGATGTGGGGTTCAGCTTCCCAGAGCAGTACATACTTAACCTGATTCAGACCAAGGGAGTACAGATTTGCTTGAGAATCAAGAAATGCAAAAAAATTCGACCTAAATATTACAGAATGTTGTTCAGACTTCAGCTGAGAATAGCTTCAAGATGTGGCTGAATATAAGCACAATGTAATACAATTTTAGAAAGGGTGAGTTTAGAATAGCCGTTTCTATCTCTGGCCTGCAAACTGCTACAGCGCCAGAAACTGCTCCTAAAACCCAAGAAAAGGCAACGAGGAAAAGCGTTTGTATTGCCAGTACACACAAACTCACTCTGCAGATGGCTGCACTGCCCATGGAAGTTTCTGAGAATCCAAAAATTCAAAGAAGTTGAAAAATCTGTTAAACCAGCGAGATCGCTAAACGTGCTAACAAGGTGTCGTAAGTGGACTTGGAAAATGCCTCATGGGACCGCGGACTCATGAAAATGCTGATCACAAAAACTGAGTAGCAAACACTTTAATGAGGGGGTAGAATTTGGATGCAAACCTATTCATTCAAGGTACCTTCCTCAGGCTGAAATCCATGTACATTTGATAGGGAACCTATATGAGAATGGATTTTTTATGATTACTAAGATTTTAGGCTGATTCCCTAAGGATAAGAAACTTCTTTACTCATAGTTTTTGTGTGTTTATCTTATCTTTCCACCAGCAGCTCCCGAGCAGTCCAAGTTCAGCCAAACTTGACCAATAATTAAGTTCCTACAAATTTTGTAAGCTCGGTCAGGTAAAAGAGCAAGACAGTAGGAGCTCCTTGGCAAGGGGGAGCTGCTGCAGGCTGAGCTTTACTCCGCCTGACACCAAAGAATCCGCGCAGAGAGCAAACCCGCCAAGTGCCACTGTCTGCAGTCAGACCTCAAAATCACTGCGGGACACTAAACCATAAAAATGCAGTTTTTCTTACCCCTGGCAGGCCCAGAATGATTTGTTCTGAGAACAGAGATAACAATAGATGAATTACTGATCAGGAGTTTTGCTACTGTCGCAAGGGTATTCAGGACTTTAGTCTTCCACCCAGTGCCCCCGGACTAGTGTTACGCCTCCATTAAGAGAAGATGATGTAGCCCAGAATTCCTGATCTGTAATCAAGCTGGGGTGACGGAGTACACAGTCCTACTTTTGTAATGATTTCAGTACTTGCTGATTTAGCCAAAGGCTGCAAGTTCCCCAATAGCCTTGGTTTTGATTGGGATGCCAGGCTGAAAAATATGTGGTAATTTACTGGAAAATGGCAGGCTCAGTTCTGTAAAGCATACTTACTGCAGTGACTGGGTAGATGTTTATCCTGTTTCACACTTACGTGATGTCAATACTTATGTTCTCTTCTTACAATAATGTTTTAAAACCACAAAAAGTCAATCAGCTTATCTCAAGGAGGAATAACAGATTTAAACATCTCAAATGAATGGATATTAACTGCACGGATTGGTTTCAGTGTACAAACTTTGTACTTGGAGTAATTTTTAGGCAACTGGAGCTAAATTACAAACCAGTTATTTTTGTTAGGTGAGCTTCATGAGACTAGAGGGTCTGAGGGAGCGAGGAAGTTTTGAGAGTCCCTCCCTGCTGCACGGTGCGGGGCAGGTGCCGGGACCCGAGGCTGGGGGCAGGGGATGCTGGGCCCATCCTGCTCGGCAGCCTCCCAGGGCTGACTCTGGCCATTCGCTCTGGTCCAGAACGGGAGAAGACACAGCCAATAGCCCTCCACGAGAGAGACCAGTAAAGTCGTGGGTGCCCATCATCTGCCGCGGGACTTCAGCCAAGGACCTGACGTGAAAGAAACCCTTGTGCAGTGGCTGCTTCTTAACCAGCTCCTTCTCTGGATGCCCTTGTTCTTTCCGTGAAAATATAATTTACTTTTAAAAAGGATTAATCAGTATTAAAATGTGCACACCTGTTCCAGAGCAAGAGCATCTGCGTAAGGCATTGCTTCCAAAATGGCCTTTTCATTTTACATTCCCACTTGAATCTGAAATGACTTCCAGGTGAGAAGAGCCCTCATCTAACCTGAATCACAGACCCACCCACCAAACCATTTGGGCTTGCAGGCTACATACTGGTTTTGATCTTCATCCGAGACCACGCTGAAGTTGTGCCCTAGTCTGAGGCGAGGTGGCCCGAGGTACCGAGAGTGAATGAAGAAAATGACGAGTCAATGTTGTTGTCTTCAAGGTGGTACCAGTTGCCCCGGAGCTGGGCCATAATTATGGGGAAATCTCGGGGAAAACCACCCGTGTCCCAGCCTGTCCCTGGTCTCCCCAGCTCTGCCTTCCCGGAGACGAAATAAAGATGCTCAAAGCAGCTTTTTCCTTCCTTGGGTGGTGGCACAAGGTGGGTTGGGGTGAGCCTGTCTCTGGAAGGCCTCAGCACCAACGCTCCCCACTGCCTCAGCATCGTCCTTGGCCCACAGCATCATTCTGCCCTGGAACACGGAGGCGGGAGCCACACTGGAACTGTTTGAGTACATCAGATTAATTTCTCTTGTGCTTTTATATAAACACATACAACTGAATTATTTATGAATCGCTCCCTTTTTCCCTACCAAGACAAAACGATTTGTTAAAAAAGGCCCCAAAACAATGGCAGATCTTTGAGAAGGAAGATGAAAGCGTTTCCTGCGTGTTTCCAATACGGTTCCTTAAGAATGCTGAAAGCCAAAATTTTTCATGATGCTGCAGTGAAGGAAAACTTAGAACTGAATTTACATTCTTTGCAGCTTAAAAAAAAAATCTTTGAAGGACAACTTTTCTTTCCATAGTAATTAAAGAGAAGCTACAGTTCTCTCTCTCAATCAGGATTCAATGGCCTTAATATACTTTACATATGAACTGTGGAAAGAATTTGATAACACACCTCAAAAAACCAACCAGCTTGTTTTGTAATGGTCAAAAATAGGCACAGTCTTTCCTGCAGTTCAAAATTCAATCATTTAAAGCATTACAGAGCTCCTGTCCTTCAGCTTCCCAATCAGCTCTTGCAGCATGAACAATGCCTTGTTCCTGCCACTGCTAGTTCTGTCTACTGAGTCAAATCATTCGAAAAATGATTTCATGGTAGAAAACCTGCCCTAATGACAATGAATGTCATTTTGAGAATTATTTCACTGCATGAAGGGTTTTGCATAATCTACATTAACTGATTTTTAACGTGCCTGTGATTTATGATCTACCAACCAAAGAAAATACCCAGCAAATGAAAGTGCCCTCTGAAGAGTGGGCATTTACATCGTGAGTTTGCATTTCTTCGGCAGTTCAATACGCACAGCCACAGCCCTTGTCACAGGCTGAACTCTGCCCTGGTATGTCACCTCCCAGACATGCCAGATACCAGCCCTCTAGGGGTTCCAGGTCTCCCAGTCCAACAGCCCAGAGCAGAGCCCCGCCCAGACCCAATGATTTGAACCCAGGACAGGAACAAAACCCTCTTACATCAGAGTTTGGCAAGTACCACGGCACCCCTGCTCTCCGTCATGAATAGCTGGGGAGAGGAGAAAATACACAGCCCCAAACTAGGGTTGATCTGATTATTAAACATCAGGAAAGACCAATTTGACAGAGCAGCGATGAGAGTTAAGGTATGAGCTGGAAACACCCTGCCTGCAGCTTTCCACTACCAGCACCAGGCTGACAGGATTCCCACAGCCTTCATTTCCTTACTTCTGTACTTTTTATTTGCTTGATAAACATCTTTGGGGTTTTTTTCACCATCTTTGACAGTGAGATTTTATCATCTATCAGAAATAAATCAACCAAACCCATGTAATCTCTCTTGCGGAAGTTTCAGCTACTGAGGAAGAGTGAGTGGGTACGGGGGAGAGCCAGGAAGCGGGTCCCTTTGTGGGTGCACTCCCAGTATTCACTTCTGGTTGCCAGGCAGTGGCATCAAAGACAGAAACTCCCATCAGCTTTGGGCTGCAGATATTTGACCCAAGCTACGTTGAACAAAATTGATTCTGAAGTTAGTTTTTCAGTGTATTATTAATGTTTTTGTTTTCTAAAATATTAATTCAAACAGATACGAAAACCTTATGCCACATATCCATCTTCTCACCCACGCACTGTCTATCTAGGTTTTCTGTTATCTGCCTGAAAATTGAGTTAGTTCCCGGGTTGAATGAAGTTCATAAAACTTTCAGCAAAACTGAGCTGAATTTTATGAGCATGAAGCCACATTACAGCTTGGGTCGAAGATCAGGGTAATCTCCCTGGAATTGCATGGGTCCATCGGAAATCATGCACAGGTTTGTAGGTTCAGCCGTGTCTTGCTTTGAATTGATGAGTTTTCTCAAATTTTAAATTAAATCTAGGATGGGATTAGATCGAGGAAACAACAAGCCAGTCAGCCTCATCTCAATCCCTGGGAAGGTGATGGAGCAAATCCTCCTGGAGGTCATTTCAAGACAAGGACAGGACAAGAAGATGGTTAGGAGTAGTCAGCATGGGTTTCTGATGGGGAAATCAAGAGACAGTGGGCATAAACTGAAACAGAAGAAAGCCTGTTTAAACCTAAAAGAAGTATTTTTTACTGTGAGGGTTACTGAGCGCTGCCATGGGTTTCCCGAAAAGGTTGTAGAGTCTCCATTCTTGGAGAAACTTGCTCTAGCTGTCCTACTTGAGCAGGGGGGTGTCCCAGAGGATCTCCAGGGGCGCCTCCCAACCCCAGCCATGCCGTGAGCTGCTATAAGGTGGTTTGTTTGGGGGTCAAATAACTGAAGCCAACTGCTGCCATCACTGAACTATACCAGCCCTAACCACGCATGTACCACACATGGGTTACAAACACAGTACAAGCCCCCCAAACTCCAGAGCATCGCCACTGAGTATCTCTTTCGTTAAAGGAAAGGGCAGTGCTTGTGAGAAGTAACCTTCTAGAAGCATTTCTGGATCTGTTAGCAAGTTTATCTCTGGGTAACCAACTGCTAGGTGGGACAAAGGGACCCTCTTGTATGTCAGCACCGACAGCACCTTGTACAGCTTTTACTGCAGCACAGCTCGCGGCCTCAGACTGCTGATCTCAGTGAAAACACTCCAAATGTTGTTAAGAGTCCTCTTCACCTCTACTAATCAGATTTAGGAGGCGTGTAATTAAGTATCAGCTCTTACTAAGACAGAAGATTGAAGACCCCTTCTCAAGCATTGATAGGATAAGGAGCTGGAAAACTGGTTTTTTAAATGTATTTGGTGGAAGGGAGTAAAAGGATGAAGTCAAGGAAAGAAACTCGGGCACATACCAATAAAACCAGACAAAGGATCATGCTAAAACAAATAGCCAACTTTTCTTCTAGGCCTCTCAAATAGCAAAAATACTCAGGACTGCATTTAGGATGCACGTAAAATACTTACTCTCACCTTTGGGTGAGAACTGCAGCCAATCGGCAAGACAAGGAAAAGCTCCTACTGTCTGTGCTGGTGTATGATGTTACTCTCCCGTGAAGGAGGGGTTTGGTCTGCACAGCTATCAGTTTGGCAGACTCCTCACACAGCAAGCCCTGCTCTACTGTCTGCAGGAGAAGATCTTTTCTATTGCTTTCAATAGCTACCAGGCCCAATTCTTGCAAAATAAACCCAGGAATCAACACAGTCTCTGAAGTAGCGCTCACCTCTGACTTAATCTTGCTCTGTGAGGGGCTCTCCGACTACGGCATACAAACCTCCCCAAAGTGCTGTGCCTGCCCCTGTTGCAGCTGGGGTAGATGGAATTGAATCCCGATTCATTTAACAGCTCAAAGTGAAAAGCATTAAGTGCTCGGGCAGGTCGGTGAGGCTCAGCATCCCTGCTCGAGGTGTCCTAGAGAGAGCAAGATGTCCGGCGGAGCAGGGATGGGAGAGCCCCAACTCTGCCATGCCCAAGCACAGAGCTCGGGGTGAAGGAGCTGAGACAGAGCTTCCCCTTCCTCTGCTCATCTGTCCAGCTGCTGCCGCTGTGGACAGTGGTACCTGTCGCTGCCGGGAACGACAAAATCTGGTCAAAAAAAGTTTGGTTGGTATTACTTATCACCACTGATAGAAAATGGAGGCAGTGAGGACAAGTACAAAATGAATGGTGAGTCTTAATGAATTTCTTCTGAGCAGCTTTCATCTCATACATCACACCTTAATGCACAGTTTAAAATTTTATTTCTTTAAGTCAGTAATAGAAAAATTAAATTATGCTTTATTAATAAAGTAACATACAGAGAGGCTAAAGCCTTTCAGGAAGGTGAACAGAGTTTTCAGAGGCTCTGTTGCAGAAGTTGAGATGGTGCTGCTACCCGCGGAGGGAAGTATTCAGGACTGTTTCTAAAACCTCTCAAAAGTGTTTCTGGACACTATCAGCTGCAAAAGATTTACTACTGGGATGGCAACTGTCAAAGCTGGTAAGAGCATAAAACTGGGGATAAGTTAGCTTTGCTTTTCAAGACTGGTTAGTGATCACTCCTCAGTCACAGCTCATCCTATGCCCAGATGTGGCTTATGTTGGCACCATTTAGGTGAAAGGGAGTTCTGTGGGATTCATCAGCCTAGAGACAATTAGCCCTCATTAAAACTAATTGCCACACAGAGCACCTTGCTCCACAGCAAAGACACCGAAAACAGAAAATCAAGCCCCAGCTGTCAGGAAGACTGGTAGAAGAGAGAAAAAGCTCTGCAAGTTGCTACGTTGGTGTTACAGGTGCAGAATCATCTGGGTTGGAAAAGCCCTTGCAGCTCCTCCAGCCCCACCATGACCCTCCCCCTGACCGTTCCCAACTCCCCCAGATCCCTCAGCGCTGGCTCAGCCCGACTCTTCAACCCCTCCAGGGATCCCGGGGACTCCCCCCTGCCCTGGGCAGCCCATTCCAACGCCCAACAGCCCCTTCTGCACAGAAATCCTTCCTCAGAGCCAGCCTGACCCTGCCCTGGTGTGAGCACAACCACGTACGTGTGAGATCTGCCCCGTGAGGCTAAACAGCGAGCTGGATACTAACCCGTCCCTGTTTTGAGAGACCTCAAGCCCACCAAACCAGTAAAAACACCCCAACGAAACAAATCTCTGCGGTGAGAGATTGCGTGGAGTGTCAGAGCGGGGCTTGGGAGACCTGATCTCCTGCCCAGCCTTACCACTAGGCTGTGACGCCTTCAGCACCCCCTGCCCCGGCTCCTGCTCTGGGGCAGAGCCACGTCCTCTGCTCTGCAGAGCCCCCACACTACTCCCACCAAGGAGCTGCTGCTGCTGTAAGAGCCAGGCGTCTCCGAGAGCAGCACTCTGCTCCCACCGAAACGGCTCCTTCAGGTGTTTGCACACACTGCACCCTCTTTCACGACAAAGCAGGAGATGAAGCAGATTCCTTCCTACAGCACGGCTCCCTGGACATACAGATGCTTTCTGAGTTATTACGATTATCCGTAGGGTACAGGGGGAAGTACTGACAAATACTGAAAGGATCCACACTAAGGTTTGTATCAGTATAAGCATGCACACAGTATTATCACCACGGAGGCCTCTAATAGTTACAGCAGCACAAAAACTGCCAAAACAAGTATAAGCCTGTGGTCACATAATCCAAAGCAAATGAAACACTGGAATTTCTGTTACTGCTCATCAGCTGGGTACCATGATCATTCACAGCCTTTAACATACGCTAACCGAGTGCTTAGTTTCTTTAAGCTCATTTTACTTCTCGGTTCAGATGGATTAAAAAGATCACGAAGGCAGTTGCAAGCAGAAATTTGCAAAGCTGCGGTAATTTAATAATTGCAAGTCATAAAGCAATATCCCACTTTTCTTCTCCTGTCAGAGCTGGGGTGAAGTGACACTAGTGCACGAGAAAGAAGATTGCTTCTGCAGGCTTCCTGGGGTAGGGACAGGGCCCTTCAGTGGGGCGTACCAAGTCGAACAAAACCCAGCCTCCTCCCTTGCTGCAGTAATAAATAATTACTGAACCAAAACAGATAAGGGCAATTACCAACAATCTCGAGAAAGATTATTTTAATATGGAACGGAGCACTGTTAGAGCAATTAAACTGCTTGTAGAAAACCCCAAAACTCAGCAGGATTTTAACATCTGCAGGTAGGCAAATCTATCAACACTACTGCTGTGTTTTCAGTCAGGCACAGCTTATACCCCGGGCCCAATCTGTTCCGTGGTGCTGCTTTTTCTGCCGTGCTTTGCTACTCCTTCTGCCCACAGAACTATATGTGCTTTAGCAGTGGGAGGAAGCGATCCCTGCCTACCGTAGTGATAGTTTATGCAGCCCTTTTGCTTGCTGTTACGAAAGTCCCTTCACACCCCGCCACACACACGCAGGGGAAGTCTGCCTCAAATTCAGAAATGTTTGCTTCTGAGCAGGAACGGAGGCGAAGAATGGAAGTATGTGACAGAGGTCTGGGAGGGAGGGACGCTTCTCTGCACATCACGACATGAGAAATACAAAAATAATTTCAAAGTGGCAAACCCAGAATCCAATTCACAACACTTACCCCGGTATCAACATTCTAAAAAAAGGCATTACATAATCTGAATGCCACGAAGTAATAAAAATACAGCTTGGTTTTGTGCTAGCGAGGTCTTAACTCGCTTATTCAGATTAGAAGCATCTGGTATCGAACTGAATTTCTTTTACTATGTGAGATACGTTTCCTCTCATATGAGCTGCATCGTGGAAAACATTTGTGAACGTTTTTCAGTACATATTGTGTGAAGTTTACATTCTTTTTCTTTCAAAATATTGCATATTTGGGTGGAATAACAAGAGATAACACCCAGACCTGCATGTAGACTATCCATTCTAGTTGAGTCTTCAGAACATTCAGGGCTTCCCAAGCACAGGGACCAGAGAGGATGCTCCGTTTCTTCTCTTCGCACCTCTTTCTGCAAGAGGGATCTTGCTGAGGGGTAATTAATCCTCAAACATGGGTAAACGGACATGCAAAGGAGCACCACAGTGTCCAGAAATTTCCGAAGAGGTGGCAACAGAAGTGACTTCCTCTCAGGTGGATTTGCTACCCATGTGCAGCTCATACACAGAGACACAAGTTCTCCAGGTGATTTTACATTATCAGCATCTTTCTAATTAAATTTCAATAGCTTTAAAAGGCTATTACTGCTTATAAGATTCACTTCCAAACCCTGGATCTTTGCTCTTCTTTTCTCTCATACATTTTTAGAGAATTACACTCCTAATGATGGGATTAATATTAAGCCATTTCATTATAAATGGGTTGGATGTACTGTTAATGGCTTGAATTAATCTGCATTTGGCAAGCATGTCTCTGCCTTTATCCTTCCTTCCAAAAGAAATTTAGAACGACAGATTCATTAGATGTCATCGATAAAATGCCTGCAAGGTTAACCTGTGAGATAGGACTGGATACCTTTTATAAGAAGGGAAACTCAGCGTGCCTTTCTAAGAATCACAGAAATTAGACAAAGCTCTGAGTTTTTTATTTGCTTGTTTCTTCTCCACTTCCCAGTAACAGTTGCTTTAATCCTGAGGGCTCAGCTCTTTTTGTTTTCTGTCAGGTGTATGACAGTGGAAACGCAAACGCTCACGTATTTGGGCTTGCCAAATCTAGTGAGGTTGGTTTTGAGAAGGCCTTAGTCTCCTGGATCGTGTCTTGGCCACTGCTGGGGCTGGGGCTGTGCTGACCCTGGTGGCCCCCGAGCAGTGGCTCCTCGTGCCTTCCCCAGAGCCAGCCCCCCGCCGGACTCTCACTGCACGTGCAAGCAGAGCTCAGGTCACGGTTTGCTTTCTGGAAAGGGGTTAGGGAATCGGGCAGCACTAAAAGGAGGGAAAAAAAGCCTTCCTGAATCATCTCCCCCTTTGCCACAGGGCCATCTCCACCTCGCGCTTGGCACGGAGGCGTCTGTGGCGGGTCCCGCTGGACGCGAGAGAGCAGATGGGGATGCTGACGGGGTAAGCAGTGCTCCTTCCAAGGAACAAACCCTCCCTCCGAGGGGAGGATGATTTCCATGACTCACCTTTTGATAACGGTACAAAAGGAGCGTTTGGGGAGTCGTTCTTATCGACCGTGTTATTGGCCACATAAATCAACAAGACCTCCTAGAACAGTCACGGGCCCGACCTACTGCAGCAGGTCTGGCACTGTCTGAACCGGGGCACAGGGAAGAGGGACATCGCTTCGGCTTCTGCCTAGCTTTGAAGTGAACTATTGCAGACAAGGGGAAAAAAGAGAAGAAAAAAAGATTGATTTTCCTTTTGGCAAATATTTGGCTACAAGGATCTGCTCATCTGTCATTTGTCTTGCCTTGAGAATTGGCCTTTGCAGAACAAAACAAACAAACACTGCTACGCTGGACGGCATTTTGTATTGACATAAGAGCCTCGCTGAGGATAACAGACATTTATAGAGCAATTCATATGACTTTAAAATTATACACCTTTGCCTTTGCTTGGCATTGTTTAATCTAATAGTTTGCATTTGTTATTTGAAATGTATGCAGAGCAGATCGTGTCGCTGATGTCTGTTAAGACTTAGCATTTGCGTGCATGGTGACGTCCTGTCCCGAGGACAGGATTTCATGTGGACAATCACCCAAGGCTGTGTGCCCCACCTATCCCTTGGGGGGGCCAGAGAAGGGCTGCACCAGCACAGATTCCCCAGAAGACCCATATACACCACAGTACAATCTTCCACTGTATGGCATGGATCAGAAATAGAAAATATAAACTGCTACACTTGCTCTGATCATGCTCACGCTTGCTCCTCTTCCCTGGAGAGTCACTGCCAATTGCCAAAGGTTGGCATACTGCTGCAGCCTCTCCAAAGCTGCCATGTGGACAGGCAAAATTCAGGGACATGAAGGCAGCTCACTCATCCCTGACAGCTCATCCTTCCCATTTCCTACACCCACTCACACACCACACCCCCTGCCTCGTGAGCACGAGCATGGTGAAACAGGGAATTGGGCATTAATTGCCAGAAGTCTTATCCTGTGGGTACTTTCTGGGGGATAACAACTTCAGAGCCAGTCTCCTGTGATGCACAGCCAGGACTCGGTCATCAGAAAGACAGAAAATGTCCTGTGTCTGTTGGAATAATTTAATTCTTGGTGAATCTCCAGCCAAAGTCTGTTACCCTGCAGGAAGACTGAATTTGGACCATTAGCATCCATATTCTGAACTTCACACTCTCCTGTCTCGCTTTGCTTTAGTATGACAAAACAAATACATGTATATATAATTTAATTGTCTAGCTGACAACGCAGAGAAGAAAACTCCAGGGACAGACAGTTATTTATGCCTGAATGTAGGGCTCACATTCATATTTATGCAGCTGGATAAGCATTCTGACTATCAGGGTTATTATCACAACAAGATTCTTAAAGGCAGCTGATCCAAACAGCTTCGACAGAAACACCAACGCCAGCTCTTTTCTCTTCTTCTGGGGTCCAGGAAGCCTTCAGTAAGTAGATGATACACAAAGTACACCTCTGGGGAAGCTAAATCTTAGAAGTTTTGCTTGATACTGAAGCACCACGTTTTACTGACAACCAGTGAAAAGGGAAAGATTCACAATGCTTATTACTATTTTCACACAAGTTCTAGGCTTTTTTCCAAGCAACGTTAACTTTTCAAGCACGTTACAAACAAGTGCAAAGCTAGGAATACCCTGACACTCAAAGCTCTCGTGATTCAACTAAAGCTACACCTGGGAGTTACGTGAAATAATATCTTAGAATCCCAGAATCATCCGGGCTGGAAAAGCCCTTGAGGCTCCTCCAGCCCAACCATGACCCTTCCCCCTGACCGTTCCCAACTCCCCCAGATCCCTCAGCGCTGGCTCAGCCCGACTCTTCAACCCCTCCAGGGATCCCGGGGACTCCCCCCTGCCCTGGGCAGCCCATTCCAACGCCCAACAGCCCCTTCTGCACAGAAATCCTTCCTCAGAGCCAGCCTGACCCTGCCCTGGGCAGCTTGAGGCCGTTCCCTCGGGGCCTGGCGCTGGGGCCTTGGCTCCAGAGACTCATCCCCCCTCTCTGCCCCCTCCTGGCAGGGAGTTGCAGAGGGCCAGGAGGTCTCCCCTCAGCCTCCTCTTCTCCAGACTGAACCCCCCCAGTTCCCCCAGCCGCTCCCCACCCATAAGACAAGTGCTGCAGGACATCTTCAGTGATGTCAGAGAAGACAAACAGGGACTTTGAGTGAATACCAGTGGAGCACAGTAAAATCTGCTTGCCAGTGGCTTTGCTGTCACCCAGCACCATGGGAACAGGACAATTCTTCAGGGATCCTTGCTAGAACCGTGACATGACAGTGCTGATGTTACAGTCAAAGCTGTATTTTAACCCAGGCCCCCTGCAGATGGGGCCACCGTGACACATCAGCCCACAATCGACCCTCGGCAAATGGCTGCCTGCCCCCAAGACCCCAGGGCCTAGGCGTGGGGGCACCGTCACGCTTGGGGAATGCTCTTCAGTGTTTCAAAGAGAAGATTTTGCACGGGTGTGTGAGAACAAGGCTTGTGGTTAGCTTTTTGGGGAACACGGTGTGTGTTCCTGCTGGCGGAAAGGTTCACTCTATCCGTTTGGTGATGTCTGCCCTTGACCGGGAGGTGAAAACACGACCCAGCAATGGTACACTGAAAATGGAAACAAGTTTTTGGCCTTGGATAGTCCTTTTTAGTAAAGACAGAATGGTTGTTTCAGTAAATAATGACAGATATTCTTAAAAGAGCTGTTTTCTACATTTTTGCTAGTAAAAATAGCTCTAACACTACCTGAAGAGCAGTTTAATTTTTTTTCCTTAGGGTATGGGGACAAAGCAATATGCAGTACCGGAGCCAAAGAAAAGTTTGCTTTGGGTGATGTTAAATGGACTCCAGTCTGTGAAAACATGAATGTTAACAGAGGTACAAAACCAAGACAAGCTTTGGGGCACAAAAGCTCTCCCAAAACTCAAAGGTGGAATTAAGAGCTAAACACAGCCGAGGAAAATGCCAGCCAGCAGAATTGTGTGCGCTAGGCAGGGTATGATAATGGCTCAGACAATCTGAAGGAAAAGGTGGTTGGTCCCTGTGAAATGACAGTATTGGTAACATTATTCTGAAGCGTTAAGCCGCGTGAGGCTGCGGGGACGGGGAAGCATTGCAGCTCCACCAGCAACCAGACTGCTCATGGCAACTCATCGCTCACCTGAGCCAGGCTGCAAGCAGCGGCGCTTCCTTTGCTGCGCTGTGACGCTGTGGATGCTGGAGATTCGAGGATTAGGATATGTGACATTTTCACAGCACGAGCCTCAAGCCAGCAGGCTCTTAAATCACCAAGTGTCCAAACAGTTTTCATTGTGCTTTCATCCATTCCCTGCTAAGGAAGATCAGCAGGGGAAAAAGCTGCCTCCATATATGAAACGAGAATAGCACAACACCTGCTGGGTTGGAAACTGTATTCATGAGGTACGTAAATGAGTTGACAACAGGAGGACGCTGTAACTGGTCCTGCAGCATAAACTCTGCTGCAGCGAATGCAGCCTTCCCAAGATATGTGGGGTTCATGAACTAAAGCCTGGCTATTACAGAAGGAAACAGTGTGTGTTGTTCAGAAAGCCGACAAAATGCAGGAAAATTAGCCTCATCTCAGGGACAACAAATAAAACTAGATTAAAGCAATAATTCCAAATTATCAAGAAGGTTTAAGAGTCTTGCAGATGTCCATCCCTAGAAGCTATAACAAGCGTCCAAAGCTATGAAGATCAGCCAGTACCAGCCTTTCCCAGCCAAGTGCACATTGCTTCATAGGTCCAGGAGCGTATTTTACTGACAGGGTTAAGTATGGTATTTGTTACTGGGATGAGACACTGCAGATACTGGTGTGTGCTGAGCAGTGTCCCCACCCGCACCTCCTGGAGTTCCTCTGCACTGGTGCCAGCGTCAGAAAATGAGACAGAGCACGGCCGTGGCGGACTGAGGGGCCCCAGCTGGCTCTCAGGCAGAGGCAACAGAGCCACAGGAATGTAATACTCCTTTTCAGGCAGGCTAACCAACCTGGGCAAGGCACCACATTAACTGAGCTTCCAGCCCACAGGTAAGACTCATCTCTGACACCTTCTGCTGTGAAGACATGCCCTGAGGTCTCAGAGCTGACCCTGAGCAGGAGGCTGGCCAGAGACCTTCAGCCCTTCCTAACTTCAATTATCTGACCATCCTGTGAAGCGACCCATCATGAAATCTGGTAAGGAAAATGCAAAATTACTTCCTACCAGTAAACAGCAAGTGCCCGACTTCTGCTATTTTTTTTCCTCTGAAGAGAAGTCTTCTTCTCAAACATAAGGGCAAAGTAAAGCCTTTTAATCTAGAAGTCAGATTTTGTAATATGCTATAAACAAGCTGCCTCCATGGGGAATTAATGTCATTTCGTGGGATTACTGAAGTAAATAAATGCTTATCCAACGGAAGCGAGCGTGCTTTTGGACCATTAGATTCTAAATGAGTAGGAGAAAAAGATCTAGTCCTGGATCATATCATCCAGTGACTAAATACCAACTACATATCAACAAAATGCTGAAGGATTTTAACTGCCCAAAGTAATTTCTGGTTCCAGTTAACTTTTTTCCTCCCTTCTTTTTAAAATTTTGTCCGTATATAATCTGGTATATTGATAATGAAACTTGTCATTAGTCCTTTTCTAGGACATTCTTCAATTAAACTAAATATAGCCATAAAATCCTCTGTTAGATAAGATAATAGAGTGCTGCAGCAATGGTCTGCCAGCTGCTAACAAGAGCTGTTAACTCCCTGAGAGAGTCAGAGGGCTGGGACTGCTGCTGTTGATGAACTGTTAAACCCTTCAACAACCACAGTAATACAGATGTGGACCCAGTGAAGAGCAGGGCTAGAGCAACCTGAAAGTATATGGTATAACACCTGCACAGACTTCTAGAGGCCAGCACAGTTCAGATGTGGCTTTAGCAAACCTGTAAGGTTTAACTGGAATAAAACCAGATCACAGCTCATATCCCGTAAGGGAGATGAACAAAGTTGTTTGGTTACTGCTGGAACAGCGCTGAAATTATTGTTTATGCTGGTAAATTCCTGAGTTAAGATGACTGCCTGACTTAGCTAACAGGAGATGCTTATTGTTTGCCTTTGGGAAAGGGTAAATGTGACTGTTAAGACACATTTTTCTCAAGGAAAGGCCCAGACGTGGTGGTGGAGGAGAGTGAGTGGGTTAACTCACAGCACTCAGGCTGCTATTACAGCCTTGTCCACACAGGCAACGTTTTCTGTTGTAGCATTATAATTATACTGCTGCCATTATATATGATGAGGTGGTACGTACACATAATGGACTGAAAACATTCTATTCACACACCCACAAGCATGAACACAGTGTGAAGGTAACAAAAACAGAAAGAAAAAGAAAAAAAGAGGAAGAGAAATAAGAAGAAAAAATGGAAAGGGAAGAGGAAGGGGAACAGTACCTTGCAGCAGAATGATGATGCCCAGGTAGGGGATTACAAACGTTTCCGAACAGCCAAGGGTCTCGGCAGCTCAGGCTGAGGAGAGGCAGGGGTCGGTTCTGTCACCAGGCTGGACAGGGAGATGTCCTCCCTCCCTCATGCCACAGTCTATTTCAGCCACATTAAGCCACCCTAATTACATCGTATAATGCCAGCATTTTAATTTCCCATTCTAATTTGTCACAGTATAGCTTTATACAGACCAGTACGGAACTGGTCACATTGGAGGTCCTTATCCATGAAACATCCAACCACCTAGGCAGAGTTTTAGGCAGAGTCCACCTAGACTCAGTATGTAGAAAAAAAATTAAACACTGAGAAAATAAAATTCTCCAGGGTGCTTCTTCCAAAAAGACGCCAACTGCTCCCCACTCCTTTCTCCCACACTGAGAAATTTGACTTGGTGGCTGCCCTTGCCTTACGTTGCGTGGACTCTTGAGGCGGAACGGTTTGAATCTTACCCTGTCGCTGTGGGGGACGATGGGAGAAGCTGGGGATGCTGCAGAGCTGAGAAGTCCATGAAGAAGATTACACAGCCTGAGCGTGTAGGACATTTGCCACGCAGATATAACGGATCCCTGTGGATCTATGCGGATATAATGGAGCAAGAGCTGATAAACCCATAATTGTGCCAACTTTTATTTTTTAGATCAGATGGTTTCACTTCTCTGGGCTACCAAACAGTTAAATCTACATATACGCAGGAAGAACAGTAGTAGGAATTGTCTACAGAAGAAGCAAGGAAAAGGTGGTGAGCGCTGTACCTGTTAATAAATCAGATGAGTCACCAGTGCAACAGTCTGTGTAACCGTGCTCTGTGTGCTGACAGATAAACGGGAGGTTTCAGCCTACTCACGGTTAATGCAGTTACTAGTAAGGAAGATGCCACTTGCTGCGAGGTGGCCTCTCATTTGGTGCAGGATGGAAATTCAACTGTGACCCTTCCTTTTATTTAGAAAGGGGGAAGAAGTGAAGTGGGAGAGCGGGATGTGCAATTAGTGATTGATTTGGTAGCGCTTCACTGTTTGCTGCTGTAAACTTGTTCTAAGACAGGACCGTAAGTTTAACAAGCTGGAACACCCATCTGAAGAGCACGGATGGATCAGGCTGGCGTTCCAGTCCCACTGGGTCAGTACTTGCCTTGACACTGTATCCCAATATCCCAGAACCATCCGGGTTGAAAAAGCCCTTGCAGCTCCTCCAGCCCCACCATGACCCTCCCCCTGACCGTTCCCAACTCCCCCAGATCCCTCAGCGCTGGCTCAGCCCGACTCTTCAACCCCTCCAGGGATCCCGGGGACTCCCCCCTGCCCTGGGCAGCCCATTCCAACGCCCAACAGCCCCTTCTGCACAGAAATCCTTCCTCAGAGCCAGTCTAAAATGAATATGGATAGGAACATCCATATGAATATGGGTGTATCCGCACAGTATAGCTGAAGCACCTGGGCACAAATCACCTCAGTCCTATAAATGTGTCACTGCATTAGCCTGGGACTGTGTCCAGGTAAGAGGCAAGAGCGCTCTCAGAAGACCAACATTTCTGAACTGCTTTAAACCTGCAGAGAGCTCAGGCAATCCGTGATGACCTTGTTTCTCCTAAGCCCAATGTGTAAGGATGAAATATGGGTGTCTGGAAGAGATGCGAGTAACTGATGTGAGGAAGAAGAACTAGGGCAGAAGGAGAATGAGGGGAAGGAAAACAGGATGGCCATGGGCTCTCCTGGCTTGCCTTTTCAAAACTGGAAAGCCTGAAGCACGCTGGCAGCTTCAGGTAACCTTAACTTTGTCTACACGGCCAGGGAAAGCTCCCCACACCGTCCCCTTGCAGGAGCCTCCCCAGGAGGACTTTGCCACAACCACTGTGAATGGAAAAGGAGAGTCTCCGGGTCTCGGAGGCAGCCTCACCTGTATTTTCATTTAGAATTCCACTGCCTGCAGGATTGCGGCTTCAGGAGCCGCTGCCAAAAGGCCCTGTGAGATGACTCATCCCCTCTCGGAGCACCTCGCTGCGTTAATGGTGCAGCAAAAGTGCTTTGGGCTGTGTCGCGTCCGAGGTTTGGCGGCCACGGGAACAGATGGGAGGGAGGTATGAGCCCAGCGGGGAACGTTTGCAGTCAGGGCCTCCTCTGAACCCCGAGGTGGTGCCCGGAGCACCCCCACGCCGCAGAGGGGCCAGCGCCTCGCCCGTGCCCCGAGGTGGCCCAGCCCTTGGCACCGGCAGCCTGCTGCCCTCTCGCTGGGGCACAGCTGGGAGGGTGCAAAAGGCGGCTCTGGCCCAGCCAGATGCTCGTTCCTGCTCTCCCATGCCCAATCCCGGGCTGTGGCACAGACCGCGTATCAAAGGCGTTACGAAGCTGATGTAGGAAGAAGGTTTAAATACTTGAACTTCGTCTACTCAAACAATTCCTTTATATTCCCTCCAAGCAAAAAGATTGGGGTAAACAGAATACAAGGCCTCAAGGTAGATAGACCCCTGTTAAAGATAACTTTCTCATACTAATTGCTCTTCCCAGGCATTGGATGGGACGTGACTCCTGCAGATATCTTACGGATGAGCTGGAGACTATTTCACACAATACCAGGTTTAAACTGCCTTCTCAAAAGAATAAACCAAATTTCTACAGTAGGGTTCAATAATCTCAGCTGAACATCTCTTCATTTATTTGAATTTTGAGAAATTACACTTAGACACTTTCCATTCCCAACTTTTTAAAAGAGTCTTTGGAACATTTTAGCTAGAAATTTCAGGGAAACAATCCTCAATTTTGATGTCATGGTTATTAAAAAAATGCCAATTTACAAATGCTCTGAGTGGCTACGATGGGAGATGTCTACTATTTACAAAACATTTTTGTAGTTATCTGGTAGTTCAAGCTTCTGAAATCACTTGAGAATCTCTGGGAAGTGAAGTTTAATTCAGCCTCTTGGCATGTGTAATTAGTTTGTTGCCTTAGCTACTCCTCAGATGAATCTGTTACATCCAAATTAAGCTTGAGCCAACACATCTGTGTTGGGCTGTTGGTTAAAAATGAGATTGAGACGCCTGCACATACAGGGTTTAAGCAATACAAAAAAAATCTGATAATTGTACTTACTCTGCTCATGTTACTGGGGGTTTATAATTGTGTTTAATATGTTCAGCAGTATGAAGATTTTTATTCTCTAGCTTTATTTGCATTCAGGGATATCAGCTGCTTTTTAATGATCTAGTAGAAGTCGATATTTAAATTCAAGCCGCATTGAGGTACATCTGCTTGGACAGATTCAGCAGTGCCAATTCTCTCTGTCCAAAGCAGTTTCAGGCTTAGCATGGAGAACCTGCTTTAAAGACGATGTTATGAGACTGAGAGTTTGGTCTTTTCCATTTGATCTGATATTGAAATTACGCAGACAGAGGAAGTTCAGTCCTGTTGAGCACAGGGGGGTCTCTGGCAGCCCCAGCTGCCCCACCAGAAGAGCTCAGGTCTCCTGCAGGGTCCCGTGTCACATCGGCCACGCCAACGTCCCAGACACCCCGTGGCATCACAAATGCCCTGCGGGCTTGGGATGACACAGCTGATATTTTCCTTCGGTGCCACAAGGGGCAGCTCATATATTATTACATAAGTCAAATAGCTCACGCGCATTAAATGAGACCAGCAGAAGACACTGCTGACCTGCATAAGCTGATCAGCTGGAGCAGGAGAAGTAAATATGAAGTCAAAGAGAATACTGAAAACATTCCAAGGTGGTCCTTCCTCACTAAGAGAGCTATACAGTCTGCAAAATACTTTGATTTGGGTTTTTTTTTAGGTAACTAAAAGCGTGTAATAACACAGCGGTTGAGTGTGTTGAGCATCAGTTTGAGAACTTCATGAAGGTCAAGTAGGTTGGAACGTCTGCAATTAATTATTTTTAAATACCTTCCAAAGCAAGTGTGCTCAGAATGACTGTCCACCAGGCTCTCCCTACCCAAACACACACCCCCCCGGCCCATACCATGAATTGACTTTGCTGAAAGTCAGATTCCAGGTCTAGCAGGTACTTGTGGATATGCCCAGCTACAGAAGGGAGTAACTCTCCCCACCCACCACCACAGTGGTGGTACCATGTACTCAGTTTTGATCTGTGTGTGACTTAGCTCCTCTGCTTGAGGACCAGCGTGAGCTGGACATTGCTCTGCTGACTCCCACCCCCTGAAACGTGCCGGTGACCACGCTGCTTGCAGCGCCCGCGCTCCCGCCTCAGCTGGCTGCGGGATGCACGAAGACCTGGCTGCCACCGAGAAGGATGGGGGGGAGATTCTCTATTTCTCTGATACTGTGATAAAAGCTGAACCTCCCTCCCACAGCCATATTATTGACATTAGACTTGATCAGGGCTTTTGGGTCACTTCAGGTATCGCAATTTCTAAACTATATATAAATCATGTATCTGCCATTATTTATGATGCAAAGGTAGATATAACAGCAGGAAAACATTAGGGCTTCAGCTGACACTGCTTAGGTACACTCATCAATTTTTATCAGTGTCAATGTGTTCATACTAAAACACTGAGTATATTTCTTGAATTCTATGTTAGGCACAAAAAATATATTTCAAGTGACGTAAAAATTACACGTAGCTTCAGTTGAAATCAGGACAGGACTCGGATCAGAGTCTGAATAGCAGAACTCTTCAGTCATCACGACTTTTCCCAAAGTCACTTCTCAGAGTATAATTGTACTTTAAGTACTATTCAATCCACTTATCTTCCACAGTTATAAATTGCCTCTTTTTTTTTCCCCCCCCTTATTGAGTAACATTTTGTGGCTTCCAGCTTACATTTCTCCTTGACAGACTGAACTTAAATAAGAAGGACCAGATACTTTGGGTTTTTATCTAGGGGAAGCTTAGCAGTGAAGTGTGCTTGCTCCATAAGCTCTGTCACCGACAATTACTGGAAAACAAAATCAGGAAAATGTTGCCTAGTCCAAAGTTCCTTTCCGAAACTACCATCTGCAGTCAAGAGGTAATTAACTTCCTATATTGATTCAGAGCTCCTGCGGGGGGTGGGGGGGGGGAATCAGTAAGTTATCAGCAAGGCTGTTAATGCAAATTTCTTATTTACCAACACGGCTTGCTAAGAAGTACTGCACACTATTACTGAAATGAAAAATGTGTCGCTTATAAATTTGAAATGTTTTCATTTAGAGTTGGCTTTAATGGCTCCTTATTTCTCCTATTAATATGCAAATAGGGAAGCAACCTTGTATAAGCAGTGACCCATGATTTATGCTACCTGAGCACATTTTCCAGTAGAAACAGTGGAATTTGTAATCATGAAAAAAGAACGTACGCGGAAGTAGGGAAGAGAAACTCGCAGAGAGCGTGTGTTGGATGTGCACAGTTGACGTTTCTGCAACGACAACGAACCGTACACAAGTTTTCCGAGCAGTGGCTGGCCCTTTGCGGTGCAGGTGTGACTGTTTTTGAGGGGGAGGGAGGTGAGCTCCTGCGTGTCTCGCTCAGCGCTGGTCATGCCTCCCGCTGCGTCCCGGGCACCCCGGGGCACCAGCCTGGGAGTTTCTGTGGTAGCTCAACTTCCTTTTAACGCATCTTTTCGTTGCCTGAGTGGCTAGAGGCCAGTTCAAAACCAGAGAGTCAAATTTACATTTTCCTAGTGACTGAGCGGTTCACGCCCTCCTTACCGGTCACGAGTTCTACACCACCATTGCAGTGAATGCCTGACTGAATATTTAGGAGACCCGAGGCCTGTAAGACCCGTATGTTACAAAAACATCTAGGACATGGTTAAATTTACGCATTGCAATTTAGTCGCACTCATTTTGGTGAGACTATTTTCTTTCACATAAGACTCGAGGAAAACTGCTATAGCACATATCAGCAGAAACTGCATGAAGCATGTCCCCTACTTCCCTAAACCCTTTCCGATACACACAACTGCTTGATAGAAATAAAAAGCATTGAGAATTATGTATATAGAGTGTGTGTGAGCGCTAGACTGAAACAACACCTTGCACTTTGAGGGACAAAATGCCTCCCCTATCTGGAATAATTGTTGAAGAGTTCAGCTGAGAAAGCTGGTACTAAAACCATTACTGCTTTTTGGTATTAAGACCCTTATTGCTGTCCTGGGATCTTACAGGTGGCTCACTGCATATTTGAGTGTCTCCATTTAATTAAGCACTGCGCAATGTTGGTACAACCGAGACCGAGTCTCGGGGCCCAAGATCCTGACTCAGAGCGCATTAACATCAACGCAAAGACTTCCATCAACCCTGATGGGTTTAGGTCAGGCTATAAATGCGTTGAAAATGTTGAAAAAACCTTCCTGAACTTGTCAGGGAATTTCACAGGCATGAGACAGACATATTTTTGCTCTTTACAATAAAAAATTAGCTTTTCGTTGAAATTAAATCCATTGTTCTGCTTAAAATATATGTCTCAAGGCTTTTCAACTTCATCTTGAATAACTACTGAAACAACTGAAATCTGGAGGAGAAGCCTATTTACAAAAAAAAGCAAGCAGTTATAAACTGACATGTGTCATAACAGAATGCAACACATCTGCATCACTTAGAAAAGCTTCTTCACTAAAATACCACGTTAAGAAAAGCCGTAGAGGAAACAACCTAAATCAAAAGGTGAACGTAGCCTCTCACATCCCTGTTTTTGCCTCCCTCCTATCACCTTCTTTTGTCCCTTTCCCATATGTGGGGCACCCTAGACTTTTGTTTCTGGTTTGGTTTCCCAAAGCATTGTTTTTACTTGCCACGGTGTTTGAGAAACGACTTGACCCACACAGCCTGACTTACTGGAGAGGGAAGGGACATCACCTCGCCTCTGAGAGCCGCCGGCCGTGCCCCGCTGTGCCCTCAGGAAGAGCCACCAGGAGGGGACGGGGAAGAGCAGGTCACATCACACGGGAGATGCTTTCCACAAGGATCCTTGGGGGCAGCAACGTGGCGTTTGCTGTGACCTAACAAGGCACAGAAAGCCGGCGGACAGTGAGCAGGACTGGGGGAAAGGACCTAGATTGCAGGGTGCAGTAGGCAAAGGACAATGCTTGATTACCAAGATCTTTTTTTCATCCCCTCCAGTTTCAGTTTTCTCCTTTTTTTAAAGTTCTTTTGTTCATGATCTCAGAGCTTTAGCTAGTGTGAGGGTTCAGAATATCTGTACAAAAAAGTAAATAATTGATTCCATGCTTTTGCCAAGAATAACCGACAAGAGTAAGACTTCACATTTGTTCCTTTCTTCCTCCTTTCCCTTCACCTTCTATCTTTTGTAAGTGTAGAAAATCGAGGGGACAGGGAGAAAAGAAAAAAATACAGGAGCCCAGACAGGGAAAATTATTTTTGTCATTTGTGTAGGAAAATGAAAAATGGCTAAAAAGTTTCCACCAAATGACACTGAACACTTCAGTTAAAACACAGTTATCATTTGTCATGAGCTCTAGTTTGGGAGCGTCTTTTTGATTTATGAACTGCAAAGTTATTCATTGAAATAATGTGCAAATTTCTAAGCTCTGAAAACAGAAAAGTGATCAAAAAGTTAAAATTCAGCTCACTGGTTTGTTGAGTGTTATTTACTCAGTTATGATGCTGGTAACTCACTTTTGATTCTGACCTCTAGTCTCTTGCTTTTATGGACTCTCTGGTGATAAGAGACTCGAGCTGCTGAGCAAGAAGAAGAAGAAAACATGACCCACAGGGTCTGGTGGAACCACAGTTATTGCTTCCAGTTATCACACCCACCTGGTCCGACAGAGCCTGCGGCAAATCGCTCCCTGTGCTGAACTGGCCAGAGAGGGGACTGGTACAAACGCTGTTCCTCGGGAAAGATAACAGTGATTTATTGGCTTAAGGAACGAGGCTTTTTCTGCTGACACCAGCCACCCTGGGGATTGCATGCAGAGACAGAAAGCATTAATCATCAGGACAACAAGGTGAAGCTGTTTGTAGCCCCTGTGTACACCAAGCCAGAGGTGTTTTTCCAGGTACTGATCGGAGCAAACACTCAGATGGAGTTCTTGGCTTCTCGTCGTTTGTTTTCACTGGAGTTCATGACAAAATAAAGAGATGCCACATTCGGCCACCATTTCAGGAAGTTATGTGCCATAAGGCCTCTTCAGCTCACCGATGTGGTGAATATCAATGAGATACAAATCCCTCAAGCAGAAGCTCCTAAGCAGTATTGCCTTGCTGAGGGCCCTTTTGCATTTTTTGAGCTCTCCAACTTTGTTCAGTTGTGCAGAGCGTAAGCAGATGACTTCTGTCTGTCTTTCCCAAGAAGCTCCTTACTTGAGATGGACCCACAGCGTGGTACAGACACAGAGGAGGCTTTCTGAGGGGTATTAGTCAAAAATAACACAAAGTTTTCAGCATATATGTGAAACACCCCCCACACCCTTGTTTTGCCAGTTACCAGGCCTAGCATAAAGGCCACAGCCAGCATCAAGACGAACCAATAACCAGTTGGATTTGACACAAAAGGGTCAGTCCATGGGTGAGCACTGCGGGTACAAACCAGTCACTCAGGTTATACATAATCAACATCAACCCCACCGACCCCAACAACGACACCGCACGACCAGCAATGGGTGGGGTAAATGGTGACATGCAGTCTCCCAGAGAAGGGACGGGAGACAGCCGGGTCAACAAGCCAAACACATCAGACCAAGGAAGCCACACACTGAATCTCTGCACAGCCCGCGTTTACCAAAGCCAGACCCGAGTGGAGCCCAGTCCCGGGGAGGCGGGAGGTCCTTCCCCAGCAGGGAACTCTGCACAGGGCATCCCCCTCACACACAGACACTGCCCCTCCTGCCAGGGGTCCCAGCTGTGATCCCTGCGTGGGACCCCTGACCTTGGGTTACTCACTGCGGGACCCCTGGGGCTCCTTTACCCCATGGCTCTGTCTGCCAGGCCAGAGCACCCTGGGGGGAGCCTAAAGGGAAACTCACCCCCCTTGGGAAGGGCTGGGGGAATCACCCACATGTCAGCATTAATGTGGGGCTTGGGGTTAAACCCCAGCATTTCAAGCCTCAACAAAATCCCTGTGACTGCAAATACAAAGTACCGACAGAGAAAAAGCAGAAAGGTGGGAAGACTGGGAGTCATGAACACGACTATCGTGACCACAGTTATTATTTAATCACACTGACAGACAACACTAAGCAGGTAACAAGGCCTGGTGCAGGCCAGCAAAGCCTGCTGTCCCTGCAGCATCCTCTCTGAACCCTCTGCAGAGGAGGAGCAGGTAAATGGCTCCATTTTACAGACAGGGAATGGGCACCTGGTGACATGAAGGTGTTTATCAGCCTGTTCAAGAGACAACCCCAGCACTAGGAAATAGAGCTCGTGCTTCTTAAAGCAAATTTTACTTTCTATCCACAAGGTATTTTATTCTCCATTTAAGTATATTCCTCTATAAAACATCCATTGCGCAGAAAAACCCGTATGAGGTCAGAAGAACAAATTTAGGGAAAACACTGTGAAGAGGGATGTTGCTTATTCTGTCACTTAATACGCTGGGAGTGCAGAAAGCTTGCGAGGCCCAGCCTCCTCTTGGTACAACATAAACACTAACGGCGTTCATGAAACACAGGCACCGGGAGGGAGAGTCACAGCCCATCGAAACGAGTGGAAGAGACAACCCTTGATTTTCATTAGCTTTGTATCCAGTTCTGAGATGGGTTGGGCAAGATCTCCCTTCGGACTGATGCACAGAGCGAGCCGAGGGGAACTGCTAATGGAGTAAAGCCATAGCAAGCAAAACACAAGGAAGCAGGCTGAGCAGCAGTGCCTGAAAGGGTTCTTTTACAAATACAAATCTCGTTTCACTTGTGAAACTCACCGTTTGCCTACAAACCAAGATTTTTTAAAAGGGAAGAAGTAGCAAAAAGCGGGTATGGCTCATGATAAATCAGTCCCAAAGTTCACGTATCTGTTCAGCTGAACTTTGCTTTAGGGATTTAAAAATGCCCAGATCTCATTGCTTTGGTTAAAAGCTACTGCCTAAGCCGCGTCCTGTTGTGCTCGGTTATTTTGCTGCAAGGTAAATGATTCAACACGAAGACATTCGCAAAAGGCTCCTTACCTCAGCACGGAGCAAACTATGTCTTCAGCAGTTTACTATTCATAGCTCCCGACCCTGTCGGGGAGTCAAGGGCAGAGGGGCAACTGCGATGGCAGATCAGGTTCCGCGGGCACGAGCCATCGGGTGCGGATTCGCAGGGGAACATTCATCACTCAGGTCTGATGAAGCAGTTTCCGTTTCGTCAGAAACTGTGATTTTTTAATTTTTTTCTTCCTTTCTGAGGATTAACAGGTGTTTATATATCAAAAGTACTCTGACTCTGGTTGCTGCTAAACGTCTGCAAAATAAATCAAGCAGCCATCCTAGCTGTAGCAATATGTTGACAGTGTAAAAGGCTGTAGGTATTTATGAACAAAAGAAAAAAGGGAGGCGCTTGCTGCACTGCAGACAAGTGACAATTAACTCATTTTAAATACTACCTTGGTATGCCATGGGTAGGCTAGATGGCATTTAACGTACTATTCCTATCATGCTAAATACTAATTAAATACCCGCATTTCATAGGGTTCTCTCATCCTGCAGTACTTTACCAACTCGTTTCAGCCTTTCCGTAACAATTTAACGCCCTCGTGCCAAGCTGTGGAAAATCATCTTGCAGCTGCAGCATCTGCTCGCAGGCTAACCCTGCAGCTAGCTGTGGTGATGGCATCAAAGCCATGCCTCCGTACCCCGCGTGGTTAGGCAGCCAAAGACTGGGGGTCCTCTCATTTCCTCACCACTTTTCAAATGAGAGGTGTTTGGTTAAGATAAACGCGCGTTTGTATTATTTTAATCAAAGAAACCCACAGTGACATTCCTAAGTCGTCCTCTTAGAGGAAATATTATCCTTTGCTGCATGGAGGAGAATGAAACCACATGCTTATTTGGGGCAAAACTTTGGGGAAAGAGCAACGTAATCTTTTTGCTGGTGGTTACAATTTCACAGCATCATCTGGGTTGGAAAAGCCCTTGCAGCTCCTCCAGCCCCACCATGACCCTCCCCCTGACCGTTCCCAACTCCCCCAGATCCCTCAGCGCTGGCTCAGCCCGACTCTTCAACCCCTCCGGGGATCCCGGGGACTCCCCCCTGCCCTGGGCAGCCCATTCCAACGCCCAACAGCCCCTTCTGCACAGAAATCCTTCCTCAGAGCCAGCCTGACCCTGCCCTGGGCAGCTTGAGGCCATTACTTCTTGTCCTATTTTTATTACCTTGTCCTAATTTATTACATGTGACATTCTGCTCTTCACTTATGCTGATATAAACCTTTATCCGTGGGTACTTTTATATTAGAAAAAGCCCAGAAAACGACTCTGTATGCTACTTTTCATATTGTTTCTAAGCCTAGAATACCATTTTTCCGAAGCAACTAATAACGTTTGGTGTCCATCTCCTAGCACCTTGAAGGAACACATTTTTCCAAGACTAAGTAGTCAGACTGCTTGAGGTAATGCCTTAGGTTGGCAGAGCTCCTCATCACCCGTTTGTTCAGCTCAAGCCAACAAACTGAAGTAGCCTGCGCACGTGGCTGCCGACACACAGGACACATCCGCGTGCTGTGCGGAACATCCACTCCTCCTTGGACGAGAAGTCACATCTGGACAAAATGCTGAGATGGGGCTTCCAGGTGATGGGACGACAGGCCTTTCTGTCCCCACTGGGCACTCAACACCACTCTCATCTTCAGACAGTGTCTTTAATAATCCCCTAGGTCCGTTGTTTCTAATCAGAGAGATCTCTTCCAGAAAGAAAACCTACCTTGGTATTTTTTGGTGATAATTTCTTGAAATCTTACCATGTATGGCCTCCTAAAATAAAACTATTATGTGTGAGGGAGGTGATTAATGAGGAATGCGTTAATTATCCTTATTGTAACCAACACTTGTCCTCACTGAGAACAAGGATAATCGTCAAAGCCTGAACTGTTTGCAAAATTTATACAAAGAATGATGCATTTTAGTGGGAAAAAAATGAGAATAACGTTTTGCTTTTATGACAGATTGGATTTGGATTTTGTAAGAGGTAGGATGGCCTTTAAAACAACTGCAGTGTTTTTTTCAATATTCCACAGATTTTATTTTCCTGGCCTTTCTTAAATAAGAGTGAAAAGAAAAAAGTAGACTAAGAACTACTCTTCACAGCTTGCTTCCTCTTAAATTCATATACAAGCCCTCACAGAAGCCCTGATCCTTCAAAAGAATTCCATGTGTAGATAATCTTGTAATAAATTATGTCCCCTTACGGTGTTATTTTCTCTATCTGTAGTCATTAATAAAACACAGCTTTAAGAGGTAAAGCAAATTAGAGCTGGTTAGGCATCATCCATCTTTTCCTTTCCCACAAATTCTGTGTGTGCGAGCCTGAACGTTTCAATGAGAGAATTATAATTTAAAAAAAAAAGGAACAAAAATCCTTAAATAATTCAAAACAAACGCCCTGGTGAACGGTGAGCAGCCAATGAACTGAAATCAACATTTCTGAGAATTTTATCACTTAAAGAAGAAAACCCTATTTTTGGCTTTTCTTTCATCAGCCCAGGAAGTTGATCACCCGTTTGTATTTCAAAGGCTTGCATTTTTTTGTGAGACATAATTCCAGAATTTTTGATGACCTTTAGTTGCAACAAAACACTTCTAATTGTCTGATTTTCTTTATTCAGGACTATTACTATAATACTTTTGTTATTTAAAAAAAAAAAATATTACTGAAAGAGGCTCCCAAAGAAAGCTGATTACAGTCAGCTTCATCCTTTCTAAGATACAGGGATGTTTAAAATATTCTTACGTCTATTATCCACTCACAGGCTTATATAATTGTTCAAATTTACTAATTTCATTTACATGATAGTATTGTTCCTATTTTACGATCACATACTGAAAACCTATTATTATATTTCATGATCTCATTTTAAGACTATTACATTTATCTTTGCTCTTCTACATTACTACCACGAATACACCACACCTACAGCCTATGATTAGTTCTTTTATATTTCTTGTCACATTAAGAAGGCAATATAGAAATTATTATCACAAAAATAACTTGCTGCCACTAACTTATCTAGACATTTTCGACACATGTATTTTTGAGTGATTGCTAAGCTCGGGAGACACGGAGAGACAGATGTTGGGATGTTACGTTTTAATTGCCTTTCCCCAAAATTGCTCCTATGCCAAATATTTTCCCATTAGATTTAGAACAGGATTCTGTTTGTATGAGGCCTTGACGATGGAAGGCAGGTATCTATAGAAATGAACGGCATCTTGGCATTGCTTCCACGTTTCCCCACAAATCTCAGCTCACCCTTAGACTCAGGCTTCGTCCCTTATTTTCAGTCTGATCATGCAGTGGAGTTTTGGCGTGTTTGGCGTTTGCAGACTCAGGCATTGGCACATGAGATTTATATAGTATATTGGTTGTATCAGATTTTGAAAAATGCTTCCTGGTGACAAAATCCACTTGTTCTCAGGGAGCCCATGAAGTTACAGGAGACGTTCTGAATGCGAGTCTGCTTTCAGAACAGACGTCGGTGCTAACATTTTGGTACCAAGAGAGTAGCCAGGGTGGAAGAGGACCCTGGCTGAGCAGGAGCATTTACAGGAGAGCCACATTTCTCTCTGCAGTCTGTTCAGATGACTTTCCCAGATGACTCAAGAACACTGGGGGCACCTGTGGGTACCACAGCCCCGTGCAGGGGCAGTTTGTGTCCAGGGTGGAGGAAGGTTGCTGTCTGGGACCTGGACAGCTCAGGTACGTAACCCCACATCCCACTGGAATCAGATGACCTAAAGTGAAATATATTCCTTGTCCTCCTTTCTTTGCTACTGACTGTACATTTTCCTTGACAATAGCATATCTCATTGCTTATTCAACAGCCTGTGCTTCCCTGCCCCCCTGCTCCCATTTTATTGAAGTCTTCCTCCCCTCACACTTGCCCTAAGCAGTAAGTTTTTAAAGGACTCAGCCTGGCATCAACATAATTTTATTTTTAAAACTGCTTCTTCTGTGTGGTTTAGGATTTTCAAGACAACGTGCTCAAGGGAGAGCGGCTGAGCTGGGCATGTCCATTTTTCTCTCGTGCACTATTGCCATAAGAATGATCTTGCTTCATCTGATATTGCTTCTCAAATTCATGATTTTTAAGACAGCCACTCAGCTGGTATAAGTTGAAACCATGTTACTGGGGGCCAGCTCAGTTTGTGCCTGGGGAAAACATGCCCCTTTATTCATGAATCAGCAAACTTTCCAGCTAGTCTACAAAGGAACTTTTTCTCCTGCAAAGCAGCTATATTTTGTCTGGTCTGTAGTGACAGATGCAGGTCATCTTGTGTAATCCAGGCTGGGCGAGGAGGGGATGGGGAGCAGCCCCGAGGAGGAGGACTTGGGGGTGTTGGGGGATGGAAACTGCCTGTGAGCCAGCAAGGTGTGCTGGCTGCACCCAGAGCAGGGGGGGCACAGGGCCAGGGGGGGATTCTCCCCCTCTGCTCCGCTCTGGGAGACCCCCCTGCAGGGCTGGGTCCAGCTCTGGGGCACCAACAGCAGAAGGACACGGACCTGCTCCAGCGGGGCCAGAGGAGCCACGGAGATGCTGGGGGGGCTGGAGCCCCCCTGTGAGGACAGGCTGGGAGAGTTGGGGGGTTCAGCTGGAGGAGAGAAGGCTCCGGGGAGACCTTAGAGCGGCCCCCCAGGGCTGAAAGGGGGGAGGGACAGGATGAGGGGGAACAGTTTTAAATCAAAAGAGGGCAGATTTAGATGAGACATGAGGAAGAAATTCTCCCTGTGAGGGGGGTGAGGCCCTGGCACAGGCTGCCCAGAGCAGCTGTGGCTGCCCCCTCCCTGGAAGGGTTCAAGGCCGGGTTGGACGGGGCTTTGGGCAACCTGGGCTGGTGGAAGGTGGCCCTGCCCGGGGCAGGGGGTGGCACTGGATGGGCCTTAAGGTCCCTTCCAACCCAAACCAGTCTGGGATTCTATGATTACACAAAACGCAGCTAGGATTTCTTCTTGGAACTGAAATTCATACAGATACTTGCAGTGCTAAAGGTGCCAGCAGCAGTGCAATGCTAACAGACCCGTATTTAACTTCCATTACATCAGTAAGTTGAACGGTAGAACCACTTGCTCAGGGGGGCAATTCTGATGCCACGTAAGGGTGGTAAAAGGCAAAGATCCATTAAGGCTATGGAAGGAAAAGGCTTGATGAGTCTTTAGTATGGGATATGGCTGCATGCTAACACCAGCTCTGCGATCACAGCACCACGGCAAAATGTTTTGATTGTTCACACAGCGGTAGGAGGCCCTGGCTGGGTGCAGAGCCCCCGAGCTCAGTCCTGCCAGGAAAGAGCCGCACGGGAGAGCTCCTGCCCCAAGGGGTTTGAATTGAGGCAGAGGAAGGGTCTGTCCAAGCATCATCTTCAGTTTCAGAAGTGAGGCACACAGAACGGAGACACCCAATTCCTTCAGCTAGGACCTGATTCCAGGGCAGCCAAATGCCCAAACTGTTATTATCCTCCAGAGGCTTGGGTCAAAGTGGGGCACCACAGATCATGCAGAAATGTGCAGCAGAGGCCAGGCACGAGTGAAACCTGTTGGGTCCCAGTCTAGTGCACTAAATGCAACATCATTAACCGTTCTTGTGTGTTTTACATTTGCTTTCCCTAGAGTGAAATTGTTTTCCCCCTGTCTTTTTCCTGTCTCAGATATTTGTATTGTATTATATCCCCTTCACACAGATTTACATTTATTTACTGTAGATGAGAAAACTCACAGATTCATGTCATAGATCACGTTTTAAGATCTCATAAATTTGTGCTGGACCTTTCCACTATAAAGCACTGATGTAAGTTCCCTCTCACAGACACAGTTCTCCAGGATATATGCATAAGGAGAGATGGGGGATATTTTTCCTTCTGGTACACTGTCATTACTCTGACAATTTAATTTAGTTTCTTATAATTTGTCTCTTTAGTGCCAGTTTCTAAATGCACGATTCATTCCTCTCCAGTAGACACCACGGCGGGATCATTCCTTCCCTTTACCCCACCCTGGGGTACCTTTTCTGCCCCACACCGCTGGGCAGCCGTAGGCTCTGTCCCCATCACCTCCCAGCTGTCCCCAGCTGCGAAAGGACTGTACTTGGCCACAGCACTCGCCCACTGAATCAATAAACCTTTTTTAATGGGTCCTCCAATGGCCCCGCTCAGGGTGAATGAGCCAGCAGCCAGGCAGAAACGTCCAGAAATGGCCAGCAGCCGGCCCGTTCCCATGCGAGGCAGCAGAAACCCAGCAAGGTCAGGAGCTAGAGCGAGTTTCACCTCGTGTGGGCTGACACACCAACGCTGCTTCTTAAAGACGCTGTTTGAAACATGTGGATGACAAAGAGAAAACCACTGCCAGAGCCTCCCTTACCTAAAGCCACCGCCTAACAACCACAGGAGACTCAACTGCATTTACCTGCCTCACATTAAGCACGTTCTCGTGTCCATCCTTCTTTAACCACCTAAACGTGCATTTTGTGACTTTAAAAGTAGCCAGATGTGTAAATACACGATCCACTGCCACTCTAGACTGATCGGATTACTATAAATTGAGCTTTTAAAATACCAAGGTGGTGTGTGGGAAAGGCACTGCAAAAAGTCATTTCTAACACGCCAGGCGGGGTTTATCCCACACAGACCCCGTTTCCTAGCTGCTTGGGGCCACCAGAAGAGTTAAGCCCTACAAGTGTTTCGCAAACAGGCACATGCTCTTTGCCCCACTGCTCTGCACAGACTTCCCACTGCAGCGCGCTCAGCTCCCTGTCCCCCTCCCACCTCCACTACCCCCCCCCCCCCCCTTTTTCCTCCTTCACAGACGTTCCTTTTCCGATTTATGAGGTTCTTTAACTGGTTTTGCACATTGTCACGGAATTCTGCAACTTTGTGATGCGGGGCCAGTTTCCAAAAGCACGGTCCCAGGGGAGGGTTGTTAGTGCTCTGCACCACTCACTATTTGGGTCAGAGCTGCTCGACCGTTATAATCCTGTTTCTACAAAGGACAACGTTCCCAGCTCTTACTTAAATGAGCATTCCTGTGTTGGGCCAGTGTGCTCTAATACCTTCTCTCCTTGCACGGTAGCTTTAGGGACAAGCCATAAATGAAAAGCAGATACATCACAGAACATCCCGAAATACAAAGAGTTCTTTTAAAAAAAATAGAGGACTCCATAAAAATGACTGAAGCACTGAACTGAGTATGTATGCTGCAGGATAACCCCAGCTTAAAGGTCCTGCCAGAATTAGGGTCATTTTTGCAAGCATTTGGCAGGATGTTTTACAGCTATTTAAAAACACTCTTTGTACCCTCAGTTACAAACATTTAGTAGTTCCTGTCAGCTACATGTTTAAGCATTTCTTTAGGATGGAAAAAGGGGAACTCGGGGCCCTCAGGCCAGGCAGAGCAGCACATTCCGAAGCCCAGGAGGGAAGGTGTGGTACAAGAAAGATCAACCATCACTAGTTTATGTGCTGCTGGACAGTGGCACTAAGCAACCTACCTAAAATATTTCAACGTCCCAAATGACCCTTAGCCTGGAAGAATTACCTCAGGAAACCAGAGCAGCTCAGCAGGTCTGAGAAATAACAAGCAGGAAGGGTGTGTGGAGATGATCGTGCCTGAGAGTTGTGTAAAAGGTTCTCTGCGGCTCTGAGACTCCACCTGCATGCGAGGCATGGCTTCTGTAAGGCTCTTAAGAGCTGCTTCGTAATAACTCTTGCTTCTGCTGTATATCCATTTAAAAGGCTTTTAAAAAAAGCTTGTAGTTTATTATTCCCAAGCATGCCATTTGTGTAAGCACCGGGCAGATACAGCCAGTACTGCATGCGTTCTGTTAAAGGCTTTTAATAATACACGATGAACCAGATGGGAAAAAGGTCAAGTCAATAGCTGTAACAAGACTATACAAACTACGTTGCACTGAACATTAAAACTAGTTGTTTTTCTAGCACTCAAGACCGTTTCTTTGTGTTGTTCCTCTGCGATATGTTAGAAACAAATTTGCTTTGTGTTCTCTTTCTTCATGGCTGCAATGGCTATGGGTGCGCAGGAGAAAGAAAGAAGCCGGGTGACACCCACAGCTTGGACAGATGAGCTCTGCCAAATCTTGCCGTTAGTCATTCAAGGTAACGCTAGGCCCAGCTGCCTGCCTGCCCCTCTTGGTGAAGGTTGCTGCAAGGTAAAGTCAACAGAAATGAGGCAGTTGCTCCTGTGAAGAGCCTGGTACCTTAGTGCATACTCACTGGCTTAAGACAAAATTCTGAATTCTGCCCAGAAACTGCAGGGCTGAAGATGCAGGTTCGCTCCCAGTCTGCCTTAGAGGGCTGGTAACACCCGGCAGTGAGACTGGAGAGAAAGCTGGGTCACATCTTAAACCTCAGCAGTGAGATGTGCAAGGGCTCATCAGTCAAAACCTAGCGCATTTCCCTCCTTTGTCTCTACTGAATTGGAAGCCGAAAAATGGGGGATTGCTAGTTTTATGCCAACAAATCTCATTCTTGTCTAACACAGCTGGATTAAATGCTCTTTGAGGCTTTATGATCCAGAATTACCGTCCCCTAGCTATAGAATATATGTCTTGATAATAATTTCACAGATTTTATAAGCCTGTATCTAGCTGGGCCTCCAACCAGAATGAGAATTATAACCTCATCTGAGAAAAGGATTATGACTACATCCCCCCCCACCATCACTGAGAAGTTGTTCCCTGAGGACTCACAAGACAGGGCTCATAGATGCTTAATCTCATGAAAGAACTAAGTCATAGTGACACAGGTGCCAAAAGGAAGAATTACACCGGTTTTTCAGCTGCACACAGAATATACTCGAAACCAGCTTCTTCCTAATTACCAAAAAGAATCCACAGCACAATGCTCGACTGCAAAGTCTTCCTTCATTTTCATAAGGCTCACACCGCCCTGCTTACCACTGCAGAGTGACCAGCTTGGATAACCAACTCCTGGGGGCTCATTAACTCCTTCCTAGGTGATGCACACCTGAACTATTTAAAAAAAAACAAAAGAAATAAAGCTCTTTCTGTGACTATGTTGCCATAAAATGGTTACCCATAAATCTCTGAAAAACTGTGAAAACACTCCTCGGGGACAAAATAATTGCTGATGATTCAGTCAGAAAAGTGATAGTAAAGGTTAACTGTCTAGAAAAGAATATTTTTCTAATAGAGATGCAGCGTGAGGAAACTGAAGTCGGAATTCTCTCATTTCTAAAGCACGTCAGAATTGAATCAGGCAGCTTTTTAAAAAGGTCAAAGCCATATCTATTAAAAATGTTGGAAGTAGAACACAAACATCCCTTTTTTTAACAGGTAAAACAAAAGACACCAATGTATGGGAGTAGAAAAGGACTTCACTGAGGACCTCATGACCTTTGTGAATAAATTCACAACCATTTAATGGAAGCTCTGCACAAATTCTAGCCACAGGTTAAGACCCTTTAACCAGTAAGTAACAAGGACAAAAAAAAAAAAAATCACAGTTCTTCGGATCAAAAAACTCCTGTGACCAACACAGGTCCAGGGTGATTTGTAAAATCTGCATATAGCTTATACATTTCTGTGAAGCCATTAGATAACAGTCAAGAGCTGATGAGCCACCAGCTTCAGAAATTCTCTACGTGAAATGAGCTGACAAAGGATAGATGGGAAAGGGCTGTCAAAGAAAAGATGCTCCGCAAACACAGGAGAGACAAGAGGACAGACAGAAATGTTTCAGAGCTTGCTCCCGAGTACCTGAACCCATCCCAAGGAAGGTTTTGGAATCAGAGGAACTCAAACCAGCAACATACAAAGAAAACTGTACACCGATGAAGGCATTTTGTGGACTTTGGGAAGGCAGCTGTAGGGCTCTAGGAGAAACTGGCATGCTCAAGGCCATCTGCTTCTCTTTAAAGTTTGCCTTTGTGCGATCTTTGTGTTTGTTTTGAGCCTACAGCTACTGCACAGAAGGCACACTGCGCTGCTGATCAGCACCTCCCCTTCCCTACACCTTCTCTAGGCATACCACTACAGCCTACAGGGAGGTGGGAAATCAGAACTACACCTAACATTAAAGATATGAGCACATCATGAATGTGCAGAGCATGGTTTAGTTTTGCTTTCTACTGGTTTCCTAGCAGTATATTCAATTTACTTTTTTGATTGTCTCTGAGCAGTCGTGCTCCTAGGAGTTCTGTAACATCTCTATGATCCCTTTCCCACATGGAAATAGTTGCTTTAAAGTCCACTACACTGTGTAAAATTAAGATTGCAGCCCTTAGCTGGCAGCAAAATAGGTATTACTGGATTAGGACCTTTCAAAGAGAGCTGATAATTCTCCAAAGACAGACATCAACTAGAACTGTAACCTGTATTTAAGCCATAAATTAAACCTTAATGTGTTTAAAAAGGAACATCATATCAACACTGACATCTTTAACCTACGCATAATTCAAAATCAAATACAAGACTAAAAAAAATTGTATTTTATTTACAGAACTAAATGACTGTTTCCTTAAAGCCTTAGACTCTGTAGCCATCCCTTCATCCTAGTGTTGGATGGAAGAAAAAAAAGGAAAACGGATCCACAAATTTAGGATTGCCACAGAGGAATCCAAGAATTAATGATGGAAGAGTATAAATCAGCAGCAGGTTGGGATAATTCAGCACTTGAGATAAAAGACTTCCTTCAGAATTGTGCTAGATAGACATGGATTGGAAGAGACAACTTGAGTGACTAGCCTGCAACAACGTGGCTTCAGTCACCGGGATCTACCGAGTAGTCCTAACGTTAGAGTAGCAGTTAGAAGTGGCTGTGGAGTTTGTATGAGGGAACTGCATACCCACCGAAAGGGTTAAAAACCAACTTAAAAGCCCTTCAATTACTTGTGAGTTCTACCACCTTGGTCAAAATCCCAGCCCCCAGCCTTTCTTCAGGCACCAAACACAGAGCAAGCGAGGCTTGGACTTCCCTGTGTGTATTTAAAATGTAAATTTGTCTAAAAAAAAATCTGAAGCCTTACTCCCATTGCTTCAATCTTTTCGTAAATACAGCTACAGTCACCTTATCTGAGGATGGACGTTTCTAGTGAACATCTCAGGTCATTAGAATCCAATCATGGCCAATCTGAGTGCAAAGCTTAATTCCAAACAGCGATGGCATCATAGGCAGATGCTGAATCTCTTCACTGTCCTTCCCTGCACATTCATTTCAATTTGAATACGGCTTCTTCCTGCTTGGTATACAAAATGCTGAAGAACGATGTTAGACACAGGTAGAAGGCAGCAGACAGAAGGCAATGGTAAGGTGTGGTGACTGGGAGACTGAAAAAGATATTAGAATATGAAATTGTAATTCGGTAAGATAGATGAGGTGAAAGATCTGGGTTAATTAGGACCTTACAAAACCTAGTATGGATATTCATTACTAGATTTTTCAAACCCGTGATCAAACCAAATTCCTGGATCCAAAGACACGGGCTTCTTGTGCGAGTCCTAGCAAAAGATCTTGATTTTTGACGGAGTCCCTTATGTTCACATACTTAAACACTGCTACCGGTTACCATTTAAAATACTTACTACAGTTATTTGCTTTAAATGCCTATATACACTCCCAATTACCTTCACTAAAATGAAATAACGTTAAATCTGTGTCTTTAGTTGCCAGGCATAACCTCTTTAGTGAAAACTTCCAATACTGAAGTAACATTTGCTGCTTAATAAAACTGAAATTGGAAAGTGCCAATTTATGGGGTTTGTAAGGAGGGAATCCCATAGAAAGAAATGCTTTGATGTGGCTCAAATGAGAAAAAAGGGAACGACTTCAAGTACATCAGCAGCTTCATTAAGGCGCTAGAAAATTCATGGAGATTATTAATTTAGTTCGTTTATACCTTCTTCCTTCTTCCCCTCCTGCCACCTTCATCCGCAGCACAATCCCACCAATATTCTGTGTAGAATTAAAAAAAAAAAACACACCACCATTCTTCATCCCTGGACAAAAAGGAAAAGCAATTTTCCTGCCATTCTTTGCTGTCATTGTTTTGCTGTTCCCGCTTCGCAGCAGCGCGCTGTGACGGCGTCGGCTCAGCCGGCACAGCTTTCCCATTCCCCAAATAACAGCGAAAAACGCGAGCAGCAAGTAAAGACAAGTCCATTTAGTGCAAGAGACGGGCCCGCCGCTCTATCCCTGGCCTTCCCTGTTGGGACTCAAGGCTGCAATTCTGGCCTGTCTCTATTTCTGGACCTTGAGGTGCTCCGCACCCCCGGCCGCGCGCTCCCCGCGCTGCTCAGCCTCGCGGGCCAGCGCAGCCGCTCCCCGGGTGCGCACGGGCAGGAGCCCATCACCACGCTCCGGGGGGGTCAAGGTCTGAGTGACTCGTGAAGGCTGTGGCACACCCCCACCCTGCTCCACACCTCCTCCATCCCGCCCTGGCCGCAGCGGCAAGGAGGCGATCGGCTCCTCGGAGACACACGAAACGCTTTGAGCTAACAGGGCGTTGGAGACGGCCTCGCAGGTGGGGAGCAGCTCCTCCGTGCAGAGGGAGAGCCCACAGATGAATCACTGAGGGAGGGGGGGACATGCATTCAGCAACACCCCACCCCCACAGGAGTTTTTCTGGAAGAAGCGTGGGGGTCAGACATTTTGTGAGGATGCACAAATAGCATCACAATTTTCCAAGGCTGTGAGGGGACCTTGTCTCTGTGCTAGCCGGAGGGACTGATGCTGAGCTCGGGGAGAGGCCTTACTTCAGATCTATTTTAGACCAGACAGTGTTTTGAAGCCCACACCGCTCAGGCACTCCACCACAAATGCTGGTCTTCACTGAAAGCGCTGCCCTGTGTTTTGTCTAGTACACACCTTGTGCTTCACTGGAATGACCAAATGGCTCAATATTATATTTCTAATTTTAAAAAAGCACTGATAAATGGTTTCCCTGCTTTGGGAGCACAGGCCCGGGTGCTGAAGCCACGTGTGCCACTTGCACTGTCCCTTGCAGCGGGCCCACTCGAGGGGAGCAGCACCGTAATTAAACTGCATCTCAGCCCGCGCAGAAGCGAGTGGCTAGCTCTTCGAAAAAGCAAATTCACTTTTGCTAAGGAACGATTCCCCAAGAGGGGCCCAGCGCAGCCTGGGGCCTGTTCCCAAAGACACCAGGGAGCTCCCGTCGGTGCCCCAGCGCCGCGCACAGCCCAGGCTCTGCAGGACATTGCAGTCCTCTGGTGTGCACCTGCCCTCGAGGCATCCAACACAACCCCTGCTCTGAGGAGGCAAAGACATCCCCAAGGAAAGTAAATCCACGCTCCGGGACTGAAATAATGAGATTAAAAACTGGCCTTGCTGCGGCCATTGAACCCCCTGGCTTCTCACTGTGCAATCCTCGGTGGTAGAGGAACCGAGCACAAATCCCAGAACCATCTGGGTTGGAAAAGCCCTTGAGGCTCCTCCAGCCCAACCATGACCCTTCCCCCTGACTGTTCCCAACTCCCCCAGATCCCTCAGCGCTGGCTCAGCCCGACTCTTCAACCCCCCCAGGGATCCCGGGGACTCCCCCCTGCCCTGGGCAGCCCATTCCAACGCCCAACAGCCCCTTCTGCACAGAAATCCTTCCTCAGAGCCAGCCTGACCCTGCCCTGGGCAGCTTGAGGCCATTCCCTCGGGGCCTGGCGCTGGGGCCTTGGCTCCAGAGACTCATCCCCCCTCTCTGCCCCCTCCTGGCAGGGAGTTGCAGAGGGCCAGGAGGTCTCCCCTCAGCCTCCTCTTCTCCAGACTGAACCCCCCCAGTTCCCCCAGCCGCTCCCCAGCAGACCTGTGCTCCAGACCCTGCCCCAGCTCCGTTGCCCTTCTCTGGCCACGCTCGAGTCATTCAATGGCCTTTTTGGGGTGAGGGGCCCAAAACTGAACCCCCTCAGCGAGGGGCGGCCTCCCCAGTGCCGAGCCCAGGGCTCAGATCCCTTCCCAGCAATAATAAACGTGCTGCATCACCCCTGAGGGCCACGGCCTCTATGCCACAGGGATTAGGTCAGGTAGCATTTCCTGAGGCTGAGACTGTGCTGTTTAATTATTCCATTGATAATTTTAGAGTTTCAACAAGTAGCCCTGCCTGGTCAGCACTGGCCTGGGAGTCACCAACTCCCCTAGGAGCAGAGATGGGTGATGGCGCACGTAAAACAACGCAGCATATTTATATTTCCTTTCTCTTCTGACAATCTCTCTATGGAATCAAAAGATTTTCAAGCTGGTGCAACACATTTTTTGTTTTAGGTTTTCTTACACAGAGCCTACCACAGTGGGAAACTGCGAGTAAGCTCCACCAGAGTCTTGTGTTAAATCCATGGAAGGATAAACTCTGTGCAGGCTTCAGACATTAAGTATTAAAATATTGATGCACATACTAGCATAAGACAGTAAAGCAGTATTCATGTATCTCTTCCTATAGCAACGAACATGCCAAGTCAGTCAATGATCAAAAGCCTACATACTATTTCTGTGAAAGGTGTTGTATATATTAGTACTATTTGAGCTAGTCTTTGAGTTGATTTAGGCTCTAGCCTTTGACAGTATCTCACTGCAGATGTTCTGTCCAATTCCAGAGTGGTCAGGTAGAAGCAGCCATAGAAAATCTCACAATAAAGACGACTGTAACTCTTTCTGCCATTTCCTATCCCTGTTATTTGCACCCAGATGGCTGGTTTGGACCTTTTGGCCCATATTTCTGTACCTGCACAAGCAGTACAAGTAAACCTACGAAAGTGTGCCGGTGGTGAAGGCAGTGGTCCGGGGGCCCTTGTTTGGGCAGAACTGGATACAAGTTTCATTGCAATTTTACTTGGTTGGTAAGCTTGGGGTAAAACTAGACACGGCTTAACTTCATTCAGATCTTTCACTTATATTCCTGGGTCGATTCATACAGTCATTTCAGTCCTCAGAGCAGGAGAGAATCCCATAGATACATTAAATAATATCTCATGTGTAACATGCTCTGATGGCTTTTTTTTCCCCCCAGTCAAATGGGTTTATTTTTTATTTCATGTATAACAAGTGGGTATGTGTCCTGGTTTTGGCTGGGGTGAAGTTAATGTCCTTCCTAGCAGCTGGCCCAGCGCTGGGGTTTGCATTTCGGAGCAGAATAAGGCTGCTGACACGCCGGTGTTTCAGGTGCTGCTGAGCCGGGCTCACACTAAGCCAAGGCCTCTCCAGCTCCTCCTGCTGCCCTGCCAGCGAGCGGGCTGGGGGCACAAGAGCAATTGTATTGTGCATCATTAGTTTGTACATTCTGTTATCATTATTACTATTCTCCCTTTTCTGTCCTATTAAACTGTCTTTATCTCAACCCACAACTGGTTGGGTTTTTTTTTCTTTTCCATTCTCCCCCCCCATCCTGCTGGGTGGGGGGAGAGGGAGCAGCTGCGTGGTGCTTAGTTGCTGGCCGGGGTTAAACCACAACAGTATGTAAAAAAAACTGCCACATTTTTCCAAGCAAATTACTATCTCAGGCTAAGACAAGAGATCTATATCATTTTAATCAAATGTTCAATACTGATGAAAGGTGACTGATTTGCATTGCGTATTATCCTGTCCCATAGAAAAATAAACTAACTCCCTTAATACAAGCAAATCTGGTAAGAAATCTTCCATAAGAAATGTATTTCAGCAGAAAGTATCCAAAGCCAAGGCTTTTCAGAAAGGAGCAGATCTGAACAAAACCATCTGAAAAGTACATCTTTTTATTAAAACTGCTGAAATGCCTTGTTTAAACATTTTCCTAAAATTAATTTTTTAAAATTCTGTTTCAAAACTGTAGCATCTGTGACCGGTATATGGATTAAAAACATGAAAATAACGTATATCCCTTTTAAAGGACTTCTAGTTGAAAATAAATCTTCAGATAACCATAACAACCGGAGCATAAGCGGGTGACTTTTGGGATTTGAGAGAAAAGGCTGCTGAGGATCAGAGAGACGGGAATCTGGTACAAACTTCCCCTCGTGTTACCTGTGCCCAGGCAGCCATCGTGACTGCAGAACCGCAGCAGGGGAGGGTGCTGGTTTATACACACTCACAACACAGGTTCTTTTTGTGAGAGTATGTTATCTGATACAAAGGACATCAAGCTTTTGCTCAGAAGACCAAAGTCAAAACAAAACCTTCTAATGGATCCAATTGAATATAATTTTCTAAAGCTTTTTTTTTTTACAGGTTTCTTTCCTTTTAAAGACAGAAGGAACATTTCCCAGTTCTAGTCGATCTTGCTACGTGTTCAGTTGTCATCATTTGCCTGTGAAACGTCTCAAAGTCCGTATTTTGAGTAAAGGCTGACTACTCTTTTCATTGCTGCTAGCTTAAGACGAGAAAAGGCAGTAAGGAAAGAGGGGGGAGGAAGGCAAACCCTTTCTACATATCCCACCAGCATCTTCATCTGGAAATTCCCAGATCAGAAGTTTGACCTTGCCAGGAGCAAGATAAAAACGGCCATGACAGTGTCTTTTGCACGCACTGGAACTTTTGTGCTACCAACAGAAAAACTCCATAGCACAGCACGTAATATTTCCTATTTTTGCATTGTATTTTCATCCTGAATACCACCATGCCTTCGGAAACTAGGTTGGAGGGCGGCAACCACCGAGCACCTAACGTGCTGAATAATAGGAGGAGGTGGTGAACGTCAACCCTTCATCTCCTCTCCTGACACGGAGCAGAAGGAAACCCAACTCTGAATGCTAAATGACTACACAGTATAATTAGGACTTCAGATTTTAATTCCGGTTGGCACAATTTAACTCTTTAGCAGCCTTAGGGGGCTATTCAGGTGTAGAAACAGAGAAGCCCTGTGCCATTTTAGATGCCCCAGGGTAGCTGAGATGTCCGTAAAGGGCTGGCAGATGCCAGGCAGAGCTATGGGAGACGTGAGTCTTCCCAGAGCCACAGCTGGAGGCCAGGCAGCTAGGCCAGCACCCCTAAAATACCATTAATTATCTAAATTGGGCATCTAAATCCCACCTCTGTTCTCTATTTAGAAGTGTGGACTAATTGATCCATTGAATAACTGATCTTTCTAGGTAGTCCAGCAGTTTCCTGTTACCTGATGCTGGCTACGAATTGGCAACTAAGTTTTCACCCAGAGTTCCCATGGCACTTTTAGGAATTACTGCACAGATGGGGTACCGGGGCAAAGGAGGAAGCTGCAGCTTTTTAGACATTGCACAGCTGTGACTATAACAGAATCACAGAATCATCTAGGTTGGAAAGGACCTTGAAGATCATCTAGTCCAACCGTTCACCTAATGACACTATTACGACGATATTATTAGAATAATATTACATTATAATTAATTATAGCGTAATTTTAGTATTAACTATGTTATTATAGTTAAGCTACTACAGTACAATGAATTAAATTTCAGTATTTTCCACAACCTTCAGATAACCCCTAAAAGAAGCCAAGACACACCTGCACTCCAGCCCTTGGAATGTCTGTGCCAGTACTGTCACGGCACCGATGCTGGCGCCCTCATCTCTGCAATACCTGCCGTTCCTTACTTCACACATCCCCTAGAATAATGAGGCCCATCATCTTCTGATGAGAATGTGGGAGTTGATATTCCCAAAACACAACATTACACTATCAGATAATCACTACTACTTAATACTGCTCTAGGAAGACAATTTCTGTGAAAGCTACTGAGTATACAACAGCAACATGAGAAAGTCAATACAAGAAAGTATCTGTTTCTGCAGGAATATAAAACATAATTAGAGACAAACTCAGACAGCTAGAAACATTAAATTCTTTTAAGTCTGCTTTTATGAGACTTTATAAATCTACAGAGCTGGATGAGGGACAGAAGTCAAGACAAAGAATATCTTACCCTACTACATGTGCCACAAAACCACTTACAGAGGAAGGCCCAGCCTTTTTGGCAAGGATTGGTACCTTTGGATAAACTGGACATTCCTGCAGGACTACAAAATATGCTTGAGTATCTTATAGCAGCATAGAAACGGGGGGAAAAATTGTGTCTGGCAATGCTTTGAGAAAGGATGTGGCTAGCAGAATATAGAGAGATGATAAACAAATCGAGAAGTATTTTTCCTTTCTTGAATTACCACCATGATTATTTTTCCAACAACAACAAAATATAATGGATAACCAGCTTTGGAGATCATTGAAAGAGTAAAAAAAAAAAAAAAAAAAAGTGGTTCAAGTTCTCCTGGCAAGATTTTATAATTTTTCTTCAGCTTATCACAGATCTGAACACCGTTACCGACCTAGGCTGATCTGCAGAGTGACGTGAAAAGAGGCAAATGTAGAATCCTCAAAGCTTCCACTGGGAGGAGGAGGACTCAGAGTTCACTGCATTGATGCACTGTGGAAGACAACTAGGCACGTTTAATTAAATCTTTATGAACTGCCAAGATTTTTATGTTCTGGCTCAATCTTCTGGTAAGAAGTTTGGTGTTCATCCGTGCTGGTTTTGGCTGGAGAGCAATTCACCAGGCAAGACAGCCCCTCCAAGTGCCAGAAGGTGCCAGTGGTCACTAGCACATTTCCCCTGGGGAAAAGGTTGGTATTTGGCAGGTTCTGTGGCTTTCCTGAGACCAACCTGACACTACACCTGTATACGAGGGGGTGGGAATGGTTGCATGGAGGCAGAGTCAATTTTATGCTGAGCAACCCTGAGGGAGGAGCCTGTTGAGCCCAGAGGGGAGAAAAAGGAATAAAGTTGGGGGTTGATTTTTATTCTCTCAGTTTTTCTTGTCTGCTACAACTGAGCTTACTGAAAGCAGACTAATTTTAACAAAGCACGTTAGTGGAAAGTTTTCGAGTGGAAAGCAGTACTGGTGGGGCTCGGAGAGGAACAAGAGGAGCAGCAGGTCTTGCTGCAGCTGCCAGCACTGCCATCAGCACTGAGCTCAGCAACAGAGCTACCAAGGGCCTATTCCTTTCTAACACAGCTGCTTTACAGCCTTGTCAAGTCACAAATGCGACTCAGAGCCGGCCTATCCAAAATGGGATCTTCCCAGTCAGCATAAGATCTCCAGGACCTCGTTTGGGTAGGTGGAGCCTGATCCTTTTCAACAGGATGATTACTTACTACTTGGCATGCATGATCAAGCCCAGCCTTCTCAGTTGCTCAGACATGCTCATTTGGGTTGAAAATAACAGGTGGGGAGAGGTCCATCTACCCCAGTTTTACTAAACTGTCTGTGTACTAGAGTTCCCATTACCTGAAGGAGCCCTCCTCCTAACCCGGCAGCCACAGCTGAAGGATGGCACTGCTCTTCTACTTGTGGCTTCCCACCGAGGAGGTTGGGCAGACGTAACTTCATCACCGTTACTCTAAATGGGTCCTGCACTTCTCAACTCATTTATAACCTTCCAACAGCAAAGGACAGAGCAGCAGAGATACCCCTCGCCTCCCTGCTGGGGTTTGGCCTAAACACAAAGAAGCTTCTAACCAAGGGACTTTCCTTCAAGTGTCCCAGATTCAGGTATCTTGCAACTATGAATACCAGAATTCAGGGGGGAAAAAAAAAAAAAAAAGAAGGAGTTAACCTCAGGACTTATGTCTGTGAAGCCAAGCAGCTCCTTCCGATTTCTTTCGCAGGATAAAAAGGATTGGAGACAGAAATCATTAGCAGCCTCTGAGTCTATTAATGTTACAGCCGCGGGACTATTGACTATCAGCTGAGGGGAAAACGGTACACACTCGCCTGTTCTCTCAAGCGTATGTGCAAGATGGAGTCGATTGATTTGTTGAGGCTTTGTAGAAATTCAGTTTAAATGTAACAGAATGGGAGGTTTCCTTTGTGCGGTGTAATAACAAAACACGACGGACTGTGAGCTCGGGTGCGTTTCAGAAGCCTGCTGAATATTAACTCTAACAGTTATCAGACTATAATACATGAAAACTGAACTACACAAGCACCACTAAATCCTACCAGAATTTAAGATCAGCCTTGATAAGCTCTTAGTCTCATCTATTTGCGTATCTCTGCAAATCCAGAAAGCGTCTGTTAAAATTTTTAAGCCATCAACAAAACTGTAAATTTCTTTTTGATTTTTTTTTTTCCGAGTAAAGGAGATGCATTAAATGCCTGTAGTACCCACATGTGTAAAAGGCACAGAACTCTGAACATCTTGGATTTTCTAAGTTCTGAATCAAACCTATCTGACAAAGAAATGACCTGATTCTCACAGTAAAACCCCGGATTACTTTAACCAAGTCTCTTCAGTTGAGTTCCTTTATAGATCAGACAATTTGGGAATTTTATACTTATTGTCATAAATCCCTGGAACCTTGGAATACTCTTTAATATTTTGGCTGACATTTGCTTGTTTATAAAGAAAGAAATCTACCATCTGTTTTCCAATTCAAAGCTTAGATTATAATACCCTTTTCTCAAACAAAAAGAAATATTCAGTAATCCATAGCTTTCCTCAGTCTTTGTCTAGCAGAATTGTAATGTTGTTCCTACTTATATATAAACCCAGCACTTGACTTGGCCGAGGATATTAAACAGAAACGTTTGAAGAAGTCTGAAATTTTAAAACGTTCAACCCCCTAATGGCTGACTTTTTTTCCTCTGGCTAAAGAAATAAGTTAGTGCAAGGTGCTTCACATTCTTTAAGATACTTTTATGTTTTACTGCTTGCAAGCATAGCTCATGGTTTGCCTCTGAAGTAGAGGAAATACTGCTTTCCAGGTAATTTCAGTTCTAATATCGACTATAAAAGGGACATCGCAAAGATTGTGCTGGAAAAAAAAATATATTCTGTTAAAAACCAATGTCATTTTCAAAAGATTAAGTGCTGCAGGTGAAAGATAAAGAAAACATGACTTAAGAGACAGGCTAACTCATATGGAACATTATTTTAAAACTTATCTGTACAGCAGTTCTAATGAAATGGGGATAGAGAAGCCGTGGAGGTTGCCCATTGTATCATGTTGAACTATCTAGGAGACGACTCTCCTCACACCTTCATTTACAGCCACTTTTTTCCTAAGGAAGGCTGGCCACCTTCTCATGGAGCCTGCAGACTCTCGTGCTCGCAGGGGAGCAAGGAACAAGTCCCAGTAACACCTCACGGCATCAGGGGGCGCGGGATGTTCCCCAAACCCACCAGCACGGTGGGACGTGAGGATCAAGCTCATCTTTCAAGTTAGTGCCTGTGCTGCTGTGCTTTGTCCCGGAGATGCAGCTCCTCCTTACCCATGGGTAAGCTCCTTTATCCTAGATAAGCCAGCTGAAGCCTGGGCGTCCCGAGGGGGTGTCCCCCAGTGACCACTGGAAACTGCCCCTGGAGAGAAGAGAGGAGAGCTCAGCTCCCCTTTGCAGCAAACCCTGCGCAGTGCTGTTTGCACAGCACCCCACTGTGCTTCTGCTGGGAACCAAGGAGTGCTCTCAGTTGGGTTGTGGGCAGGGGGAGGAAGGTAACAATGACTTATGGTTAGTACTTTGCAAAAAAAAGATAAAAAGACAATGAACTGTGAACCAGCTAGATGAGGAGATGGAGGAAGGAGGAACTGCTCTTTCCAAATAATTAATCGCTATAATTGCTGTCTCCCCGCACAAACCCTCTCAGGTCACTTTTATTAAAAACCAAGTGCAATTTTATGCCTTCAGAACAAAATTTTTTTTTGTTCAGGAAAGACAGAATTCTCTAGTGCAGGCTTATAGGTGAAGAAAGATCAACCAATTATAAATTATTTGAACCAATAATTGTCAGTGCACTTGAGAACTATCAACAGCTCGGAATGTAAAGTGGTGGGATGTATTCACTGAGGCACTCCAGCTGCTTTGCCTTTCTCCGGCAATACCCAGAGGCTATAAAGCTGCCCGAGCCTGGCTGGGGTAAGTTTACAGCTCTCCTGCATCACCCGTGCTGCACAAAGCAAGACTATGCTGGTAAATTCAGCCCAGTATATTAGCTTTAAAGCTTAATAAACGGAATGGAGAAATGAAAAAGCTGTAAGGCTGATGCAAAGATTTAAAGAGGAGGAGACGAGGACAATAATCATGCTTTGCTTCAAGGTCAACTTGTTAACAGAGCTATCAGTTTTATACACCCCAGTATAAGTGATTCAAAAGCACTGGGAAAGTATGGGAACCATATGCACGGCTGTAGCCAAAGCAAGGTGCAGGAGCTGCTTTTTCCTCCTACTTCTGCCCAATTTGTCAGAAAATCTAGTTTGAGGACTGATTTGCCTTGTGCCTTATTACCACTTATTTTAAACTCAGCCTACAGACATCATGTAAACAGGACAACTGCACAGGTCTGTACCCACCATTCAAGAACCCTTTCAGGAACATTACATTTAATACTTCTGTAACAAATTACTGGTAAATATGTGCTGTCTCTGAGACCACTCTAAGTCAGGGCCAGAACTCATTAAACCTTCATTTCAAAACCTGTGCTCTAAGCTGTGCATCACTCACCAAGGGTATCAGAGATTACTTCCCCCTCTCCTTTTTTTTTTTTTTTTTATAGCCTGCTAATAAATTTCAAAAGTAAAAGAGCAGATGTTTAAGAATCCTGGCTCTGAAAAACAACACAAAAATCAAAACTCTGAGGCTACAGAAAACATTGGCATCCTTCTACTACAGAATTACTGAGGAAAAGTCTCCCTTCATTTTTACCCAAGATCACACAGAGGTAAGAGGAGAATTTAGCCTGAGAGACACTGCTCAAAGGGAGGGGGAGACACACACTGGCTGGTGTCCCACACCAGCTTCAGGGAAGGCTGGGCTCCACCACCTGCTCCTGGAGCAGAAGGCAGGGTTGCATTGCTGCTTTTGGGTCATCAGAAGAAAAATGTAGGTTTGACTCGATTCCGCACAGGGAAGACAACAGAGATTGATTTTGGGTGTGCTGTGACGTGGGCACCTGCTACTACAGTTTCTCTGAAGTCATGGTGGATTTACTCAGCAGGGAGTTTCTGTGGCAGCAAAGTCCATCGCCAAGGCCAGCGTACATCACCTGAACTTCACTTTAGCCTGGATCTTCAGGGCTGGGAGGGACACTTAGTAAAGGGTCCTTTAATATACCTTTCTCTCCCCAGGGCAACATCAGCTCTCTTCTGTTATTTCTGACAGAACTTTCAGCTGCTTTCAAGGCTCACGGCACGGGAGACTCCACAACCTCCATCGCTCGTATTTCAACATATCACTGTCTTGAGTATTAATCTGGATCTTCCTCGCTGTACTGCGAGCCTGTTAATTCGCAGCTGTCCAGGGCTGGTGATGTTCCATATATACGGTAGAAGAAAATCTGATCACTGTGATTCATTCCTACCAGCAGGTAAATGTTAAATTCCATCAAGTGTCCCACAGGCAATAGCATATTCCTGACAAAACCGATGAAGTGAGAAGGGAGGTTGGGTGAATGGCTCTGCCAGTGAAGCATCAGTAACCAACCGCTTTGTTTTTTCTAAAGCTACTGCTGCTAATTTGATCTGGTTTAAGATGTAGGAATGTATAAACAATTAGCGATAAGTACTGATGAACCAGGGCTCTTGAAAAAAAAAATCTCAGCTATTTAGAAGTTAGAAATTAGGAATTAAAATGTGTTTGATTGCTTACTCAGAAGTTCACCCTTTAATAACAGGAGGAATAAAAGACTGGGCAGTCAATAGCTGCTTGAGGGTTCTCACCTCAGGATGTGATGTTGATGGGTGCTTAGCCCCCCCAGTGCCTTGGCTTCAGTAAAGAGCCCTAAAAAGTCCTGGCTTCCTGCAGGTTTGGAGAGAGAAGGAATTATTTTACGAACATGGCTTCAGGTCAGGCAATATTTGACCTAGCACAGGTTTGCAGGATTAGGCAGATGGAAAGATTTACCTTTGCAGGCAACAAGGAATAGAGCTCGTTCCTTTTGATTGGCAAAGTACGCAATAAATAGCACCAGGGATTTGTTGACAGAAAATCTTGTGACAACACTGCTTTGATATAGGAAAGGCTTGAGGATGGGTTTTAATGCACAACTTTGTTTGCCTTTTGGTTTTTATCCAGTTCTGCTTTACCCGTACCAATAACCTACTGCCTGCTTTAATAACATGAAGATATGCACAAAGGAAGGAGTTTCTGACAAACAATGACTCCAATCTAACTTTCAAAAAACTCTTCCACTGAAGATTTTGGGGTCCAAAGTAGAACCTTCGCTGAGACCAAGGGTAGGAGAAGACTAGCCCTCCTAGCTCAAGAACATAAAATCTGAAGGCAGTTGTGTTTCTACTCAGATGCAGAACAAAAACTTCCTGCTTTTTGTTGGTTTGGGGGTTTTATTTGAGCTAGCTCTCCAAATAATCAGTTGTAGCTACAAAGATATACATACTTTATCTCCTGGGGAAAGGAAGCTGAAAAATTACCTTCTGACTGTGGAGTTCTTGGTATGATTTATCCACATGGGACACTTTGCTAAACTAGAAAAACCAAAATGATGTGCTTCTGAGATCAGAATCCCAGTCTCAGGAAGGAGCTCGAATCAACTGGGCTATCAGAGTCCAGTATAATTTCCAAATTATTTTCATCAACTACTTGTAGGTTACATCACTGGGCATTTCAAGCAGTCTTAATAAAATTCACTTACAAATTTTTGACTTATCATTTCTAGATCTCTGCTTTCAGACTGATGTTAATTTGTAGCTCTTTGAATTACTGTTGTTGTTATTGCAAGACTGTCTGGAAGTCTCCTTGCCACCCCAGAATGTTTTTTTCAATAAGTTTTCATACACTCCAGACATTTGAAGGTAAATTTTACTCTTCCTTGAATCCAACAGGCACTGCAAAGCTTATTTGAGATTCCAAATCCTATCAAGTATTTACTTTTTTTGACCCCTAATAAACAGCTAATTTCCATTTCCCTGATCTTTCACCCTTTTTCACAGGTTCAAGCCTTCATCTGTCTGGCAGGTCTTGCAGAACTGTTGCAGATAAAAGGACACCTACTGCAGACTTGCGGTGCACTTGCAATTTCAGCTCTCAAGTCTTCCAAATTTGTGAAAGGCTCACATGAAGCCCCAAGGAAACCTCGATGTGGTACTCTCCATTACTCAAGGAAGAGTTTGTGTACTGTTGGCTCGTTGCCTTCCAGGATAACTTTATGGAGCAGTGCATGGTAATGGGCAGAGGGCAGAGGACTGGCTTAACTGGATCGTTCTTTACCATCATGAATCCATGCAAAGCAGCACCTACTAAACATCAAGCCTTGAGCCAGATATCGTAAGTTGTCAACAAAAGAAAGTCACTCTGGCCTTTTATAGAAGTTCTTGTCACAGGCTTAATACTCAGGAGGCTGGCTGATTTCAGGGCAATCTCAAAATACACTTTTTTAATGCAGAGATTTTCTTCCTTTTCACAGGCAGGGCGTATTGACCACACTGTGGAGGGAAGCAGTGGTAGAGCAATTCTTCAGCTGCCAAGGCAGTTCTCAGTTCCCAGCTGCCTTACCACTTCCAGCTCTTAGTTACACCCTGGCTCTCTGTGGACAAACGTCTGACAGGTTTACCATCAGTAGCTGTAACTCCCGTGGTAGCAGTACCTTCACTCCTCTCAACCCTCAGACAAATGAGGCTTTACAAATGTCATTTATCCCGCATTAGCATTAGGTCTGCTGCAGCTTCTGAACGCCACAGCAGTGGACAGAGGGCTTCAGCAAAGCCCAGCCAGCGCTGGTTCCTTGTCGTCCCCCGCTGTCATACCAGGTCAGCCCCTCCTCATGTCCAGCAGACAGCAGAGGCATTGCCGGAGCAAGGTACTGACAGGACAATTATTCCGGAACATACTCCAAGGGTAAGAGTGACGCTCCCTTTCCTGCAGTTCACAGCTGAGTTCTGACAGCACAGATAATGCTCCATGGATGGATGATTGAATCACAGAAGCATTTTTCTCACAAGTAGTGGTTTACTCTATTTCTGCTAATTGTTTCAGTGCTCATTTTGATCTGCTTTTAGGACCCTTCATAATTATTTCAGATGGGGCACTAGTGACCTGGTTTATGTTTGTTAGACTGTGATAGATTCATGTTTCAGTATCAGCATCACTAAAGGTTTCATCCAAAGCTCTTTTGCACACGTTTAAGGAGTCAAATATGTTCATATACATAATTAAATTACTATGCAAGTGTGCTCTTTTCCTACAAAATTGTGCTGCTTTAATATCAACATCTGAAGTGATTGCTATTCAGCTATTTAATCCCTAACCTTAGGTTTCAATTCACAGAAATAACATATGACCATTTGCTAATTTGTTTTCAAGCCTTCATCTGTTTATTCAGTAGGGTCAATATCTCCAAGACCTTAAACCTGGAATCAATTTCCCATAGGCTTATATTTGCACTCAGGCAAAACCTGACGATTTTGTACTTAACCCACTTTGAAGAAATTCCTACAATGCATTTCCTCAGCACTGAAAGAAGTAGTTTTGGTGTTGTTTTTTGGTTTTTTTTAGCTATAAACTCTTATCCCCCTAAGTTTGCATCTAACTTGGACACGGAGAAATGAGGCAGTGTTATTTTTCACTCACGTACACAAACATCATGAACAAGCACAGGTTATAAACTCTGTGGCCCAGGACCAGATACAAATGGATTCCTGCTCACTCTCCCTCAGCTGAATTATTGCTGAAGTACCAGCTAACAACAACAAAATGATGATTTGTTCTGTTGAGAAATCAAAAGCTGCAGATAACGCTTGGACTCCACGTAGGAAGGAGGGTTTTGGTTTATATCTGACATCCTGTGCCACGGGGAGTACAGCCCGAGACCAGCTGTCTGGTACACTCAGTGTCTTTGGAACTGTGCAAAGTTGCTCGAAGTGATTTCACTGGTTTGTTTCCAGCCAATTCACATAACCGGGCCGGTATAACACTGTCAGCACGCACTGGTGGGTCTGGCCTTAAATCTCAATAAAGTTGTTCTTGATGAAGCCAAAGTTTTTGCAAACCGTAGATTTGCCTTGGACAGAAAGCAAAACATGCCAGAACTAAATTGTGGGTGACTAAGATTCATAAAAAACCTATTCAAGATGCAATAATTAGAGCAATCAATGCATTTTGATTAACTGATTACCACCTTTCGACTGCCAGTGGCAGAAATAATCTCCTTCTATAAAATCACAAACTCATTCAGATTAAATTGGAAGCAGATGGAAAGTTGTTTGTGTTATTGACATTTCAGCTCCTGAATACCCTTCAGCAGCATGTGGTACTGCTGCATTGTAGCGTAATTAGAATAAAGCAACATAATCAATCTCTTTTCACTCCACAAATACAAAGATTATCATCCAAAAGGTCAGCCAGGCATACGACAAATATTGACAGCAAGGAGCACATAGCTCTCTAAATGTCTTTTTGGGTGTTCTCAGCACATGCAATTGAGACTGGAAACAATTTCATTCAGAAAATAATTCTCGGTATAAAGAGACTTACCAGGATTTCTATATGGGGAGTCCAAATGGAATGAGATGTAAGCTCATGCATCTCAAATTAGTTTCAGCAGGCTCTTACCTATCCTTTACAACAGAATTTGGACCACAAAAATTTTGAAAGAAGGTAAGGCAGCTATCATGCATTTATGTTTGTGTAAGTTGCTCTGAAGAGAGTCTTCAGACTTCAAGAAGTTGAATTTGGATTTCGCACATTTAATTTATACAGACCTATCCTGTTTTCACTGAAGTGGCAGCTAACATCTTTTTGTTTTAGGAAATACGCTGAGTGCAGCAGCCATTGGTTTTAAGCTTTCTGTTTTCCACACACAGAACAAAAATTAACTCTTCTTCTAGAACTATGTACTTGGAAGACAGTTATTTGTCTACATATAGATGCAATGCCCACAAAGAGATTGCAGTACTTTGAGTTTTCAACACAACTACCTGCCCACCAGTTTCTCAAACCTCTCCAAGTGGAGCTGAGTTTCAAGTGGCATTAAGCACATACGTGGATTTGGAGCTGAAGCTCATCTGTTTTAGCTAGTCCCCATTTAAAATCACTTCAAGTTCTTCCTTTATATCTAGAGCTGTGTCTCTGGAAAGGCTGCATGTCAGTTCAGACATACCTGCTATATGGGTAGTTCTACAATATTCACACCAAGGAGCATCCTGGACCCTGTTCCCATATTCCAGTATGTGTATTCAAATAGTGATTATGTACATGATTTTGCATCCTAACAAACCTAGAGAAGCATTCTGCATTAAGTAGGCAGAAACTTTGTATAAAGGCTTGAAGTTCCAGGCTTAAAAAAAAATCCACAGGGTTGTTTGTTCTAGAGCCATGCTGTGTGAAAATTCTGTTTGGTGATTGTATAATCTCACTGGAGTCTGTGCAGTGTCATTTGGACTCAGCATGGCCAGTGGTTATAAAGTGAGAACATAAAGACATTGTTAAGATTCAAAAAAAGTGGCACCAAAAATACTGACATGCGGTGTAATCTTAACAAGGCAAAACAGTTTAAATATGTTTTAGAAATATAATAGTACAAATACACATCCAAAGTATCTTTAATTTCTCCTGTTTCCCAGCACAAAGCCATTTTTAAAATGCTCTCCATTATAAAACGCTTATGAACTCTAAAGTTTTTATTTATTTACTGATTAATCCAAGACAACTGTTATTAGTTTCTGGGTTCTCAGAGTGCTTTGAGCCCTTACATCCCACACTGCTTTAGGATGCTTTCTAAAATAGAGATAATACCATGTCTCAAAAGGTAAATATTTAATCAAGGGATTGCTCCTTTTATCAACTCACTGATAATATTGATTAAATATATTGTTTTGTTCAAGCAGCAATACAGAGAATTTTCTCTAAGTTGTCTTGCATCTGTAATATTGCTTTAAAGTAACACAAACTCCTGTAGTGTTTTGCTGTATAAGAAACAGGTACATTAATCAAGCCATGACAAACAAACCATTTTCAGCACAGTACAACATCAAATTGTTACGATTTACGTTCATCCTGCTCTAGTCCCCCGGCATCAGTACGGAACGAATATATTTACCCAGTTGCCTTTTTCCTTTTACAGGCTTTGCTGTCTGAGAGGCAAAACCCCTGACTTGGGGTCACTTGGATCTTGTGTGGGAGAGCACACAAGCGTGTTCCTGCACACAGACTTTGTCCATCAGGAGCTTGTGTGGAGCAGGAGAGCACGTTCCCCTCTGGAGCTCCTTTAGAGGGGAGCAGGGGCACATCAGGGGCTCCATAGCAGGGCAAGACCAGAGACCCTCGAGGAGCCGAGGCACCCATTTTGCCGTTTCCTCCGGCAGTTTTAGGCAGGGCTGCAGAATTACAGCTTAAATTGGCTCAACATCAGGAGATGCCGTTTTGCTGATGTAGGCACCAGGTGTTCAGAGCAGCACGGGACCTGACTTGACATTTGTTTTACACACAGCAGCTTTCTGCAGACTTTAAAGGGGCTGAAAGGGATATTCAGATCTAAAGGACCTCTCTGGTCCTCACACCCTGGGCTACTGAAGGAGGTTTTCCCAGCTAGGACAGCAGAAAACTGGAGCTACCCTGGAGGTCTTACACTTGCCCTAGCAGACAAGGATAACAATTGCTTAATTACAGAGAATTCAAGTATTTGGTGTTAACAGCAGTTTCTAGGGAGAAATATATCAAAATGAAGACACGCAGTTTGAAGAGCGAGATTGGCCCCACTCTCACAGCACTTCCTTCTCCGCAGGCTGCAGAAGTTTGTGCTCCAGTGGGGCCTGGCCTGGCCCTGCAGACACCTCCCCAGATCCTACCGCCGGGCACCCCCAGCACAAGATTCCTCTGACCCTTCCCACACCTCGGGGTAGGGGACCACAAGAGGCAAGTGCTTTGCTCTCTCTGTTTCTGCACAGGGAGAAATACAACATTCACAACCTCACCCGCTGCACGAGAGTCTGAAAGTTCTTACTCCACGTCCTCACCACGAAGTCCCATTTTCAGCCCGAGCACCTCCCAGCTCTGCAAAGTGCAGCGAGATGGGACATCAAATGGCTCATCCCCTCACAGCGTGGGTAAGGGAAAAGGCAGTTACACAGCTTACAGTGAACCCGGGCCTGGTGCCAAACCCAGTGCCTTGTCCTTGCAGGGTTTGGTGTGGTAGGACTGGGCAGCCACGTGAGGAAAGCTGGGAGAACTGGGTTTGTTCAGCCTCGAGAGGAGAAGGCTGAGGGGAGACCTTATCTCCATGTGCCAGTACTTAAAGGGTGGCAACAAAGAAAATGAAAAGACAAGGGGTAATGAGTACAAATTACTCCTGGGGAGATTCTGACTGGACACAAGAGGAAAAATTTTCACTATGAGAACAATCAGCCACTAGAATAATCTCCCCAGGGAAGTGGTGGACGCCCCAACATCGGACGCTTTCAGGATTCAGCTGGACGGGGTTGGGCCAGCTTGTCTTGTGCCAGGAAAGGTTGGACCAGATGACCCTGGAGGTCCCTTCCAACCTGGCGTTCTACAGTTCTGTAATACACACCCTGCCATTAGCTCCCTCATACATCGCAGAGGCAGGAGCTACAATCACTCTGGAAATCTAGTGCAAACTTCAGGTGGATTTACAGATGAAATTAATACTGCAAGTGTCTACTCCAATTATTAGTAAGCAAGTGGCATTTTGTAGCCACAAAGTCAGGGGCTGCAAATAACAAGAGCTCTTTTGAAATGGGCCGTCATACCATCCCTTACTGATTCCTGGAAAGGGCTGCTCTGAAATTAATGAGGAGTCTGGCCCAGACTGTAACAAGAAGCATTTGTAGGAATTTCACAGGCCTTTTAAACTGAGATGCTGCAAGCATCAAATACAGATAGGAACAAAGAAATTGCGAGAGTCTTGGATCACGGTATGGCCGATGCTCCAAAGCAGCACTCAACTGAACTGCGGGATCCATGCAATTTACTAGCTTTATTATTTTGCAATTCCTCTTTCATATAATGCAAGCTTGTGTAAGCTGAACCAAGGAAGCTTCTACTACTAGAGAATACACTTCTATAAAAGCCACTTCAATACAGTTTTGTCCTCAGATATTTTGTGACTCTTGAGAAACAAAGAAGTCCCTGCAGTGAGTAAGAGGAATTCTGGCTCCTGTCTCCATGGACTGCATCACGTACCCTGGGAGCAACATGCAGAATGGGGGATTTAAGAGTCTGGAATCAGCAGGGTTATCTGCTTTTTATATACTCTCTATATACTGCAAGCATTACCTCTGTGAGTTTTTCACTGTTTGTATCTGGATATTTCTACCACCTCAGATACAGAAGCCCACACAGAAGTACTGAAACCGAGCACAGCAGGCAAAGGTTTCTTGTGTCCTTGAATGTGATTTTCTGAGCACAGAGATGATCTCTTAACCCTCTAGAAAAGCTGAACAGAGTGAGCCTGCTCCAACACTTACTTTGCCACCCACAGTGGTGCAGCAAATAGCAGGGAGCCCTCGGCTACCAGGCACTCGGAGCCTCTCCTCGTTGTGGGCTCATTCACTGGGACGGGTGAATAACTGGAGATAAAAATGTTCAAGTGGAAAGCAAAGGCCCTGCGGAGCGCAGATGAGTGAGCGTGAGCTGAAGAGCCCCGCTGAACCCAGACCTCCCACAGGACATGCAGCTGGGTACAAAAGGGGCCCCAGTGAAGAGGGTGGAAGCGCAGCCCCGGGCCAACAGGCGAACCCCCCAAAGCTCAGTGAATTTTTGCAGAGTTTCCCCCCCTAGTTTGCAGACTAACTAGTCCTGTTGGATGGGATTCTAGCATAAAACAGTTCAACAACTCCATTAAAGCTGAAGGCTATTTGTTCATTCCGCAAAAGCTCGCTAACAAGCAGCACTGAAGTGTCAATACCAAATGCCAGGGAACTCTTTCCCACATTGATATGCACTAATAGCAGCCATTAATTTCAATAAGTAATCATTTGAGACCAAAGAGTAGTTACACTTCTAGTTTTAGATTGGGCAATTTGAAATTTTCTTTGCTAGGTGTCAGAACAATTTGTTTTCTATAAAAGCCTAAGAGGCAGGAGGGGAGATAGACTTGTTCGCTACCTAAATGATAGTTTTTCATTTTTTTTTAATTTCTAAACCAATCTGCTTTTTCGAAAGCCATTTACAATTGACTATCAATTTGCATACTCAAAAAAGCTATTAATGAAAGCAATGTAATTTCTTCTTCTCCAGTGCCCTAGCTGAGTGCCTAATTCAGTGTTTTGAATAAATTGAATGTTGGAGTGATTTATGAGTACAGAATACATTTTCTTTTATTTTTTTTTACTCAGCTACCATTAAACTGAGTTTCCTACCAATGAATTTAAATTAAAATGACAACAACCGTATTTAAATTTTATCCACACATAACCATGTGGAATTAAATGACTATTGCATTTCATAGGATGTGTTAGTATGGTTACATTACCTATGAACAGACACAGAGTGAAGACTGAGTGTTTCTTCTTTACTTGAGTGGTCTTGTTTATAAATTCTAAATTAATTTCACAGAAAAATGATCAACACGGTTTCAGCTAAGGTAATTCCACTGGAAAGGTAAGATTTCCTCTTTCAGTTACAAGACCCCAGAGATGTTTCATGAATAGTTACGCAGAGGGTTTTTTATACCATCTTGTTTTTCACCACTACTTTAAATAAAAGACACTGTTTTTACATGCAATGTAAGGCAGAAAAATAGGAACGTGAAAACATACCTAATGTTAATGCAAGTTCTGTCTGAAGAATTTCCCTATAAACATCTCCTGATAGAGCAGGAGAGTTAAAATCCAAGCTCCACACCACTACAGAGGGAAGCAAACTTCGTGACTTACACCTGACTCACACGAGCCATTTTGTTGAGAGTTTAGCAGGGAAGGGGAAGATTCCTCAGATACTGTTATTTACAAAATATATCTGGATATATCTGTAAACTGTTTTCCTTGCCTCTTTCTTGCTGAAGAACAAAACAAAATCATTTTCACAGATGCCAGCAAGATGGCATACCAAATTGCCCTGTTCCTTATCTTTATTTTGTCTAAAGTTTTAAATAATGCTACAGGTAGAGACCTACAGAGCACTTTCCCTTAACAGCAGGTTACATTTTGAGTATGTGTATTCTCATAGGGATGCCTATATTACTTTTAAGCAAAAAATTAGGTGAGCCCGTTGATCCCCAGTCCTTCGCTTCATACTTTTTTTTTTTTTAATTGGAAAGTGTGTGTTCACATAATACCCACACAATTATTTTGGAATTGGCTCATAAGCTTAAATATTTTCTATGCAGATGAATCCTAGAAAAATTAATGTTTCATTTTGGATGCAGTTTTCATAGACCAGCAAGAAGTTCACATTCCCTGAGGGGTATTTTCTTAGCATCCTCTGTTAACTATCTGAACTTGTCACATTTGATCCACATTTTTCAGCCTTTCTGTAAAACCTTAACAGCCGGAGACCTACATATACCAAATATGTAAGGGCCAAGATCATGGGGAATAAATAAAGTAGCTTCAATTTGATGTATGACCACACCGCATCTATTTCTGAGACATGCTGATAAATGAAGGTTACAACAATGACTTGGCATGGAAATTATTAGGTAGCTCTCTTTAAAATTACAAAGGTTCCTTAAAACTGGGACATCTTTCTCTATGGCATTTGTACAGCACTTTACAAAACACCGTATAAAAATAGTCCTGCTTTAAACCTAGGGAAACGCAGACGGCTCTTCCAAACAAAGACGGAACAGGAGTAACACAGCACAGATTGGAACTCTCAAAGACTGAACATTAGAATAGAAAAGCACAAGGCACCTAGAGAAGACGACACATATTACTCATTTCATTCAAGTTAAAATACCAGTTTTCTGCCGTGGCAAGTGAAGTGTTCTCCAGTATTTAGCACATTATTCCTCAGCAAGTGTTAGAGGTGTGTTCTTTTCTGAACTTGTGCTGCTCTGGAGACAGTGAATCATCCAGCCCAGGGTGTGAAGGTAGACACGGACCAGCCCCAGCTTGGCTGCACAAGGCTGGTTCTTTCCAACAGCTCTGAAGCATCTCACCCACCTGGGAGTTATCTGGAGTACAGGAGGGAGCTGGTGTGCCAGGACACTCCAAGGAGGCACCCTTAAAAACAAGCAGGGTGCAAACAAAGTATGGGTGGTGCCGAGTCCCCCTTCCCTCAGTTAACCTGTGACATGGGCGAGCTGCTGGACAGCAGAGGAGAGTCCTTCGCTTATTTTCTCCTCTGAGCTGAGATCACAAAATACTGTCCTCAGACAGCAGAGAGCGGGTCTCTGGAGGGCGATGCCTCCCAGCCCCGTGCCAAAATACACCCGAGGGGAATGTCAACCAGCACATCCCGACTGTCCCTTGTGGCAAGTCACATAACCTGCAGTAGAAAGGATTCTAAAATATTGAGAGGCTTCAGGCATTCAGGGTCACTTGGCTTATGAATAACCAAACCATTCATTCTGTTTCATCTGTCACCTGCCGATGCCCAGAGTATTTTATGGCAAACTCCAGTCAGACTTGTTTTCTGGTAGGTGGCCATAAATTGTCTTGTGATGATTTGTAATGGCTATCATTCAAGGGCAAAACAGGGAAGCAAAGACAACCCATTAAGTCACCTCTAATATAGTGATGACACTACCCGAGTATTGAATAAAGCCAAGCACTCCGGTAAAACCTCATCCCTTCCCCCTGCTCTACAGCGTGCACATACAGAATCATATCCATCCATATGTGGCTACCTGGCCCCGAGCAGGGAACATCACCTTTCCCACATGACTCCTGTGAAACACAGCAGAGCCCCTTCCTCATCTGGGGGCCTCCTGCATCGCTGCGACGGGAGGAGAAGCGATGTACCCCGTGCAGGGAGGGGCAGCTGCTGGGGGCCACGTGCCCCAGGCAAGCACAAACTGCCTCCGTGCAGAGCAGCACAGGTGAGAGGATGCAGAACAGTTACATGGGGGGCATTTAACAGCCAGCAGAGCCTTCACATGCACAGCTAACCGGGCTCGGGCTTTCCTACAGAACCAGACCTGGACCCAAGCACCAGCATTCCAACCCAACGCTGTCTCAAAGACCAAACAGGCCACGACACATGGAGAAACCTTCCAGAATTGTGTGGGCACCTACAGCAGGTAGGGGAAAAGCAACTGTTGGTTTGTCTAGACCAACAAATCCTGTTGGAGCTAGACTGCATCAGAAGCAGATCACCATTTTGGGCTCTAAACTCAGTCTGAGCAATTTCATCATCTATACCAGATGAAACCAGTAAGCCACCAGCAAGCGAGATTCAATTCATCCTTAGTCTCTCCAAGCAGCAGAGAGGGGGAATATTAAACCAGATAAAATTAATCTTATTGGGTTCAGCCATTCCTATATCTTAAGAAAAATGTTTAAGAACATGAAGAACAGTGGCTGACATACGCAGACACAAATGATCACAACAGCTTTCATTTGTGAACTGAGAGCAATGACTTGTCGCAAGGGTGTTTGACAGCAAGAATTTTATCACTAGGAAGTTGTAAAACTGTAATGGCATTAACTATTAAAGAGAAAACTGCAGCCTTTTAAATGTCATGGGGTGCATGAGGGCAAGAAATTATTAAATATAACTTTGTAGGAGGTTAAATGATTCTGGAAAACAATGCTTGCTTCTCATGGAAACCCTCCTAGAGCAGAAATCAAATCAAACAAACCACTTCTGATAACATAAAGCTGAAGAACTGTGTGACAAAGTTATGTACATAACCTTCTTTTTTCCTTAGTAAGCACATTGAAAACCCTCAGTTAATCACACAGCACATTCCAGAGAACAAGTGCAATGTCCTCTGCGAGCACATGAACATCTGACAGTCCCGAGGGCAGATTTAAGCAGTAAGTGGCAGCAGCAAACCAGGTCCTAGAGCTGGGCTCACGGTTCACTGAACAGGATGACCTTCTTTCTGAGGAGTCCGAGTGCCAGTCAATTATTTAGGTGTTATCCTGAATTCATTTATAGTATGAATCCACTGGCACTGAACCCATCTACTGCTACATCTGTGTACCTCCACCGCTTCCGTGCCTCCGCTCCTGGCCTCGAGCAGGCAGCGATGCCCTGATGGCAGCTCACCTTCGCTAAATAGTAGAGCCCCAGCTCCACTTCCCACCCGCTATCAGTTATTTACAGCCAGCCAGACACAAGCTACATATAGCTGAGATTCATTTTGCAGCAGTGCTGAAGTGTGTTATTTCTTTGAGCCACCACAAAGTGTTTTCATGCGAGGCAGCGTTCCATTTAGTCTGATGCCTGTGGGTTCTTCTGAGAGCAGAGGGAATGGGAGCAGTTTAAAAAACACCCTAAAAATGCTGGAGGATGCACCCCTCCACCTGGCACTCCCATGTTACTTACAACTGTCTACTCAATTCAGGGCATCTCTCCTGCAGCAGAGCGCCCTACCTTACGCCCTCTTTTCAGAACTACTTCACTTTATATGGGAAATTCCTGTAAGTATGATCCTCAGAGCATTAGGATAACTTCCCAGGCAAAGAATGAAGGCACTTACTTACCTGTGGGTGAGTCACCCTGCCCAAATAAATGTAATTATTCATACAAAATTTCAACTGTGTGGTCTGTGTTCTTGGAGACTTTTGAGATTGGCCTGGATAAAGCCCCAAATAGTTCTGACCTCAGAGCTGCCCTTGTTTTGAGCAGGAGGTTGGATGAAAGACTGTGGTGAGGTCCCTTTCACCCTGAATTATTCTGTGACTAACAAGTTGCTGATCTTGTAAGAGATTTAACTTTAAAGATAAGATTTACTCATTATTAGGGCACTCTATCCTGGAAAACTGATAATACAAGTTCTTCAGGCAGGAGCCTTCACACAGCTGGAAAGCACATACACCCCAGGCTAGGAGGCAGAGAGGGGGATACACGCTTTGTTCCTCTGGCATTTGTGACTGTCACCCTGGACATCTCACTCTGATATTTTGAACAGCAGTTAAAAAGCTTGTAATGAATTTCAGGATAATAAAAACCATAATTTTGACAATATTGTTTGCTAAAGCCCTCTGCCCGGTTCTATCTCAGTGAAGCTCCATCTGTCCCGTCACCTCCACTGGCGATTTCCCTCACCAGGAACCCCTGCAGCGTACAAATATTTCCCATTTATTCCCTGCTCTGACCTGGAAGCAGGACCAGGGAGGAGGAACCACGATCTTCCTTGAAGCCCTGGAGGTCTCTGTACTCCCCGGCCATATTGTAATTGTACTGCTCATCCCTTTAAGTAGAAGTCTTAGCTGAAGAAGAACCTTACTTCAGAACTACACTAGGTGCTTATTTCTGATCTCTGCAGGAAAAAATCCCGTACTTCCCAGAGTAGGATGTTTAGACTCATACTATTTTAGAAGAGTTTATTTAAGGAAAACAGCAAGAGCGTGGGGAAGACATTTAATATACTACTGCTTTTTCCAATTAAATATTGTGAATATCCTTCAGTTAAATGTCTTTTTTCAGTTACATAGCCATGTGGGATGGTAAAAGCAGTAGTGATTTTTAAAGAGCTAGTACTTTCTAAAGTGTGTGAAAAGAGAATAAAAGAAAAAGATCACTTTGCAATAGGTGAAATTATCTTACAGATGAAACACGACTCCTTACCAGGCTTCACCTGCTTGCACTTTATATTGGACACAAGTAACAGAGGCCCTTAGAATGAACTACTCATTATTAACAACTTAAATGGGAGTCTAAAGGGCTTATGTGCAATGAATTATTCAAGAGCTTCACAATTTAACTACTGAACTTTTCATGCTTTTTTACCATGACTTTGTTCCACATTGGACCTCCCAGTCAGGTAAAACAAGTTCAATATCGCTAGCAAAGAGAGTTAACTATTACAGTAAAAGTGTTGCTGATGAGAATATGAAGGGTCAGCTTTCTAAAGGCACAGTGTTAGGACAGATAAATAAGGGGTAGAGAAGCAAACCTAAGAATTGAAGTGTGAATAGTATTACTCTATGCAAATACACTAAATGAGTGGGGGGAAAGAGCTGTTACACTGGAAATGAGAGAAAAAAAAATCTTAACTGCATTATGCTGAGAGGTTTCTTCTCAGCTATAAAACCCTTCAACTTGCTCTCAGAGGCATGTACGAAGCAGCCATCAGACACAGCCAAATGGTAAGAAACCTGTGATTTGGGGGTTTTCAGGAAACAATGAGACTGCAAATACACATAGAGGTATCAGAGTATGTTTATCAATCTTAATGAGCCATAAATTAAAGTTCAGCAACATTTCACTCCAGTGAGTGCAGTATTACACCTGGATATTCACTGGTGTTTTCCTAACTCCTCCTTCTGTGTAAGTTCATTACTAGCAAATAGTTAGATAACAGCTACTGTGATTTTTACAGGCTGTGTTCCACTCGGGGAGAGGCATTTCCAACACGCTGCCAGCTGCAGAACGCAGCAGTTTGCAGGCACCTGTATTACCTTGCCCCTGTCCCACTGAAGCTCTCTCCTCCACTAACTCTTGGCCACTACCTCTAGGAGAAACAAGTTGGTTTTCATTCTTCTCGGCCCATTCAGTGTTGGGTCTGGGGTTGGAGAGTATTTCTTTCAGTATGTAAATTCTTAAAGTAAAAGTTATAGGGATGGTTCCTAAATCTACTCTAAGTCTGTGCCACAGTTCCCATGTGCTTTAAAACCTCTGTGCAAGTTTAGAGTAAGAACCCAGGCCCACGCAGAAAGCAGTTATAATGCAGGTGCCATCCTTATGCACAGAACTTTTTTTTACTTATGTATATACTCAAGGAGATGCCACACTAGTAAGAGCAAAAGGAAAAGTCAAAGAAAATCTACCTCTTCTATTTACTGACATGGCAGGGCTTCACATCTCAAAACACACTGGCCATCAGTTAAATGCTTTCATTCAATTTTTTTCTCCAAGTTAGAGGTTTGGAATACTTCTATATAGAAATTACACACTGAAGCAGTGACTAATAGAAAATATTTCCTTAAGTATAACAAACTGGCAAATGTGTAGGCCATGAATCCTTAAATCACTTTCCAGGCAAGCTCCTGATGGTACAGAACACACATAGACACAGGTAGTGCTGTCTGCAGCGTAAGCCTCATACAGCACAACTGTTTGAACAAACTCTGCAGAATATGTTCAACTCATGTTTGCTATCAAAGCATTTTATTAGCAGTGATTTACAATCCTAACTCTTCCCTCCATTAAATTCAACACACCTCACTCCTTAAGCCTCAGTTACTAGCAAGACAAGTAATTCAGACACTTTATCAAGAGATAATGCGTCATAGAAAAGAAGGGAGAAACGTTTCAGGTAAATATGCCAAGTGTTGTGTCCAAAAGTGTTCATAGCCAGTTATTTCATATGGGAAAGACGATGCTCCTACAGATGATGCAAGATGAACTCTGTGCTAAGCATTAAGAAACACTTGTTTGTGTTATCTGTGTGTGTCTGATCATAATATGAAAAGGAACAACTTCACAGGGGCAGGGCACTATCCTACTGACACCACAATAATTTAAAAGGTAGGTTTTATTGCTTATGGTTTTAATTAAATGCATATTTTTCAAAAAGTGAATATTGAGTTTGCTGTTTCAGTGGGGCTATGTACACTAGGAGCTTGTAAAGGTGGTCTGTAGGGTGCTATATACAGTATTCAGTGAATTGGTGAGCAGGGAGGGGGGATATTTTGGGGTATTGATTCACTTTCCTGAACTCTGAAATTAAATGGCTTTGAAATGAAGCGGTTCTACTGCTTTGATTTTTAACATAGGGACTAAAATGGCTTTCATTACAAAACTCAAGTAACAATGGAGAAGAGATGGAGGATGATTCATTTAAAGTTAGATTGAAAAAGTCACCTCTTGGCAAACTAGGACCGTTTGTCAGTACGAGCAGCTTTGATCCATATTCTGCAACAGGACAAAGTGTAATTGAGAGAAACACCCAGCACCACTACACATGTTACTTCATTTCTGAATAGTTCTGCTTAAGTGAGCCAGTCTATGGTACTGAAGTCACCTCTATGTAGCATGTAGCACCAGGGCCACAGTGGTCCGTTACTACAGGCGTACAGAAAGGGCACAGTACAGTCAAGTGACAAGATCACAGAAGTATCTTATTCACCACACAAACCCAGTGACTGTACATGGCTTACAACAGATGCACATCTCTGGCTAATATCCATAAAAGCCTCATTTGTTTGATGAAAGAGTCATTCTAACAGACCCAGCTAAAAGATAAACAGCCAAAAGCTGAGTGCCATGTTTGTATCGTGTCTTCAGACACAGCCTGCCTGTTATAACTTACCTGTTATGTAAAAGGATTCACTTTCTATATTAATGGCTAAGATTTTTTCCCTAAATTGATAACGTGACATTTGAGATCTGATTTAATATTTGAGAGCTAGTGCACGCACATACACACAGGGAGCAAAAGGAAAAAATGACGAGTATATGAAAAAGGTCACAGACGAGAGCGGCAGTGGGAAACATCTCCGCAGCAGAAGACACAGAAGGGAAGCCTGAGCTTCACAAAGGGGTTACCATGCAAGCAGATGGGATTTTGCTTTAGAAATGTCCTATTTAGAGCCCAAGAACACGATGTTGAACGTTTCCCCAGAGCTGAGCTGGTTACAAACAGAACCGACCCCAGTGGCTCAGTAGTCACAGGAGAGGTTCTCACGACTTGTGAAGTTCCCCCAACTGTAAACTACCTGCAGGAAGCAACAAAACTAGAAATTGCAAGGTGAAAAGTAGCAGCTCTGGTCAAGACACCTGAGCAATAGTCCCACTGCCCAGAGCAACAGGTTTATGCACAGGCTAAATGCAAACAACTCACTCCAAGTAACAGAAAAAACCCCACTTTCAACAGCAGAACTGAATTTTTCTAAGAGATACAGCTGGCTGGGTGATTTCTGTTCTCGTGCTGTTGAGGTAACAGAAGCCTTTAGTACCTGATCATACTCCTGCAGGCCAGGCCTGAACTCCTGTCCCCTGCAATGAGCAGAAGGAGCTTTATCTGCCTCAAAGCCTGAACGCTCAAAGAGGTTATAGTCTTTTTGCTTCAAATGGAGTTTGCTTGCTGGAATTATGGAGGATTTGTGTTTAAATATAATTAACAGGAAATCTTAAAAGAAAAGCGGTATCAGGAAGGCTCTAAACTAGCAACGCTGTACTAAGATGAGAAGCAGCAATCTGAAATCAAATCACTTCAGAATTACTGCTCAGACCACCTTTTAAACATCTAAAAACCAGGAAACTGAAAATCTGAGTATCTGGCAAGATTTTTAAAGAATCTTAGAAGACTTAGCACTAGGTCTAGAAGGACAAATAATTCTCCTTTGAGCAATAAGGCATTTTTACCTTCGCATTAAAAGTCAAGATATTTTAGCAGCAGCTGCCTAATAATCCACCCCAGTGTTTGGATTCTGAACTTGCTTTGAGTGTTTTAGGAATGTCTTATCCTAACAGCTAAGCTGCATCTATGATTTTTGGTTTGTGTGTTTGGGGATTTTGGGGGGTTTCTGTTTTAGGGGTTTTTTTACAGCTTCTCTGTAGGCACTGAAAGAAAAATCTTTATCCCTCCCTCACTTCAGAGGGGATCAGTAAAGTTAAATATAGTTATAATACAGCACCTTTCTCTAACAAGGGGGGGATTTAAGGCTGTTCCTGACTTTTAGACTTAGTAACTTAACAAAAGCACGGCGGAGATCAGAGAAGTTGGAAGAAGCAAATCTTTGTGGTACTCTAGCAGCTTCCATTCCAGCTTAAGGCCATTTTTCAGGCAAGGGGAAGGAAAAAAAAGGAGTTTCACACATACTAAAAGCCCCCATTCCCCATCTCATTTTTAACTCCACATTCATAGTCATAAGTTTGGTGCACAGGCTTCAACCCCACCTTGGAGCATGTGGAGCCCCTGCAAGCGTCACCCCAGCTGCTTCCTTCACATCAGGAAGGAGGAACAATCAGGAGCAGAACCCGTCCGTGCTGGCAGCCTGGGAATTCCTCGTGTGAGCAACAAGAGGGCCAAAGGGTGAAAAGTAATTTGAATTAAGTGCTCTGTGCCTAAATCTAACATTTGTTTTTATTACTGTCACTCAATCCCCGATCAAAGGCATCAATACATTAAAAATGACACTATCAGCACCATCATATTATTTTTCTTGTAAGTTATTACAATATGGGACGGCATCAAGAAAGAATGTAAGAGTTTTAATTGAATTTCAATTGAAAGAATTAAGAACGGAATGTCCTGCTACCTGGGAAAGGGGAAACTGGTAAATGTACAGCTCAGGAGACTTCCAAGCAGAAAGGGAAGCAAGACTAGGAAGAGAGTGTCTTTATATTATAAAGGTCATAAGCTTCAGACAGCTCCATTTGCAGTTGCTGTGCTTTCACACACTCTCTAAAAGCCAAAGAGACACAATGCAAATGCTTTCTTAAAAAACCAAAAAGCCTCTCCATACAGCCCCGTTCCGTTATTTTGATGTTGCATTTGTTCTGAATGGAAACCAGGTATACAAGGCCAGCTATACATATTGTCAGATGGCTCAAGAAAATCTTAGTGATTCACTTCATTTTTTTGACCTTGTCTCCAACTTAATTGAAGACAATCTCTTGCTTTATCAGAGTAATCTTTTAGTATAGTCACCTTGTCCAGGTTAAAAACAAGTATGGGTGAGGTTAATAAAAATCAGTTATCAGAGTCGCTCTGCATTTAGTGGGTCATAGCACCCCTCATCTTCTGCCCCGGTGAGAGCACCAAAATGCCAATAAAGCTGAGATTAATCACCATGAGATCCTATACAACCATGGGCCAAGAGAAATGTTCTCTGACAAGCTCCAGCTGTGCTACTTCCCAGTAAAATACCATCATCTGGACTGCTGAAAAATTACTTGCCTAGACCATGTTTGATGAAGGCCCATTTACAGTGTTACTACACCATAGAAAGGATCTATAACATGCTGTAAAACTTTTCATTTTAAGTCATCCTTCAGTGCTTTGCTAACATAAATCAGGTCCAGTACACAGGGATGAGGTCCACTAAGTGTCCAGTACAGACTGCTTAGCTCCTTTTGGATCATAACTATTCCATCTTACATTTCCACTGGACACATTTAATCAGTAATAGCCCTAATTAATACCAGCTTTCAAGTTTTTATTAGTGAACATCTTAAGAGGTATAACAACTATTTGTGTGCTGCAAAGTATTTTACACACAATAGTTCTCATGGCATATCTTCAATCTTACCAGGCTCCGGGACTTTGATTTTATGCCGAATGTCTACATTTGCAAGTGGTCAGACAGTACCAGATTACAAAGTCATCTGGGATTTAAATGAGCTCAAGTTGTCTGAAAGTCCTTTGTTAGAGCTACTAGATTCCCCTCCTTGCTGAACACATCTAGAACACAGTGTTTGTTATAATGGCTATGGGATGGTTAGAACAGGTCCTGTTTTGCTCAGAGCTAAATAGAATGGTTTTGATAAACTCTCCTTGGAAGTTAACTAAGACAGCATCAGCTTTGTAGACTGACATGGAAGTTACAGGTTTGAGATTGTACTGCCCACTCAGAGCTACTGATGAAATAGTACGTACATAACATTTGAAGCTGGTGTGTGAGCTCTGCAGTCATATACTGGATGAAGTTGTGAAGTTTTATTCCGGTTATTCCATCGTACAACATGTTGCTAAGAGCTTTATTGTGGCTGCATGTCATGAACTCATGTCCTCTTTGGATTCATTTTACTTCACCATTTGCAGCTCACAGCAAAGTTAAGGCTAAAGTACAAGACAAAGACACTGGTTACACTTAAAACTTCCAGAAAGCTACCCTGGAAACAAAGCAAGTTGACTCCCAACCAGTAATTTTTGAGGCCCACTGTGGAGTAAGTGTAAGTGAAGTCAATGGTATTATGCTATCCTAACCAATTTAACCAGTCTCTTCGTCATCTTAAGTATCAGGAACATCCAAAATAATTGACCACAGACTAGAATTACTGCAGTTAAACATTTTTGTTGCTGTAAAAAATGTTTCAAATTTATCTGCAGCTCCACAATTAAAACCTAGGCTTTAGAGGATCTGTGGATGTTCTTGTATCTTCAGAGCACTTTAGAGATCAATCCTTTTCAGCATCACTCCAAGAGTGGAAAGAATTACCTTTATTTAATGGAGAAACAAGCTGCAGCACAAAGACACAGTGACTCATCTGCCAGTTAAGTGCCTAGATACCATGGGGATGATACAAGAGCAGAGAACAGAGTGTCCAGAACAGATCACATCATCCCCAGCTAGTTTCCAGTACATTAATCTCATCTCCTTTCTATATTTAATCTTTCGTATATTTGTTCTGTTAACCATTTTCCATGCCTATGCTACCCTGCTATTCAGTCACTTCCCATAAGTGTGCATCTTCCATCTGCTTCCCTCACATTATATGACACCTAGTTCCCCTGCTATTTATTTTTCTGGTACCTGAAGCCTGCAAACATTTTCAGCTCTCTGCATCCAGGCTCCTTTTCATTTCCAGTAGCTCCTCAGAAATCACAGTGGAAAAGGGCTAAACACTGGAAACGAGCTCTGCAGTTTCTTTGCTCCTGAAGGATGTCTACTTCCCACTAAGCCTGTAAGGGCACAAATCTGAAGCAGAGCTTTGTTCTTCACCAGCCTGTATTAGTCTCAATGCTTTCACATAAATTAAAAATCTTGAAAATATTTCATTTTGTGTAGTCAAGAACTCAACATTTTGAGTACTCCTGCTAAACTCACCGTTCATTTCACATAACATTTCTCCTTAGCCGCTAGAAATTTAGGCCAACTATATGCACAGCTGAAATTCTGTACTCAAACACCTAGGAGATGGCCTGTTTAATGGCACAAAGTGATACTGAACTCCCCCAAAATCAGAGACCTTCATATGCAAATACTCTGAAAAATGACCAATAATATTTATTTCTGTTTCCAAGGACGCATTTCAGAGCCTACATTTAGGCACTCGGGGAGATGGGATGAAGACAAACCAGCTTGGAGACTGTACTTCAGATCCCTTGTGTTCCATAGCACCTCCCCAAGGGCACTCTCATTGCCAGTTATTCTACTAAAACCTAGGTGAGATTGCTGGAGTCTTACAAACTGTCCTTAACCTCAACATAGCAGATTGCCCTGCCTTTTTCAGTTAGTGAATGGAAAGAGCCCTTTTGTTCTGATGGATAATTAGATCTGAAGAGTTCCATATCTACTTAAACTCTATAAAAGCACCCTCACACGCAGAGACTCAGAAGATGTTAGTGCCTCCTCCTTAGATGCCCTAGTTCCTTGTCTGCAAAGTACTGTGGTATCAGTAAGATCACAACAAACCTGTTGTTTAGACTTACTGGCTCCTTGTATCTATTTTGAAGAGCTCTTCCTTCTGAATATTAAGTTCTTAAACTCTGCAAGATGCTTTTCTCTGTGAGGATAATGTGACCCTAAGGTTTAACTAGCTGAGCTGTTACTGTAACACATGGTTTTATCTAACCAAGATTATCCAGACAAACTTTGTTTTTCTTCGATAGAAGTCTGCAACTCTTTCATCATATATTTTTAGTCCTGTTGACTTCAGAACGAACAGTAAGCGTATGAGATGTCTATTATTATTCTACAAGTGCTGGTTTTGTACTTTTTTCATAAGCATTTGGCCCAACATTGTTTGAAACAAGTCTACATGGGTCTTTGTGTCCTTGCTCATAGGACAGTTCCTAGGATCTCAGTCAGATCAAACACTAGACTGAAAAGACAGGTCCCCTGTGCTGTGTGGATACCTCCAGTAAAAGTTAGCAAAGCAACACAAATTCGGAACACCACATGACCTAGATGACCACTGAGGAAGACCCAGGCAAGCAGAAAGAAATTATGGCAGCCACACTATTATCTTGCTTTTATTTAAACTTAAAATAGTAACATCCAACATGATAGCAGGGGGGAAAAAAATTTCACTGTATGTGGAACAACTAAAATTCATTCCAAAAACATCTATTGTATCACCATGAAAATGTCACACCTCTTCTAATTTTAAAATACTTCCCTGCAGCTTTACATTTCATTACACTGCAGTGGAAAAAAAAAACCCTCCTGCAGTAACTGTAATGGTTATTAGTATGTTATTTGGGCAGCTACTAATATAATGGTGCCACGGTTCCTAAGGCAGGGTTCTGAAACTATGAACAATGCATACCAATAACCCTCATCCTCTTGGCACTGTGTCAGGTGGTTATAGAGAACTCCGCGGAGTTCAGTGGCAGTGAAATCACTCCTGTATACCAGTCACATACCCACCGGGGGTTTTAGAAGGCTTCTGCAGCCAGGAGTGCATTGTTACCAAGCACATGGACGAAACGCTTACCTTAGAAAGCCTTCCAACCAGTGGCCATCGAGCAGATTTCACAAAAACCAGGCGAATTCTCCAGGCTGTCTCCTAAGGTTGGGATGATTTATCCTCTCGCCCTGCAGCCCCTCTCCCGGTCTGACTCCTGGCCAAGGGCAGCCCTTCCACAAACTGCTCACCTGCAAGGCCTGCAGTGCTGTGCCCAGCTTCCAGTCCTAGAATTAACTGGAAAACACTGGCTATTCCTTTATTCCCCGCCTCATTCTGAACAAGCATTCTTTGATCGACATTTTTAACCCGGTTGCCTGCACTCTGCACTATTTTTTGATCAGTTGTGGCTTCAGTGTCGAAGTATTTGTGCTCCCTGCAGGATGGGAGTAGGGGATCATCACGCACTGATAACAGACCAGCATTAAGCACACAGAAGGATTCCATCCCAGTAACATCTTGATTCAACAATAATATTTTCTACATGGCTAGAGCTGCACAAGACAGTTTTCTTTCTGGATAAATTATCAGATTATTTCATCCACATGCAAAAAATATAGACTAGCACCCACACAAAAAGGGAAAGTATCTTCACAATCATAAATAATCTTTCACATGGAGTCAACTCACACATCATCAACTAAACACTTGTTGCAGCATGAAGCAGACGACTTACTAACCTGCTTCCTCGGAGGCCCCAGTGAGACCCGGGCAGCTCGTCCCTCCCCAGGGCAGCGGCACACGCAGCCCCGGCCAGGCCTGGCCGCTGCCGACTCAGAGGACGAGCAGGGAGAAACAACCCCCTCGGAGCTGGCACAACTCAATCTGCTCAGCTGATATGGCAGAAAGCCATGGAGAAGGGAATTTGTTTTCACTGGCACTACTGCAATATTTCGATATGCTTTACATTGTTTAAGCATGTTACCTACTGAGGGCAAATACTAGAGCACAGAAAGGAAAACCTTTCCAAGAGGCAGGAGAGCATCACAGTTGAGATGTTCAACTGTGACTTCCACTCCAAAGCTGCTGAATTTCACTTTACTGACTGGGTTCAACATCATTTTGCTTGCAGCCCTCTGAGGTGTTTAGGACATGCTAAAAGATTTTCAGTTCCTTAGCTCCACTGCTGTATTCCCCTTCTCTCCTACTCTCTACCTTCCAAGAGAGTTACCTCCTACCACGAACACACTTCAACCCTGGCTCATGCCCTACCATATTATATTAACAGTGGGAGAACACAGGATGCACATTTCATATTTATCTGATCCTTTACAGCCTGACAGGGGCTACATGATTAATGCACCCCACAGTTTGAGTTGTCCAGAGCCCGAAGTCTAAAGACACTTTCACATGGCCATGCCTCAACTTTACACTCTGTCAAGTACAGAAAGCATAGTGCATATGTACTGTAAGCTAGCTTGCTAATGGAGCTCTCAGAATAATGATTATTTGAGGTAGTTTAATAATTTGAGTTAGAAGAACCTACCTGCAATTGATTCTGGCCATCATCAACACAGGGAGAAGTTCCACAGAGAAAAGACATCTCACATTTGCAGCCTAGGCACAGAAATAATCCTGGATGCCTTAAGTACTTCAATAAAATGATCTGTTCTTTCACAAGGTAATTTGGATCAAAAATACTGGTTTTGTCTTAAATATGCTTTATGCAGATTAGCCAAAGAATCCATTTAGACAGTGAATAGTATTTGGATATGTCCATATACCATCAGATAAGCCAGCTCCCAAAGCACTGAGTGAATCTTTTCCAAACACAACAAAAAAGTTTACTAGAATAATTGTGTCAGTGTACACAGTTCATGCAGAATATAATTGTCATCCGCAAAGACAAGTGCCTCCAAAAACCAGGAAAGCACTGATCTGACTCCAGTGACATGTGGTGACATGGCAGAGGCACCCGTTTCCCCTGGCCCATTCCCTTCAGCACACCAAGGGGAGCAGGAAGGCACCTCCCTGGCTGACACCATGGCATAAATTTGTGAGAACTGGAAGTATAAATTGCATTTGTCTAGGCATTCATTTTGTTGTCAACCTAAATAATACCGGTCTTCTAGGAGTTAAAGCTCCCTATGAGCTCACATTTGGTATGCTGAATATTCTTCTTCTATAAACTCTAACCTTCCAGCAGATTAGCTTTCAGTTCACAAATTTCTCACTTCATATCATAATTTCTGAAGAGTACATCTTAAACTAGTTGTAGTTCCTTAAATATACATAATATCATTATTATGTGGAGTAGAAATACATTACAGTAGCAATCCTAGGGAAATGGCACTTGCTGTCTTTTCAGAAAAAAATCTTTGTCATTTGAGACCATGCAGATGGCTTCCTGACAGAGAAATCTAGATTAATTTAGTAGTAGGATTAAAAAAAATTAAATCTCTAGCTTAACACCAGCAACTTTTCTGTACATTCCTTACAAGTTTGATTTTTTTTTTGCATGTATTAACGCTTTCAAGAAAAGCCACTAGAATAACAACTCAAAGCCTATTTTATTTTAATGCAAACTCCAAAATTCTGTCAAAAGGCTTCTCGTTCAACAAGCATTAGAGTATTACACATTAAAGAATTGCTGAAGAACTGAAAGGGAAAACGTGTTGCCAAGTATTTAAGAATGAGCAATGTTAGTGCCTTAACTAAGACCAAAATTAATGATAAGCAATTTTTTTTTACATCTACAAGAAGGACTATAAATAACATTACCTGTTAGCAAGTCAGTTGTCACCATTGATGTGTCTGGGAAACAAGTAACACTGGGTCTCAAAGTGGCTGCCTACTGACCAACTTACTCCTAGCTCCACGTACGTTCAGACGAACTGCAGAGCTGAATGGGCATCACTTCATCCGAGAGCAGAGTCCCTTGGATGCCAGCTCCATAACACGGTCCAAAATAAAGTCTCTCAATCCTCACCCTGCCAAAAGTGAAGCGTCAGATGTCCTCTAAAGCCACCTGTCTCCAAGCCACCTAAAGCACCACTCCAACTCAAAACCAGATTAAGTCTTAAATGCAGGCTGAACTGCTAGAAAGCATTTGGTAATCTGACATCACAGTATCAGTTCGTAGGGTTTTTTTCTTTTCCTAACCATAAGCTCCCTGACTGTTTCTCTTCTTAGGTTGTCTGAAAAGGTTTATATTTAGCACACGACCCCTTTCTACACAGGAATTACAGGAGAGGTTTATGAGGATTTTAAAATTCAGAATTGCAGCCTGTCAGTTTTTCTTCACACAGCTCAGAGCCCAGTTGTGAATTTGTGGAGGTGGAGGTGGATGTGTGTGGGAGTTGCAGGCTTCTTTCTCCTTCTTGCTGATGGGAGAAGATAGGCAGCAGAAAAGGATATTAGATTTACAACATTAAGAGATAGAAAACGCAACTCTAACACACACATCACCATGGAGCACAGCAAGCAGGAGGTGATGTCTCTAAGGGAGAGCCTGTACATCACAGTGACATCACTCAACACAAGCATTGTCTAAAACTCCGCACAATTTTAAACGTCAGTGTCAGTGACTATGGGATGTGCTTATTTTTTTTAAAACAAGAAATGGGTCAGAGCTCATCAGCTTAATGATATTTTTAAGACCTATCCAATCAGGAAATTCTGAAAACAGAAGAGCTTCTCCTGAGCATACAAAACAAAGGAGAGCTTTGAGCATGAACTCCAAGTACGCTTCATGAAAGGCTGCACATAATGAACATGAGAGAGAGTTAAAAAGATGTCTGCTTTTAAAAGCCTAAACAGGTGGTTGTGGAGCACGACAGATTTATATCCTACCTTCATGCTGTAGCTGCTCTTTCACTCTGGTATTTTCAGGATGACTACACACAAAGTTTCATCACATCGGAAGAGCTGATCTGAGCTTTCAACTACAGAATCTCTCCTGTGTTTTAATGTAGCAGATAAAGTTTTCCTGAGATCCAGTGGAAGAAGCTGAAGCTAGATACAGTCAGAGTATAAATATGCTGTAGTTTTTCTTTAATTTTAGCTACAGTACAGACAGACATTGAAATAACTTAAAGGGACACCGTGCATTGTTCATTGCCCAACACCTTGAAGGCCAGAATGTCTTTTTACATCGTTCTATAGCGCTGGGCAAGGCACAGGGGCCATGTGCTGCTCTCCTTGAACACCAGCAGGATTTTGGCTTCTAAAACTAAACAAACAGTCAACATAAAAACTGCTCCCAGATGAAAAGGGAGGGTCCTCAATAATCTCAGTGTGTGGTCCCATTAGTTTCAGTGGTACCTCCCACCTGCAGGCTCCATCACAGAACCGGTAGTCTCATTTTACACCAGAACTGCTAGAATTGTTCAAGGGCAAGACTGAAAATTATGACAGAGCTGATAAAGTGTATAGTTGATTTTCAGCCTAACCACTCTACAGTTTACATGCAGCCAAGGCATTTGAAGTAAGTGACATGAAAAAAAAAGGACAAAAGAAAAGGCTGTTGAGAAATATTTACACTGGGAATGGAGTTAAAGAAATTCACTTCTATGCACAGATCTGAAAAGTAGGTCAAATCTACTGGGTGAAACGTTGTTTGGCAAGTGAACATTTATACCATAAAACTGCCTCCCTCATCAGGAATACATTTTCATGTCTAGGTTAGTACAAGTTACACTTTAGGGTATTATTTTAAAAAGTCTCAGCAAGGGTCTACCTCATCACCAAGTCCTTCCTCTAATATTTGTAATTGTAAGGAAATATAAGGGCAATACTGAAGAAATTGTGAATTTTATCTCCACACCAAGTTTTTCCCTATACAAGGGAAAACATACTAGATCTATATGCATCCTCCTGCATCTACATAGTTTTACATAACCTACATGGAAGATCTTTACCCACTGCTATAAAAGGTTTATGTCAAATGTTACTTTTACCCAAGTTTCCCTATATTAGGTATTTAGGCTGATGGTTCATGGGATAATAAATCCCTTTTCAGCACCTATTCCTTAACCTGACGTGCCAGGACCAGCTAAAGCAAACCAACAGATTCACTTATTTGCCGAGGCCAAGCTGATGATAAATTTCTGAATGGCCGTGTCTTTGTTCCCCAAAATCTTCTGCTGCATCCAGTGTTGCCTGTTCATTTGTAGCCAGCTGGATACAAACGTGACTGGCTTAAGTGTTGCAAAAAATGTGGATTCCGTTAACAGTGAGGTTACTGTAACACCCCTGACCTAGGCCAAGCACATTCTTCCATATTCTGTAGAGCACCCAGATCTGATACCAGTGAGTACGTATCTCTGGACAGTATCTTCAAGTGCAAACCTGTCTCAGTTCATAAGGGATGCTTTTCCTTAAGTATTGCTTTTATTTGTAAACATTTGTCATAGCTACAATCTCTGTGTCAAGCCAGACACAAACCACTCAAAGGTCTTCTCAGAAGTCCTGTCACATCATACGCATTGTTATCAAAGTACTCACTTCAGTGGTCTTCTCTGTGGTTTTGAACTTGAGCTTTGAACTCACATGAGTAGAGAGAAGAGGAGGCTGAGGGGAGACCTCCTGGCCCTCTGCAACTCCCTGCCAGGAGGGGGCAGAGAGGGGGGATGAGTCTCTGGAGCCAAGGCCCCAGCGCCAGGCCCCGAGGGAATGGCCTCAAGCTGCCCAGGGCAGGGTCAGGCTGGCTCTGAGGAAGGATTTCTGTGCAGAAGGGGCTGTTGGGCGTTGGAATGGGCTGCCCAGGGCAGGGGGGAGTCCCCGGGATCCCTGGAGGGGTTGAAGAGTCGGGCTGAGCCAGCACTGAGGGATCTGGGGGAGTTGGGAACGGTCAGGGGGAGGGTCATGGTGGGGCTGGAGGAGCTGCAAGGGCTTTTCCAACCCAGATGACGCTGGGATTCTGAGTACCTTCACAGCTCACCGCTGCATCGTTGCATGCAAGACACCAACTTACCCCAAATAGCAAGCCAGGTGGCAAACTGTGACAGCATATGGCCCCTGTGCTTTTTTTTTGCCTAACCCTTAGGGAATCATTTTGTTCCTGCCACTCGTCCCCATGAGCCACACTTCCACTCCTTTCAACACAGGAACAAGACTGTATCAGTCCCACCCCAGCTTCTCTGCTTTATGGGCATTTGCATACATGAATCATCCTTGTATCCTCCAGACCAAACCTCCTTTCTCCTAGTGAGCAGTACCTGGCTAGATTTAGCCACTAACTAGCCGGGAGAACAACTAAACCAGGAAGCTTATTCCGTCACTCAAATCTCTTAAACCTTGATCCAATTTTCTAAGCATGTCTAGTATGAAACCAATTTTACTAGGCTTGAGCAAGTCAGGGATCTTTATAAAAACTTCTATCACCTGTGCTCCATAGTAATTCAGACTAGAAAGGGTCCTCCAAGCAAAAATCCCAATGAATTCTTAACATTGCGATCAAAAAGCTAGTTTGGGTCATTCTACTGATATGACATAGCAAAAATCAGAGCTTGTACTCTAGAGCTTTTCAGTACTGGGTAGAACAGGACTCATACCATTTTTTGCCTTTGTTTTGGCTTAGCACAACACAAGACTGTCATTATTACTGCTTTTTCTTTTAAGAAACCTATCGACTCTCCAACTGTTTGTGCCAACATCTAAAAGGAAGCAAGATGTTAAAGATGTTGCTTGATGACAAGGTTGGAATAGCTGGTAGAAGGGGACCCATTGTTAGACTTGTTAAATGCAACTTAACTACAGCAGAGCTGATTCCTTCTTTATCAATAACCAAGAATTTTAAGACTTTCTGGAAGAATATGCAAACTGGCCATTGTGGTAAACCCAGAGGGTAACTGAGCACCAAGCAGTTGCTTGCTCACTCCTCCCCTCCCCGTGGGATGGGAAAGAGAAAACCTAACAAAAGGCTTGGGGAATCGAGACAAGGACAGGGAGGGGTGAAATACCCATTATGGTCACAGGCAAAAGAGACTTCACTGGGAAGTAAAAAGTACATCAAGTCAATTTGAACACCACCACCAATTTACAAAACTGAAGCAGGACAGTGAAAAATACAACCAAAATCTTAAAAACTCCTTCCCCCGCCCCTCCCTTCTTCCCAGGCTCAGCTTTGCTCCCAATTTGCTCCCTCAACCCCCTCTCCCAGATTCCCCTTCTGAAATACGCTGGAAACACAGCCACCATCACTAACCGGCTCAGCCTCGGCCAGCGGCAGGTCCAACCTGGGCCCAGGGGAGCTTCTAGAAGCTTCTCACAGGAGCCACCTCTGTAGCCCCTCTCCTGCTACCAAAACCCCACCACACACCCCCAACACTGCTTTAAATAGTTTTCACTGAGTACACACAGATAAGTTGGATTCTCAAGTGTATTTTCTAACTCAGACCACACAACGCAGGACGGTCAGGAAGAACAAAGGGTGGTAAACCTAATTTTTATGAAGGACACTCACAGACAGCCATCATCTTTTAAAAGATCTTTTCATTAAAAAGAATAATGAGTTTCAGAATGAAGTGTCTTTTCAGCTTTTAATAAGAAAAAAACTGCTCTTGAAACGCAGTTCTTCAGTGGAAAAGAAGAAATCTACTCCTTTAAAGTTCCTCTTATTTTATCTTTTGAGATATTAACTTCCATTCATGTCCAAAACTGGGTGAATCAGCCAGGAAATCACTTCCCTTCCTACTCAAACCGAGTTCCAAAGTCATTCTGTCTGATCCCTGTGAAGGGACCATTAAATCCGCCCTTCCACATTCAAAGGGTCTGGTCAGTTTATACTAATTTAAGAACACCTGCTAAGAATAATGCAGAGCTTTATCACCCCTGGAGAGAAGCTGCATAATCTTGCAGGATTTATACCTTAAATGAGAGCTGATAATGTCTGATAAAGGCACTGTACCAGGTCTTGGGCAATCATGGGTCATTTTCTAACTCTTTACAGTGTCTCAGACTTGGGGCAAATTCTTCCCTTTGTCAGAGGAAGGCATGTAAAATCCACCCTTCACCTGCTGTCTTGTCCGTGAGACTTTCCAGGACTCGGTTCCAAGTTTTGGGGTGCTACCACAAGGAAAGCAAAGAGCAAAGTGTGGGAGATCTGGCCCTCCTGGTCTAAAGCAAGTGTGACAGTGGGAGATGGGCATTCCACTCATTTAAAGGTTACAAGTTTGGGGTTTAGCTTTAAACTCAGGGGGGTGGCAGGGTCTATGCACAGACTTAAGACAAGTATTCTCTCCCCTGGAAACATTTGTGCACTCAGAAGAAACACACACACACACAAGTTCAGACCAAACCAATCAAATATAACAGAGTTTGCTTTTACAGCTTGCAACAGAAAGGGGAAAAACCACCACAGGTTTGTCCCCGTGCAGTGCCATTTGTGATTGCTTTCATTAGGAGTTAAAACTACAAAACAAAGTCTCACCTTCTGTATGTAAACAACCAGCATTTCTCCTAAGAGTCACTTTCAAATTAAATACACTGTCCCAGCTGTCATTTCTAGCTATTTAATCAGAAAGGTTTCCTAGGAACATAAAGCAGGAGGCAATTAAGTTAAATTAGAGCCTATATTTACAAGCATCCCCTTAAGCGAGCAGATTTTCTGCAGCATTTATACATTCCTAAGGGCTGTTCAATCGTGGTATCTGAGTAAATGAAACAGCTAATGGGTGAAGTGCAGAGGATTAATCCCACTTCTAGTCACCCTGCTCCCTCTTCAGCACCACGAGCGTTACAGGTTGATCGGCGGTGTAACCAAAGTGCCCAGGAGCAGCTGAGCTAGTGCTTTCCATTTTCTTTCCTCTTATCCCTTTCCATCCAATTCTAGATGCAAACACACATTTTTAAACACCGCCCGAGGCACCGGAGGTGACAGCTCCTTCCGCCATCCATCAGCCTGGTGGTAGGACACTCGCTCCAGACAGCCTCGCTGCCTTCTCAGAGAGAAGGGGAAGGAAAGCGTTGCCTCCCAAAGATGGGAGGGTTTCTCTTCCCCCAGTGAGGCAGCTCCACCGCCAACTGCAGGAGGATTAACAGGAGCAGGACACAGAACCTACAGATCTCAACGAATCTGATTTAAAAACACACTTGCTTTCCACATTGAACTAATCACAACACTAAGATGTAAAGACAATTTGAAGACTCCAAAGCAACTGGCTGCACCAAATTAAAATCTTTGAGATAAGTCAGATATTGAAATTAGGAATATATTTTTTGGTAAAAATATTGCCAGAAAGGAGAACAAAACTAAGTTGCCTTATTCTCAGTCCCGCTCTTTACCACCCAAGTTATCCTCTACCTCAGTAACCTCCTCGCAGTATTCTGGATATACTGGATGAAGGAACGCAAGAGGATGTTTTGTTTAAAACTAGATACTTGCAGTAATTTCTTTTTCAGATTCTATCAGATTCAGAGTTTTCACATGTCAAGACCACGGGATGATCTGTGTTACAGCCCAGCAGATGCCACTGTGCAGCCCCCGCTCCCAGCCAGGCAGAGAACAGAGCTGAGCTTAACCCTCCCGCAAGGTGGGACACCTCCTCGCTGCGGAGCACTGGTGTACTTCCCTTTGTTAAAGACACTCAGTACAAAACAAAACACTTCCCTCATGCCCAAGCACCAAAGGTTAAACATTCGTTCTACCCAAGGCGCATTTTTCAGCTTTTCGCTTCCGCAGGAAAACAAAGGATACTTGCAAACAAGCTCAAAAAAATCAGTTTGATCCAAAGGATTATTTCTGCAGGTATTTTGATCTAGTCTCACATCAAATATCCTCAGACATCAGGACAAGGTGCTCAGAGGAGAGACAGAAGGAAACACTTGAATTTTCTTGAATTGACTGCCTCCAAGTGTTTTACATTTACTATCTCTTTGACTGGAATTTGTACAGCTTTCAGCCATAGTGTGTGGATAAATGAAGTTAACCTCAGCACAGCAGAAACATGGAAGATTTGTTCCCCGTTACCTTTCCTAATACATACAGATGGAAAGAATTTATCTCCCCAACAATGTGTTACCTTTACAGCTCTAACATTTATACATGAGCAGTGAAGCCTCAGTACAATTTCACTTACTGGGCTATATTCCACACTTCTATCTCCTGAAAGACAGCTTTGCTCACCTATATGCTGGGTTTGGTTTTTGACCAGCATCCATCCACTCACGGCTGTACCCTCACAGTGTTCTTGCCTGTATTAAAGCTCAGTCTTGATAATCTCTGTTCCTACTAGTGGTATCTATCCACCTAAAGTATAGTGCTTTATAAATAAAGGTTGCTTCCTGACTTGGGAGCAAGAATAAGATATATTTAACTGGTTGGCACACATTCTCTGTTACGACAGGTTGAGAAAGGTTTTACTACGCCTGCTGTAAGGCTGTGCCTGTGCTTCCTGGCTTACAGGGGGAGTTAAAGACATTAAGGAACAAAATGTGGCAACACTGCCAGTATTTAGAGGTGACAGCAGGCTTTAGGGATGAACCTGCTGAAGTTGCTCTTCAGTCTGGGGTTTAGGATAATTCATGGGACAGCTGAAAAACTTTCTGTTGGGCTTTTTGATATTTTAAATAGCAAGACACTGAGGATACCTTTTCCCAGAACTCAGAACATAACACAAACCCCTCAAATTTCCCAAGCAGCAGAGCTGGCAAAGGTGTTACGAAAGTTTTTCCTCTCCAATAGAATATATATTGCTATTCAAGTGTAGTTTAAAAATCAAAATTGACAAGGAGGGCAAGAAATGTGACTTTGCCAGCTCTGAGGATGAGCAGCTGTTCCCTAAATAGTGTTAAGCCCACTCAGAGGTGGAGATCTGTATCCAATGTAAAGGTTTGCTGTGTTCTCTTATCCATTAGATATGTGTTAAAACTAACATTATACAGAGGCAAGGCAAATAATCTTGGGATAAAACAGTCAGCAAATAATTTTTTTCTTTCTTCACTTTCTCCCTTCTGGCTGTTCTTTGAAGAAAAACTTATTTTGCCACAGAATTTTGAATTCTCCTTTTCCTGTCACTGACACACGTCTCTTCCCCCAGTTTTGGCCTACGTTTCCCCCCAGGTAGCAGCTTTTGTTGGGTGTTACAAAGTTCAGAGCTTTTCAAGTCACTCCTCAGGAGTTGGAGGGGAAATCATTGGACTCTCCTTCCCCACCTCAGACACCCCTTTCACATTTTATGTCAGACTAAGTCGCCAGCATCAAGGAGATAAGGATGGCAGCAGCTGTAAAAGACCCACCTGGATGTGGATCAGACCTTTCCTTGAACAATTATACCTCTTGTGGAAGTTTTTTTTAATTTACACTTGCTTACTACCAGAACTGGAATCCACTAGTTCTCAGGGCACAGAGCAACTTTGCCTTTAGTAGGAGATAAATTTTTAACATGCTTCTAAACTAAACAGAAGTTCAGGAAGAAAGGCTTTCACTTTTTTTATTTTCAAGATCACAACAGCAATTCTTACGCATTCTCACAGAATTTCCACAAAAGCTCTATGTAAGTCACTGGAATATCCACACCACTCTTTACCCTTTACATCACTGAATCCATCATTTCCTGATTTAAACCGAGCCAAGACCCTGCCACTGCTACCTGCCAAGTCAGTTGACTAACCTGGTCTAAAAGGCTGTGAATCATTCTACATTAAGTCCTGCATCTTCCTTCATAAAGGAAACTCTCCAGGCTTACTGCACTTGCATGGGCTTCACTTGCCGTACAGTAGATGGCACAGATATCTTAGAACATCATTTAATCACTGTAAATCAACTTCCACAAAGGAAAAGATTTAGGCTTGAAATTTAACTTGTATCTCTCCAGATAAAAAAGTTCTTAACGATGCCAATTAAGCTTGCAAAATAACAAAACACCAAAGCTACAATTCTCTATCAAGCCATAGCTCTGGTCATGACCGAGTATTTTTTCACACGAGCTTTTGGAACACATCGCACCATTCCCCACTCAACAAGAAGAGCTTTATCTATTCTTCCAGGGGATGGGCTATCAAACCAGCAGCATCCAGGATGGACACCGCTCACCCAGCAGGTTTCAAGACCCATGGGACAAAGCCTCCTATCTCAGAGGTACACGAGGTAATTCTTCTCTTGCTCTGTCAGGAGAGGCTCAGTTCAGTCCCTGGAGGAGGAGAAGTCCCTCCAAGGCACAGCTCTGCAGCACTGCACAAAAATCAATGTGAAACCTCCACCTGACTTCTAGCAGGACGAAGCCAAAAGCTTAACCCTACATTTAATTTGCATGTCCCAAGTCTCTGGCCTGAAGACACCTTGATAGGGGAAGATATTGTTTATTTAGAGACTCAAACTCACATAATAAAGATCACGTTTCCAAACAGAAGTTCTTCACCCTTGATCTGTAAGACAGCAAGAGCCTGCAAGCAGCTCCAGCCTCTTGTGCTGCCTCACCAGTCCCCCCACCTTTCTGCTTCAGAAGTAATTTTCTCCTTGTGCGTTTTACATATTAAGCCAATATTTCCTGTCAGACCCCTGTAAAAATAGATCTTATGCATTTACTATCAAACCATGTATAAAACATTAATATCTCATTAAAGATTTAGTGGAGTCAGACATGTTTTCTGCTTCCTTTCATTTAAGGGGTTGGTGGGAAAGGGTGTTTTGTTTTTTCAATACTAATAACCACAGGGTATAAAGCAGTACAGACATCCTCTGCTGACAATAATTACAGTTAGTCAACCTTACTTTTACTTAATGTTCAAAGACTGAGAACTTGTCTGGAAAGGGCCTTGAGTTGTAAAGATTCAAGGTTTTTTTTCCCTGCAGAACATGAAATAATGGGGGTGTTCCCAGTTTTCAAGTTTCTTTACTAGCTCAGAGAACTAATTGGCAAAATAACCATAAAGCAGAGGGTGAACAGGTCCATTTAGTGCTGTGGTGGGACAGGCATTCTTTGTTCCCAGTTTTCTTGTGGGGAGAAAGGTGGCAATCCAGAGATGACTGCGGTATGAAGGTACTACAGTATTCACAGACAGCAGGGCTGCTTTGGACTAGGGTTGCCAAAACCAGAAAGGCAAGAGACTTCCAGCTCCCCCTCCCTGCCAGGCTCTTGGCCAGCTGGGCCATTCTTGGAGCTTTTCCTTGGAGCACAGGGCGGGGAAGGCAGGTACAGCACAAGCCAACAAAATGATTCCCCTTCCTAGTGCTGCTGAGCACCAGAGCTTTCACCTGCTACATGCAGAGCTAAAGACATCCATGCTCTTCCCCATTTTCACCCTGTTAGGCAACCTTCCGAGGGAAAAAAAAGTCAGATTTCCCAGGTTTCTTTTGTCTGAGGTAAGAGTGGGAGCTGCATTCCTTTCAGGGCAATTCAGAGCCTGCAACAAGGAAAGCAGCAGCCCCCCAGTAAGAGCAGAGGGAAAGCCAGACACAGGCTAATGAGAACACAGAGAGGCAGCCAACAGCTATCAGAAAGGTTGTACGGCAAGATCTGTTTACTCAAAACCTTAATATTGCACTATCTGTCCAGAACCCCTCCTGTAAGGCTGGAGAAGGAAAGGAAACAGGCTGGCCTGAACCCCAGCATTGACAGGGGGCAAAATGCAAATGGCCCCAGCTGCTTCTGTAGCTGGAAGTCAGTTAAGAGCACAAGGTGCTTCGATTTTTTAAGCAAAAAAGGCCACGCATGCAGAGGAATTGCTTATAGCCAATTCACCAAGTCAGGGAGCCGCCAGACACAGCTACAGTATTGCTGTAAGAGGGGAAAGGGCAACTCTCTGAAGTCAAGCCTCGGGGGTTCCTGTGCTTGTTTTTACTCCTGACCCAAAGGACAGTCACTTCTTAATAAGCCTCTAGCATGATTTAACAAGGTAACCAGTGTTAAGATGCCATCTATCTCCTGTTGATGCATGCAAGAAAATAATCAGCGTTTGGTGACCAGCTTCTCTGTGCCAAAGGCAGAGAGCAGAAGTCATGTGGATAAGTGATGTCTGTCCCTTGTGATCCTACCACAGCATCTACACACACACCCCCAGCTGGAAGAGAAGCCTCCACTAAACAGTCCAGGCCTTCGTGAATCTACAGCAGATAGCTGATAGAAACAATTATGCATGAAAATACACAGAATCTCTTGTCTACAGCTGCAGCTTTGCCTGTACATCTGCAAGGAAGCAATCCTCCTTGATTTCAAGGGTACTTCTGAAGGCAGGACAGCCCCATACCTAGGGTTGTTCAGGGCGAGTGTACAGATGTGTGTGCGCAGTCAATATTTATCTCTCCATCTTAACACAGCCAAGGACACTATTCCCTCTCAATAGGCTGTTTCCATTTTTTGCTTTAGAGGATTCCCAGGAAATACATGAAGACTGAGGATGGTATTCAGGCATCGTAGCAAAGAGACATATGGAGAGAAGGAGTGTTACTTTAGAAGATGCTTTTTTTAACCAGACAAATATGGCAGCTGCTTTAAAACCCTTCACAGGTTTAAGTGCTGCAAATAGTCTTGAGATGCAACTTTTAAAGGCTGTGTGAGCAGTTGGTCAAGGTTCAGGGAAAAAACTGCATTTGATCCTTCACCATCTATCACCTGCTTATTTCCATGGATGTGACTACTAGAAAGTGCACAATATTATAAATAATTGGAAGTGCAACACATTTACAGTTCTGTAACTGGAGTCAGAATTCCCAGGATTAGGTTTGAATTAGTCAGAAGAAAAAAATTAACCGTTTTTACAATTTAGAAGACTGACATGTAGACAGTTTTTAGATACAGAAGAGAGTTCTGCTGGAAGAAAAACCTCCCCCTGAGAGATGACAGCCATTGTCACCTAATGGGCTTCTGCAAGGCACTCTGCTGAGCATGGCACAGGGATCTAAATAAAACTGGGACTAAGGGTAAAGTAAAGACAAAACCTGCTAATACAGACAAATTAAGGCCATGGCCACTAATTTTGGCCACAAAATGCCCATGGATTTAGTAACAGGATACACATGCAGCTTCTTACAAGTGCGTGGGGATGAAAGCTCCATGTTGTCCGTGCAGTAAAAGCCACTCGTTTGATGTGTGCTACTGTAAAACCCCCAAAACCCCTCTCAGAAGTGGCAGAAAACTAAAGAGCTTAGCACGACACAAGGGCTGAATCAAACAGACAACTAGTATTAAAGTATAACCTAAAATAGACCAGTGAGGAGAGCCCAGAAGCATTAGTGATTAGTATCAGAATAAGGTGTTCTGCTCAGAAGAGGAATCCAGAGAATCCTAGTTAACCTTTTTCATTGCGGTGAAGAAACAGGGTGTTGCAGAACTTGAAATGAAAAGCCCATTACCACATATTAAACTGGGCAGAGAATAACTATTTCTGTTAGCTGGGTGAACATAAGTGAAAAAGTTTCTATGATGATTAAATCCCGAAGTGCAGATGACCATGTTATCAGGTGAGGGGTGTGTTCAGAGAAGCCTGTGGTAAGATAACATCTGCAGGACCATTATGGCACAGAGTGGCTGTCTAAGAAGACATGGCCTTCTGCCCCAGTAACAGGCAGCCGAAGGAGGAGCACACCTACACCTCATTCTGGCATCATAGCAGTATTTGTTCAAACGTTCCAGACCATGCTATGGATGAGGTGGATGAAGTGTGGCACTGTGTGCTTTTATTCCTGCGTTGGGACAGCTGCCTTTGGACAACTACTGATGGTAAGATCTGCAACGCTGCTCCTCCCATCACTCACACTGCCTGTCACATCCTTTGTGTTAGCAGTGGGACTGAGACAGGTACAGATGGCTCTTCCCTCCCTGATCACAAACACCCATCCCTGTTCCCCTCAGAGCGCATTAATCTGACTGTACCTGCACACACGGATTCACACACCTCATTACAGCCCATCGGGGAACAAAAGTGACAACCCACATCCTGGAAGATGGGTTCAGTTTTGAAAACAGTGGCTGTGATCTCTGCATCAGAGGGCTCTGGGATGGGGATTACTTCAGCATTGTGCTTCCTGCTTGACTCTCAGTAGTTTGCTCCAGGGAGACCCCATCTTCTCATGAAGCAGCTGCTGGAGTGCCAGAAGTTTCCACACTATGGGGCAAATGAAGCCATGGCAAATTCACCTGCACCCCAGCTGTAAGCTACAGCAGGTCAGCAGCTGTGCCTGCAGAGGGGGCAAGAATTTTTTTTTACAGGATGGGAGAACAGCAATTTTTCTTAAGTTACACCTTAATAGGCCAAGAGTCAGAGAAAGGATTAGGCAGAAATCCTCTTTTGTCTCCTTAAGTAAATCCTGTAAATATAAAGATACAACTATGAAGCATTATTATTCAAATACATAAGATCCATAATACACTGGATACTGCAGCCATCCTGAAAATTGCACAGGAATTAAACGCTGTAAGTCACTGAGTCTTACGGCTTACATCTTAAAACTGACAAAAATTGAGAAAACTCCAATTGTTGGTGAAAGCTGGTGATTATTCCACATGAGCTGGAGATCCAAACCCCAGATGGTTCTCTAGATTCATGTGAAACTGAGGGCTGTTTTTAAATCAAGAAAGAGCTTTCAGTGGCAATGCTTACTGAAGTTATTCCCACTCCGTGCATCTTATTTGTACCCCTTGGCACGCCAGCACCTGCCTTAGCTTGAGCAGCCATGTTGTGAACAGGGTCAAGGAACTGATCCAGGAAAACAAACAGACAAATGTCAAAACATGATTGTTGATACCGACTTTGTCAAGTGCAGTCACGGAACACCCTCCGGTTTTGGAGAAACCGGGCTGTTAACTGTGAGAGTCAAGCCTATCAACACTACCAGACAACTCCAAATCCCAGTATTTTACAAAAGGATAGTCCTCAAATACCCTCTTTTCACTTGACATAAGGTTAGAAGTTAAATTCTAGCCCGATCCAGACCAGGGATGTATCCTCTGACTTCAGAGCCAAGAGTTCACCCCCATTTACAGGAACCATTTGTGGTACATGAGAAGTAGATCCATATGGATTCCCCCTCAAGGTTTGAGGGAAACTCAGAAGCATTCAAAATCCCAGAGAGGAATAAAACAAACCAGGAAGTTCTGGAAGTTTTTATTTCAACACTCTGAAATCATTCAGTTAACGAATCATAGATGTTTAAGTGCATTGATGTAGTTTTGTTCAGGTTCTTGCTTTCCCCAAAGGGGATTTGGACACAATTGTCACAACCACAGTTTCAATTTAGACAGAGCAGGAATAGTTTGCAAGAAAGTTCTTTTAACTCTAATCAGAAGACAGTAACTTCAGAAAAATATTCAGATTAACACAGGAGATAACTTCTTAAAAAGATACTTGTCACTTGCCTGTAAAGCTTCCCTGGACACCACACTTCAAGGAACCTTAACTAAATCATCAACTACTGTAGCTTGGTTGAACAATTTTCAAATTACATGTTTTATGAAAAATTAATATCGAGTTTCTGGGATTTCTCTGGTTTGAACAGGCATTGTAAAACTGTTGGTTAGACAGTATTTTGAAAGGTTATGACATGCTGTGTACTACCAGCTGGAACAAATGGACCTAGACATCAAGATCCTTTTCCATCTAACCAAGAACCAAATTAACATTCCTGCTTTTTACATTGTTTAATCCATACTTCCCAGCAGCAGGGGCTTTAATGTGAAGTGAACAAAAGTTGACTCAACTGAAATTAAAGTTGCTGAAATACAGGCTTACTAAAACAGCAAGTAGTCAAAGAACTCCGACAAACAGAAAGTTCGAAGCAAAGAACCCAAAGGGGGTAGTTCACTACTTCTAGCTAAGCCACCAAGGTGCCATAGCTCTGCCTCGACTTCAGAGAGGTGCTTCACAGCACCCAGATTAGACCCAAAGATTCCTCCCGTGCACCCTGAGCCACCCAGTAGGTTGTACATTAATAGGAGCCACAACAGGCTCCTCCATGCAAGACAGAGCAGAGGTTTCTAAAACGCCTCAGTGATCAAAGGTTCATTTGCCCCCCAAAACACAGCAGCAACCACCTACATGTTGGCACCACCGCCCAGAAGAGGTTGTACAGGTCTGAGGCTCTTCTCATCTGAAAACCTTAACCCACCAGCCTCTCACTCTCTCCCTTGCTCAGAGGAAAGGTCTTTGCACACCCTCCTACCTCCACAGCAGATGTGACACAGCCGAGGCACCTGAGCAAGAGCAGCTCTCCCAGGCCAGGCCTCTCCAGCAGATGTGCTGCTGAGGACATCTCCTCCTCAGAGATACCCGTGTACCCTCCCTCAGGCAGGGGGTACCACCGCAATCGAGTTCTACCTTCCGTGGCTCCACAGAGGTTCAGAAGTGCACCTCTCCCCTTCCCACCCCGAGTTTAAGGGCTGATACCTGCTCAGTGTCCAAGGCCTACAAAAGAAATGGCAAATGGCAGAGCATGGCATCCCTGTATCTCCCCAGCGCAATCAAGTGCTTGTCCTCAGGGCATAAGATAATCAGTTTTCAGATTCTTTGTCTACTACCTTAGTTAAGCCAATACTCAGGGCTTCTTACTGCCCTTAATTTGACACCTTTGGTGCTGTGGCTCTATTCACCATGAACAACCCTGTTACTCCCACTTCCAAACCCCCAAAGCCACACACCAGGTACAGCTGAGAAGATTCTGTACAGGCAGTTGCCAACTCGTTGCTTTGAAAAACTCAGGAATACCACACAAGCTGGATACTTAGTAAAACCAGAGCTAGATTGCATATTCTACCATAACAGTAAATTACTATGTAGAGGGTAAAGAATTGCGCTGTAAAGGCACCAGACCCAAGGGACAGTGTGCCAGCATCCCTGCTACATTCACTCTGCTGGGAGCTGAGCTGCCTACAGTTGAGAATAACCAAGATGCTTGAGCCACCATTCACATGCACACAGCTGCTGCAAGGAAAAGGCACTAAATATAACGGGGGGAGGAGAAATGAACAGGAGCCAGAAAAGCCAACTCTGTTCTTATTAAAATTTCCAGCTAAATGTTTATTTACTTGATGTTAGACAGTGACCAGACTCCTGCAACCGACATTTTGTTGCCTGTAAACACTCTGCTCTTGCCAGTGCAGCCTGGATTGTCTCAGCTGTGGAACCCACCCAACTCCGAGTACTTTCCCAGATGAAAAACATCTCAGCCTCTCACAGCATCTAAGGGCCTGGTAGGTTTACCAAATGTATAAACTGAAGAGGGTACCAAGAAGTTGCACATCCTCCTGGCTTGCCCAACAGCCAAAAGAACCATCCCAGGTGTCCTTGGTAGCACAAACAGAAGGGAGGGGACAGACTTTGATGTTTCAGCCAACCTACATCCCATAATCCCAAAAGGGACAGACCCCAATTCCAGCAGTGTTCACAACCTGAGGATGGAGGGCACACCCAGAAACAGCCCTTGACATCCACCCCAGATGATCTCAACCATGACTGCTTCATGCCCTAAGCCTCGACCCCTCCACACAGCTGACACATTAGCAACAGGTTGGCAATAAACAGCCAATCTTCAGCCAAGGAATGGCTCCAGAAAATAATCACAGGGCTAAAAGATGATGCAAAGGCCTATTGCATGTCACTGCAGCAGCAGTCATCTCCCTCAGCATTTATTTCCCAGTTAAAGTGGCTTCCCCCTTTGCTGTGGGGAAGCCCGAGCACCTACCCAGCACGGGCGATTCCACCAGGAAGCAGCACAGAAGAGCTGGGGGCTGTAACAGGTGGGTGCTCGGAACAGCTCGATGTGCCCACTCATCTGCAGCACCTTCAGTGAACCAGAAAGTTGGGCCAGGTATTGATTGGATTAGTGTGCCACCTGAATACTCCAGGCTTGGCTTTTCAGAGAACAGCTGGGGGAATGCAAACCAGCTGAAGCTGATTTATACTTGATGATGGTTTTGGGACACTCAGAATCTAGGAGCTTCATTCAGATTAATGTCCTTCTGAACTGGATTAACGAAAGCTCCAGAACAAGAGTTACATACACAAACAGAACGTGGTTCCTTGGTGCCCAGATGCTTGTGACACAGCAGAACTGTTTCTTCCACGAGAATCCCCAAGACTGAGCAGCCAGAATATTTTTTCTCTCATTGAAATAAGAGGCCAGCATTTATTGCACAGGATTTGGACAATTGAATTATTTCCTGACAAGCTCTTCCAGGGACTCAGTAGATATTAATTTGTCTTCACAAAACCCCTGCAAAAGTAATTTTAACTACAGATTTCATAGAGAGCTGAGGAACAGATAAATTTAGAAATCCAACCTGAGATAGACAGTACCTTTTCAGTACCAGCCATGTCAAAAATAGAGCTTGCATGAACTCCTACAAGAAATCAAACCCCGACTTCACATCCATCCATCTCCCTTGTTAACCCCCTGCACTTCTCCCATGAACATGCTTGCTTTTCTGTTCCCACCTCTTCTTGAGGGTTTTTTCTTGCCTAGTGCAAGTTTTGACCTTCCCCACTTCACTGAGCAATGCTGATCTTTGCTCATCACCCTTCTCAGACTGGTCCAGGCTCCTTCCCACCTGCAGAGCAGTTCCTCAGTGCAGGATCCATAGCCAGCAAGCAGCCCGCTCCCTGACTCCGACCTTGTTCCTGCCTCTTCCCGCAGCAGCCTCTGTTCTTGCTGGCTCTCTGGTGCATACACTGCCTCAAAGCACAGGTTGTGCCCTGGGTGCCAGCAGTGTTCCTCAGCACCCAGCTCACTGCTTCCTCCCCTGCACTGACAGGCAAGGCTCAGGGCTGGGGAGAGACCCCCAGGTACACTGACAGTGTACAAACCACTCAGACTCACAACCAGGAGTCAGCAGCACAACAGCACAGCAGGAGAAGCTTGTCCTTTTCTAATTAAAGAGTTTGCATGAAGGTAGTCAGCTCCACATAGCCTCACCTTCACGTGAGTCCCAAACACTGCTGCACTGGCACACCCACATATCTTTGTGCCGTACAAGGCATCACAAACACTTATCAGTCATTTAAGTTCTCAAACACTCTGCACTGCTAACACAGCTTAAGACCAGCAGCTGCACGCTTAGGCTTACCTTTGTGGGCATCAGGACGCTGAACTAGGGAGCTGCTCCTCAAGGGAAAGGAGCCCAGCAGCCAAGGGCAGCCCCAGGACAGGCTGGGCACAGCAGCCCGAGCTGGGTGCTGGTAACAGGGACTACCTACAGCCCCAGACACTTCAAGGAGATGAACCAGGTCCAAAAAGTCCAGCCAGGAGCAAAAGAAAGGTCCAGAAATAAGACTGGAGACAAGTCCACATAAAGAGGTCTACCCAGGAGCTTCACCAGGCACAAGATCATTCCAGAAGGACTGTACTAGAGACAACCTACCTAAGCCCAGGACAGAGCTTATATAGGGCTTCTGGGCCCATGGCTGTGGGCGGAGCTCTCAGGTGAAGCTTGTCAGGGCTATTAGGCCATTAACACCTGTCAAAGCCCCCAGGGCCCCGACACCAAAAATGCACTGAAACATTTCAGCTGCCATTTGAGAGTTTGGGACAGTGCTGGAGGCCCCGCAGGTGGCCATCGGCACCGTTTGCAGGCCTCTGTGCCTTGGTTCCTGGGCTGGGTGCAGGATTTGTCCTGTCCCATGCCCCTCACTCTGGCAGTTCTTGCTGCAGTGCTCACCACAGTGTACACACATCAAATACTTGCATAGCCAGGATGCAGAAATGGCTGTGTGGGACGGGATTTTGAGCCCTGTGAGGCAGTCAGGACACGTTCTGTACATATTTTAAGAAGATGGGTAGCCATGGTGCAGCATCTCTGTGTCAGCTGTACAACTGTCTTCACTCAGTCAACTATCTGCTACCAGAGAGGTGAGGAGACGTGCAGACACTACCCCCTTAGGAAGGATTAGTGCTTTCCCAGGTGATACTGCTCAGTAACTGTCATCACACACACGTGGATGCTAACAAGGCAGCTCTGTGTAAGTGTAAGGCAGATTCCTGCTTCTGTGTTTGGCTTCCCCTTGCTTTGGAGTTGCCTCGCCAGATACCTGCTGCTGGTCCCTCACCCTCGGGCTGTGGGGATGGTGGGTGATGAGCAGAGCTCACCCAGGTCTGAAAACACTTGTAGGAGCCAGAAACTTTTGATTTTTAGAAGCAGAGCTCCTAAAATTAACGAAGTTCCTTACCAAGCATGCACAAAGTACAGTTTACTATTTGGCCAACTAGGACAGTGATGGCACAAAGAAAAAAGTCACATCTGTATCATTACTTGGAATCACCTGTCACAGAAAAAATGTACGTGCTTAGCCCAAAACCTAGAAGGACCAGAGGGAATCTCTCACTTCCTCAATTGAAGCAACATTTTTCTCGTAAAGACATCAGTAGTTTTGGCTGAAATGTTCTGTGTCCTCATCCTTCCTTCCACTGCACATAAATTTAGTCCAAGCTGACAATTTTGGCACAAATGGTCAAAACGTTTGAAGTTTTTAAGCAACTGGAAACAGTATGTTAATGAAAAGCGTCACCTTAATATTAGACTGTTAGCCCCACCTGTATCAAAAGCATTTCACATGTGCTCTGATATCAGAACGAGCTCTCACACAGTGGTTTCTTCTGTTTCAGCTTCTTTTTATAAATATACAAAATATGCACCTATCCATATTCTCTTTAAGCACACCAGATATGCAATCTCAGAATTTAAAGAAGAGGAAAAGAGACTGAGCTACTGCATTATTTTCTCATGACTTCTCATTTTGTACCCTCCTGCTAACATGGACAGCTTTATTCTCACTGAAATCAGATGTGCACTGAGTTAATGAAAAGAGCACTCTGGTTCGGCCGCAACAGCTTTCATTCCCACACTCTGACACAGAAGAATGAAATAGATGTGGGACTTGGTGGTCTAATAAAGACAGATAATATCATTCTTTTCCCTAGAATCCCCTGGTTTTGTGTAAATAACCTGGTTACTATCTATCGATCAGTGTGTAATTGTCTCTCTGGACACTAACAGCACACTTACGACCACAATGTCTGAAAACCTGAAGACATTTTAAATGTAAGCAAAAATGTTTATGTTCTTTAACCCGTACCTTATGCTGGTACATAAAATCAAGAGCAGCTACCCATGTCCTTGCATGTCATCTGCTGCATGAATAGATAAATTCTTCTTAATTTTTCTGCTATGTTTTTTACTTTATGTCCAGCTGTAGGGCTATTCTTTACAGGGTCTCGAATCCCTGATATTAGTACTGTTGCCTGGGACACACACTGGCAGATAGTTCTGCCCTTTGGTTTACAAAGGCTGAATTGAGGCATTCAGCCATAGAATCATCTATGTTGGAAAAGACCTTGAAGAGATCTTGAAGAGTCAAGAGATGAAAAATCTGGTTTTGTTCTTGAAAAGAGCAAAGTATTGGAAGAGAAACCTATAGAGTATGGTGTTTGCATCCACCATCAAACCTGAGTTCTAGTTTTTTAAAGGTGCGAGCACCAGGATTTGGAGGAGTCCTACTCCTTTATGTTTTCACAGAAGCTGACAAACTAAATGAAAGGAAACACTTCATTTCACAGCTGAACTCCAACAGCAGACACCATGTCTACCATGCATTATTAATTGCATGCTAATGAAGTATAAAACAGTATTTGTGTCACCACATTACCTAAGACATAACTGTGAGCAAAGCCTCTGCCTCAGATGGCTTCTATTATGACCTCTGTCATTTGGAAAGCAATTCAACCAAAATTAGTTTTTCAGCTGGCCCAAATAATTTTCCAAGGATGTGTGATTGCCCTTATAAATACTATTAACAGCAATAAAGCGGGAATGACAACATGACTCCAGTACAGACCTACCTGGCTGACAGATTATAAGTATGTCTAAAAAAAAAAAAAGTAAAGCAGCTTACACCAACATTGGCTTCGGTTTTGTCTTAAGTGTAATTAAAAATAATCAGGAAATTGATGCTTCATGTCTGCTGTTCTACTCATCACTTCATTCCCTCAGTGCGTGGTGCACAGTCATTATTTGGAGTATGGCATTAATTTTTAACAGTGCCAAGTGTAAACACACCATCAGAGCTTCTTCCACAGAAGAATGGATTCCCGGCAGCCTCTGAGCTTGTGGCAGCATTGATCTGTGGGAGAAATTTCTCCTGCAGGTGTTAGGAAATGTTGAAGAGCTGAGCACCTAGACCTGCTGTGTCTCTTTCTTCCTTTCATTCTGTTCTCATTCTGGGTATCTAGAGAGGCTCAGAAAGACAGAAGAAACAGAAAAAAGCAGGTACCATCAGTAGCTACAGCAGCACACTGGTTCCCCCAAAGCTCGCAAGGGAGAGGAAGGTTAAAGCTCTGCCAAAAGCATCCCCAGGGCAGCGGGCAGGTCTCCGCCACCGCCCGCTCTGGGGGTCCCTCCCTGCCTTCTGCAGAGCAGCAGGAAACCCGCTGCCATAAATCCTGCCAAAGCCTCAACAGCAAAGTACCTGGAGGTCTCTGCCGCACGGACACTGCGGCACCACGGAAGGCTGCCGGCACCTTCCTGCCCAGAGGCAGCAGGAAGAGATTTTCCGAATGTGAGACAGTTTTAGTATGCCCTTCTCTTAAATAATTTTGAAATACTTTTGTCATTTTTGTAAGTTATTCATGCCTTGGGAGCATAATGGTGTTAAAAACAGAAGGGTGGCTCAGGCTCATGGGCTGTGGGTATTTTAAGAGGCAGCTGAAAAACTGAGATTGCTCAGGAAATAAAAATGACAAACGCAACGTCCAGAGCTACAGCAGAGCTCTTATTTCCTAACGCTCCCTGAAAAAAAAAATAATCATAATATCATAAAATACGCAACCATTCCTCCTTAAAAGTCATCTCGGGGACTATTTATCAGCAGAAAAGATTTTAGAGACATCTATGAAATTTGGTAGAGTTCTGGGGAACCTGACTGACAGACCCTTAAGGAAGTCACATGAGGAAAAAAGAGAAACCCCAAGCATATTCTTCCCAGCGGGGTGCGGGGGGTACACGGCAGATCCCAAGCATGCAGTTGTGCACCCAGTCCTGATTCAGGCTCTCAGCTTTACTGCACAAGTAATAAATCGTGACTTTACTGTTCCTGACCTCCACTGCCAATGTCTTTTTTGGAAAGTGTACTGAGGGAGTAAAGACCAAATCTCTACGGGTGAATTTTTTTGGTTTCTGTCTTCTGTACGTGTATTAGCATTAAAAACCAGACTGACTGCCCCCCACCTCCCAAACTTGCAAAACAAAATGTCTCCATCTTTTTGAGACAGAGAAATGCTTTTGCTTTTATTCAGGAGAGTCAGCAAATAGCCTGCAAGGCCTGAATTACAGTTAATGACCCATATGCTTCTCTAGCATTAGGCTAAAATCCAATATTTATATTTTTACGAGCTTACAGAATTGATCTAGATGGAATCAGAGTAGCTGGAAATGATCTGGAATGTAAATAGCTGATGTTCTTGGGAAATTGCATCAACATTTGAAGCCATTTTTGGAGAAATCCTAATTAAATTGCCATACCTCTTGCTGGGGAGCGGGTATCGTTTTCCTAGTTTTCTCCTAATATACATCCAAAGTTTACACTGCCCATTTTTCTCCTTTGTTAGGAAATCTGTTACCCCACAATAAACAACTGCAAATTGGTGGTTTGGCTGCTACTCGTACTTCAGTGCCTCCTAGATTTGTTACTGAGTTACACTGGACATGACAGAAGCAATATTGATCAATTATTCTTAACAGATATAAAGAAAAACAAACCTGCTGATTTTCTTTCTAACTTTCTTCTTCTTCTTAGTTATATCTGATCTAGTGAGGTGGAGCTAGCTGGCTGTAGTAATACCTTGCTTTTGTACCTTTGTCTTTCAAAGTCAAAGCATTAAAAACACATATATAAAGCAAAATGAAACTACTGGACCAAGGTCACCGTGCATATCACTGGCAGGCTAAGGAAAAAGATTTCTGAGTCCCAGTGGATCACACACTTTGGAGCAGAGATGGAAATCATCAGTTCAAAAGGAAATATCAATTACTCAGTGATGAATTAACTTCAAGGGGAACTCCCACCTCTTTCTCCTGTAGATCTGTTAAACCTCCTAGCCTTTAAAACTCTAGATATTTTCATTTACTTTCAACCCTGACCATTCTATTAATATACGTGACATCTCAAAGACAATAGCGATGGTGAAACGTGTGTGCCTGGAAAGTTCATAAAGGGTCACCAAACTCTTCAGAGTTCCCAGGCATAAGCACAGTGCTGAAGTAATATTTTGCAAACAAAGCAAGAAGTAGAATTCCTTTTAGATTTGCTTTCAGACGTTACCTGGATTAACACCTCCACCCCTCGGCCACCCCTTTGGGAAATTTTCTCACATACTTCAGACTTACATGAAAGCCTTTGTCTGGAACCATTTGGAGGTAGAATTGAAGTAAATGAGAGTGTCAACTAAAAAAAAAAAAAAAGTGTTTAATATAGTTTAGGAGCTACATCAAGTTATATAATAATATAAGTAGTTCTCAAGCCTGGTCTGGAAACTAAGACTGAAGAAATTATGCTGCAGCTCTGTTACTGACTCGATTGGATTCATCACCTGATCTTTTTTCTTTCTCCCTTTCCTGTTTCTTTTCCTCTTTACCTTGACTGTTACCCAGGACAGAGACGGTATCTGCTTTCCTGTGGAGCACCTGACCCAACAGGGCCTTGAACTACAGTTGGGATACTAGGCTTCACAAAAGAAAATGATGAGTTTGGCCACGTGTCTTTTGAGATCCTGGCTTTTGTTTGCCGTGTAGACACTCCTCCTGAATCCAAGTTTAGAAATGCATTAGGAAGAACTATCGAAATTAACTTTGTTTGTTTTGCCTGTTAATTCAAATCATGGTCATTAGCATTCACTAAGAGCTGTTCAACATGGCACTAGGCAAAGATACAGAACTGCGGATGGAGACTGTAACCCGCGCTAATTCCCAACAGAAAGACTTTCATGTGTCATTTTTTTCATCCCCAGAAGTTGAATGGTTTGTTGTGTCAGAGTCCTGCAACGCTATTCACAACATCAATTCCATGGCAATTCCTTCTTACAAAGAGCTGCTTTTCCTCAAGCTTGCTTATTCTTGCAAAATGTTGCCGGTGCCAATAAATGACAGGTTGCTGTAAGTAGATACAACTGCTCTTGTGGGGGCCTCCCGCAAGTACACCAGTGAATATTGGATTCACACCTCCGACGTGACTAATCCTTGGGAAAGCTTTACAATGCCTGACACGTATTTACAGAAGAAGCACTTGTAGACAATTAACTTAAGCTGTGCTGTATATCCAGATAACCCGACTGCTTTAAAAGGTTCCAGATTAAGGTTGGTATCAGAAGCAGAGGCAGGCGGTACCTGCAGTAGTTCATTCTGTTAGCAATTGCTTTTTCGATGAGGTTTGTATCTCAGTGTCGGGACTCGAGGACAAACAAATATATCAAGGTAATACACTTAGAGGCAAGATGACACTTGAGTATGTGTGTATACTTCATAGGCATACCGACATTTGTAAAGTTTGATTTTTCTCTCTCTTGGCAGCAGTCTAAACATCTGGTTTCACAGAATACATGTTTTGCCTTTACTTTAGTGCTATTTTCATACCAGATTCAGGCAATACTTTATCAAAACAAGGTCATATAATAGGAGAATTACCAGGGCTTATTCTCTTCTAGCATCAGTGCAGACAGTAGCGTACACCAGTGGAATACTCTCACATTGGGGGATTTAATCCTTATATGCACCTGTGCAAATGAAAGAAAAATCAAGTCCCCTCTATAGGAGTAGGAAGCTAGAATCCCAGTCCCCTGTTAATGTGGGAGGCAGCTTAGACAGAGTGATAGTTTTTACAGCATGAAGTTCTCAGGCTGCGAGAACAAACTCTGTAGATTGAGCAGCTAGGTCTGCGTTACCCTAAAGTAATCCTAATTTGCATTTAACACCAGCACCACCAGGAATAAAAGAAAAAGTGGTTTCAACCCAACTTTTTGGTCCTACCTGTCCAGTCCTATTCTCAACATCCTCATTCACCCCTTAAAAATGGTGATGGAGGTGACCGAAAAAAATAGGTGCACAAGATGAGAAAAAAATTAAAATCAAGCAATAAATGAATAAAAATCAGAGGCTAAAAGCATACATCAAGAAGACAGCTGTGTGGTGTCAGTCTGAACAACTGCCAGGGAAAACAGGAATAAGAGATTCTCAGTAGCTGAGGACAGAGACATGAAGGAATAACAAAATACTTATTTTTAGTCACGTCTGCTAGTTGCTTATGTAAGTGATCTTGTAACAAACAAGAAAGGCGCTTTGAAGTAGAATTCCACATAAAAGAGATTGTAAAGATTGGCAGAATTATGGCATACCTAGTTACTGCTTCCCTTTTTGACTCTGCTAATTGGTGCACCATCCAAGGCTGAACTCACTTGGGTTACAGCAGTACCAGCACTGATCTAATAGTGTTTGGTTTTTAAAATTTTTATAAGTTTGCAGGCGGAATCAAAATTCTGCACGACCTGTGTATCTCGTTTTCTCTAATTTTGGAAAACACTGCAAAACTGATAGTGAAACCAGGGGGCACCCAGGACCACGATGAAGCTTCAAGACATTCAGGATAATGCAGCATCCCGGAAATAGGGGCAGTGGGGCATTCCGAAATCCCTTGTCCATGTTGAGACAAGTGCTGGGAGAGGCGCCGCAGGAGGCAGCACCACTGGCCATGGGCACGGCTGTTTTCTTTGACTTTCAGTAAATCGCTTCTCTGGACTAAACAAGAGTTGAAACTCCTCTGTGAAAGAAGCTGTGAGGATTGGTTGAAGTTTGAATACTGTGAAGATGAGCTTCCATATGAAATGGTAGAGATTATTTAAAAGCCTTCAATCTGGGAGTTAGTCATGTGGCCTGGCTGATTTAACAAAATATATAATGGGATAGCAGCAATTGTTTTTAATATCTTCCTGTCTCAAGATAAGGGTTAGTGAAATTCCACAAAGTTTCTTAGTCTTTGCTTTTGTAATGCTAATCTCCCCGAGCAGCAATGGTTTCTCTCAGCAGAAAGCCTAGAATAAAATACAGAGGCAAAATCAAACACCACCAGGGAAGAAACTGGGAGAGGGGCAGGAGGGAGAAATTGCTCAAACAGTCTATATGGAGATCATACAATAACCTACTTTAGATTTTCTTGCTTTTTATGGATTTCTCTTGGCAAGGAAGCAACTTCATATTTTTCAGAGATAAGATTTTCCTGATTATTAAGCCTCTTACTTTACTCACATGGCTCTTTTCTTCTTCAAGGTAGAATCGTTATTATTGCTCTTTAAGTACAAACAATACACTTGGCATGAGATGAGAGATGCTGTCCTATGCAGCTAGGAAGCTGAATAGGTAGACTACATAAATCATGTACAAAGTGCAATGAAATACCTGCCCTGGGGGATGCCAGAATAAAGAGGTAAAGTGACCTTAGCCAGAATCAACACCAGAATTAAATTTACAGCACTGCAAGCACCTATTGCTTTTTTTTTTTTTTTTTCCCCTTGAAACCAGTAATCCTGTGTAAAAATACAAGATTAAAACTGGAGATTCAAGAATATTTAAAGAAATGTAGTATTTAGTATCAGCTAGAGTCCTGCGTAATTCATAGTCACTGATTATCATAAAATTACTCTTGTATCAAGCTTATAGTTTCTGCATGAAGCTCTAGTCTGTCATTACAGTGTAGAAACACAGAAAGGAACAGAGATAAAAGGGGCAAAAGAAAGTGTCTGAGTCCAGGGTATGCCTCTCCGCTATCCCAAGCAGAGCAGTTTGTTTAGTAAATAAGCACAGAGGTAAGCTAAGCCCTATCTCTAGCAGCAGGTCTAGAGTGTGAGCCCCGTTTGCAGCCAGAATTGCTCAAGAAATGTGGTGGCTTCGGGGCAGGAGTCGCCGCGTCCAAGCAGCAGGGAAGCACCTGCACAACCAACAGGCACGGGAGAGGAGAGAAGCAAAGCCACCCAAGTGTCTTTGAGACATGTCCTCTGAAAGCAGGCTCCTTCAAACGGAAAACAAGCAATGGCAATGCAGAAGTAAAGCTGTCAGACTTCACCGGACTGCCTGAGGAGCAGCAGCAGACTTGCAGCGAGGAGTGGAGCAGGCTCTGCTCACACCCCTGAGGGAAGAGCTCCCTTTGCGGGCGCTCCACATCCGCATCGTGCGCAACTCCAGGGTGGCTGACCAGGACATTTTCCCTTTATCAAACAGACCTGCCACAGGTCTGCGACTTCCACCCCTGTCCCTGTCCTGGTCCTTCCTCTGCCTTTGCCCTCCCTTAAGCCCTCCTTGTTTTCATTTCACCTTGAACGTTGTCGGGAGGTTTTACGGAATACACCCCGTCTTATCACATGTCCTATCTCAAAGCAAGAACATTCATTTTGAATTAGGCATTATTTAAATAAAAACCGCCCCAGCAGCTTTGCTCCAAAGTAATCAGAAGGAGGAAAGCCAGCTGACAAAATGGAAACGGCGGTACGTTCCCTGAAATGAGTAGATGGGGAACAGATGTCACTGCTGAAAGTGAGAGGTTAACCCAACCCAAGTAACGAAAGGGCAGCGGTAGGGAGCCCAATCAAGGCTGAATCAATGCTCTGATCTTGCACAGCCTGACAAATCTTCCTTGCTATTTATGGCTTCATTCCTCCTCCGCTCTCTGCGATTGCAGGTGGCAATTATGGGAGAAATTGTCAGGCTTTTTTTTTTTTTTTCCCCCCTTTCTGTCACTGTCCGGCTGGTAAAGCTGTCAGAGGTCGCCGCTGGAGGGGGAAATGGAGTTTGTCAGTTGGGATTTGAGCATCATGTCATCAGCTGCACAACTCCGGGTTTGCATTGCCTTTTACATGTATCTTTTCTCCTCTAAAGGACAAAAGAAGTTTATACCCTTTTTCGAGAAAAAGACTAATATCATCCAGAAACTTTATTCTTGCTACTTAATAAACCACCTCTGTGCCATCAGACCAAAGCTGTGTTTTCACTACCATGTAAAAATAAGAAAAGTGAACACAGGCAAAGCTTTTGTCTGTCTGTAGACAATTACTTTTGCTGTAAAATCCTAAATACGATATTCACAACAGAAACCGAATAAGGCTAAAAAAAATAATTTTACGAGATCATCCAGTTCATCTCTCCACTAATGGGGGATCACGCAAGGCCTTGCCTGACACTATAAATCAGAAAAGCAAAGCAAAGCACAGAAGACAAATTTAACCCAGAGCTAAAAAGCTTTTTGGCATAAATGAATTTTTTTGCCGTATCAGGCCAGAGAACAAACTGTTTCCTCGACCCTGTTTGGAGACGTTGGATTCAAACGTCATCCTCAAGGCACTTTTTTCTTCTCTTCCTTGAAGGCATCCGTGTGTCGTTTCCCAGTTCAGCCTCACCAGCCCACTGGGAACGTTGCTGTGGCCTCATCCATGGCATCAAAGCGTGCCAGCAGCCTCCCCGAACACAAAGCCATCGGCTCTGCACAGACTTCTCAGGGAGGAGTATGCGGACGGGCGTGTCCCTGCATCGGCTCCTGCCTGAAAAATACCTTTGCAGAGGGGGAAACCTGTAACAAATCACTAACCAGTCAATCTTTTCTCCTGACTGGGTCTGCATCCTTAGCAGAAATCCACTTTTTAAAGGGTGAGCGCTTGTGCATGCTTCAGTCAACAGCAGCAAGAGGTAAAAACCACAAGGCAACGTATCGAACACATTTGCAGGTGGCAGAATTGTTTTATTTTCAGTTCGGTGTGATGGCTCTGCCCACCATAGATAGGCACAGGCTTACAAAGGTCTGTTGGAGCCTGAAGAGGAGGGGGAGTACGTGGACGTGTACGTCTGTGTACGTGTGTGCCTGTGCTCACGGAGGGGGGGACAGAGAGAGGGGGAAGCACTGGAGATGTCTCTGGCAGAAGCAGAATTTGGCGTGCAGGATCTGAACACGGCTCCTGTTACATGTGTACCACGAGAGCTTTTATGCTTCTAACTGCTCCGAGCAAAAACCATTTTCCAATTCCTCTTATCAGCTGCCGAACTACAGCACCCTCCAAGAGCACGTGCCCTCCCCCCTTAATTTTGTTTGTCTAAAAATACAACCGCAATCATCTGGGATGTAGCTGCAAAGCATAAATGAATGTATTCCCACAGCATCGAAAAGCAAGACACACGCCTCAGAGGGACGATGGGTGTGCACCCGTCAAGAGGCAGCTGCAGCCTCAGCCTGCTCCCCCACGGCTGGGGACGTGCACGGGGCGGTTTACACCCGGTGAAGGAAGCCTGGCTTAAGAAGGTAAGTCAGACTGACACTGAAAATAAGAGCAAACTCCTTCTGGGAGCCAGAAGCCAAAGAAAGAAGCTTTGGGCTCTAATCCTGTAATAAATGCAACTGGTCTGGTGGCCGAGCAGTGTTGCAGGGCCGCAGCTCCATTCCGCACCGCGGACCCTCCTACACAGGTTCAGTCCAGACATTCCCTATTGACTGAGTGTTAATTCTCAAAGCTTTTTTCCCCCCTCACACCGAGGTAGTGTGAACAGGAATACAAGGCTGAAGGTCAAGGCTTTTCACACAGCTCCTTTACCTGTAAAATATTTAAATTTTTGATCAGGATTTCTGACCTCCATTCATCACATCTATTGTCAGTGAAGCCTGTATCGTTACTCCCATAGTTCCTTTCCATCTTACTCATGACAGCTCCCTTAGCAAGCCCTACCTCCAATGCAACAGATATTATCAAACATTTTAAATTTCTGTGTAGTGCACAAATACTGACCCATTTCAGTAACATGCTCCTTCCCTTTCCCCATCAGGAGCCTCAATAAACACGAGCTAGTGCGTCTCCCCATGTGCGTAATTCGGTTCTGAAATCCTTTTTGTATAGAACTGCAAGCATGTAAGGAGAAATTGTGTGAGGTATGCCTCCTTAGGTACAGAGATCCCCATGGTTCTTCTTTCCCCAGATTTTCTTTGAAGTAACCTCCCATTAAATACCTTTGTTCTACTGTTTTCAGGAATTCCCCATCCATTTACTCTGTGATTCTCCTTATGCTAGACCGCTTATGTAACACTCTCTTTTTGATGAAGGAAAAAAAAAAACACCTAAAAGCCTTGGAAGAAAATTGCTTAATAGCATTTATACCCCTTCTACAAATCCTTATTTAAAAACAAGCCTAAACCAAATCAGACTGAGAGAAAAATCAAAGAGGCATCTTTAAACTCCTCTGATTTTAATGATCAAACGAACTGTGGGATTGTTTCTGGAGCGTGGAAAGAAAAAGATCTAATTGCAGTATGAGGTGAGTGTGAAAGGTCAAAAGGCAAATCAGGGGAAAATTGAGGGGAAGCAATGACAGAACCAAAGAAAATAAAAACGAATGAGTTGGGCTGCAAAGGAGGCAGGGCTGGATGGAAAGCTGAGATGACTGGCATGGTATCAGGGAGAAAACCTCAAAGTTCAGAGACATGTTTAAACATTTTTGGGCTTGCCAAAACCTAAACATCCAAACCCAGTGAGTTAAGTGTTCTAATGGAAGACATATTCCCCGAGTAACTGCAAGGGACGCATGGGGGAAACGTGACTTTCAAAGTAATAGCTCTTGTAAACCGTTTAATCTTTGCTTTATTCAAGGCAAAAAGGGGGAAAAAGTAGTATGAATGTCAGAGAAGGAGCACTGTTGTAGATGGCATTTAAACATCAGGAGCCTCATGGATGAGTAATGCGTATATTCCAGAACTGCTGCTGAATACAGTACAAAGGCTATTTCACACTTCTGTGACCTTTTTGCTGAGGGAGCTGCTATTTTACTTCTCAATAATGAGATTTTGTTAGTGCTTAGAAATTCAGATTGAATTGGGAAAGCCACAGGAGCCCTGATGCAAGGTGTTTTTACTAAAAGAATTATCCTTGCATTTTAGAAGTGGAAGATCAATATTAAATTAGCTTTTGCATTGAAAGGATGGTGCTGTTTCTTTGCAGCAGGCTATCCCTTCATGTCACACAAATCAGTATCTTACCATCAAGAAAGCCCCCGATAGCTATAAAAGCAGCTTGAAAAAAAAAAAAAAATCCCAAATGATCCTTGGTTGTTCTATCTTTCCAGCAAATAAGTGAAAGAAATGTACTTTATCCAAGAAATAAACTATAGTCAGATGGGAACACTGACTTCATTTCTGGCTCTGGAACTTCAGCCTAAACACAAACCAACAAACCCGCCTGGAAGTATGAAATTATGTCAGAGGATCCTGTTGAACTGACATCAGAAAATGCCAGCAGATACCCCCTGGTACTTTTGTGGGCACCCTAGGAGGGACGGTATCTTCTCCCGGCTCTCCTGAAGCACCCAGGCAAAGGGACACGCAGAAATGGGTGCTGTGTCTGCACATACATTATCTGATTTCCCTGGTAGCTCTGTTGTACTCTGGGGTCAAAACCAAGCTGTAATAAAGGTATTAGTGAAATTAACACCCATTACTGCATGATTTTGAGGTCATTTGCTGTAGGGGATTTACAATTAAATCTGTCAATGGGGAAGTTTCTCCTCTGTAGAATAGGAATTACTTTTTCTTCATTCCTGTAGGTTTTGCTAAGATTTAGTTCCTGAGGGACTGGGAAGTGCTCAGGTATTCTTATGGGAAGATCCATATAAATACCAAAACAGGCTGTTTGACACATTTCTTGCTGTTCAGGAAAAGTATGTTTGTTCTGCCCGTTTCTTTGAAAAAATTACTAAATATCTGTTTTTAAGCATGAATTTCTTTAAAACTCCCATCTACGAGTTTGTAAGGTGAGCTTTGGGAGTTCATGGGGGTGCCAACCACTGCAGTGCTCCAGGTGCCTCTTGACCGTCTCCGCTCCCCCCTCAGCGCTGAGGGATCTGGGGGAGTTGGGAACGGTCAGGGGGAGGGTCATGCTTGGGCTGGAGGAGCTGCAAGGGCTTTTCCAACCGAGGTGATTCTGGGATTCTGTGGTATTTATGCAGTTGGCATAGATAGACACATCTATTTGCACTGAGAAAAACCTGAACTCTCACATTCCTGCTGATTGTTGGCATTATTCGAGACTTCGCGCTTGCCTATGCTGGACTGCAGCTCTCTGGTAACCAACTGAAAAAAAAAATGAAAAGACCTTTCATTTCTGAAGAAACAATCTCAGAACAAAGTGGTGGATGTAAAAATTCTACAGAATTCTTCTGAATTATCATCCAGAAAATTAATTCTTCTGAATTATCATCCAGAAAATCTCACCTAGCAGAAGGAAGTAGCCCTAATTAGTAAGTTTAAGCTACAAATCCCACGCTTGATTTCCTGTCATATGACCTTTATTAGCTTCAAAATATCACTGTCAAGGAAAACCTTCAAAGTGTCTTCAGAAATCTCGGAGGAGAAGATTTGAAAATGCCTGAGCCTTGTGCCACTTGCTCCCTGCACACTGCTCCAGCACAGAAGTAACCACAGAAATCATCTCAGCTGGAAAAGACCTTGAAGTTCATCCAGTCCAACCATGAACCTCACAATGACCGCACGAATCTTCTCTCACATCTCCACTGGTAGAAGCCCTTGTCTTTAAGGTGCTACTGATTAAAGCAATGGAAATAAGCACTCACCAAGACCCAAGAGCCTTTTCGAGGATGACATACTGTTAAAATAACCTTCATCCAGCGTTGAAGAATTCTTTCCAAGAGGGGCTTAAAAATCATCCACAGCGATCAGTGTGCTGTGGACTCGAGCCTTCTCGTTGAGTTGAGGTTTCTAAGAAAAAAACTAGCCCAAGCAAACACTGCAAGGATGCCTTCGGAGCAAAATCCAGCTGCCAGCACTGCTGCCTTTACAGCTTTGTGTCTAAACTTGGAAGCCTGTTTATATGCAAAGCTCCTATCACTGTGAAACGCCACCAGTGCCAAAAGTGCAAAGGAATGAACTCCGATGCAGTTTTGATTAGCAGAAAGCACTGCCTGTCAACTTGAATAATTGTTAAAATTATTTTTGACTTACAAATGTTATGAAAGACACAGAGGTGGACAAGCTGCTGGTAGCAGAAAACTAGACTCAGCCTGGCTTACATGTTAAAACCACAAAGATGCATCAGAAATGAGTGCAGAAAATGAAAGAAAGGGCAGATTAATGAAGGCAAGACACACACACACACCCCCCTCAAGTCAGCCACTGAGCTCATACGTGTTGGTGCAACTCTAATGCCAGGACTGGGTCCATCTTCATCACCAGGCAAGAGGTTTAGCTCCATGTTTGTGTCTGTGCTTTTTCCAACTTTCGATATCATTATATTTACATTCTTTATATATTTATATTATAAAACAGAAAAGAAAAGCTTCCAAGCGCAATGCACAATTTCTGATTGTAAAGGTCAGCATTTCAGCTGGGTGTGTGTGGAAGTGTTCAGTCTAGTCAATGGCTTCTTCACCTATCCTACACTACGACAGCAGAGAAGTTTGCTGTTTAAAACGACAAAATATTGTGAATGGAGGTTTGTCTTGTAAATTCAAGAAGGAAGAAATGTTTCCAAATCTACATGTTACTCTCAGTGCCTTTACTAGAGGTCATCAATGTTTTTTCCTAGCACATATGTATTAAATACCCCCAGACATGAGGGACTTCACTGAGATGTCTAAGGCAAAGGTGGAGACACACTACGGCCCTTGTCTGAGGAGTTAAGAGGCAGAGAAAAACCTTCTCTCCAGATTCAGATACCTGAACTCCAGAGGAAGCCCAAGCCAACTAGACTCACCACATGAGCACCCCAACTTTCTGAAGCTCCTCAGCCCTGCTCCCAGCCTCGGGGGAACCTCAGCCAGGCGGTGATGTGCACAGCACGAGTGCGAATGCTCCGGGGTGGCAGGGGCCTTGCAAGCACCTCCTGGGTTATGGGGTACCGGCATAATGAAGTTCTTGTACAACATGGGAGAGAAGAGTGCACGGAGGACGCTGAGAACAGTGGTTGCCTAGCCAAAGCTACAGTCTGCACGGCTTCAGAGGCTGCAGCAAAGCTGCAGAGAATGCCCTTCGCTAGCTGGGATTCCCTCTTGGCCGTGGAAACTTTCAGAGAGAGAACACGGGGAGAGCTGATGCCACACTGGACAGAATGTCTGGGGGAGAGCCGGCTGGAACGGCCCGGGGAGGGCCCACGACCATTTCACGTGGGCACAGGCGGGACCCCCGGCACAGTTATCTCCACCCTGAGGGGAAGATTATTGCAGCTGGGGCCTAATTCCAGTAGCAAAATGGTGGATTCCTGTAGGGCATAATCCATCATTCTGTGCTCCTGTAGATCTTGCAGAAACTCCCTGAGACACCTGATCTGCAAATCTCTTCTACCACAGTTCATCTGGACGCCTCTGTGACTGTCAGTCGGTGTGTGACTGACTTCAGCGGTAATAATAATAATAAATAAAACAGATTCTTCATTTTCTTCTAGAAGGAAAAAAGAAATGTGTGTATGTGCTAAGCACAAATTATCTGTAAATTCATTCAGTTCCAAACGGCTAATGATCTTGGAATCCGGCAGCGCTGGAAAGGCACACCAGTACAGGCAAACCTGGAATATTAGCTATCTGGCAGCAATGGTGGGGCTGGAAACTCTGCACAAAAAGGAAAACAACTAAAAATGTAGAATATAAATCACAGAACAGGGTTCATTGCAGAAACCTTCTGGATACCACATGGAGAGTTAGTCATTTCCAGCTCTGTCTGGTACAGCACTGCCTCCTCTAAATTTCTGCTTTAAAGTTTTAAACACCAGCTGGGGAGATAAATGTGACCAGAGCAGTAATCTATAGGAAAAATACCTGACTACTAATAACCCTCAAATCACTGTTTCAGAACGCACATAAAGAGGCAATTATATAGAGGAAGGAAACCTAAGTTATATCAGTCAGGTGTAGGCTACGTGGAACAGCTGATGCCATGAAATGTGATGTTTCTTTCCAAAATGCTCATGCGCGAGGAGCATGAACTATGATTCCTTTCCCTCTTAGCATTTTACAGCTTTTTAGAAACGCCACTGCTACAGTGCTGTGACCAAAGCAAAGAAGGGCACGTCTGAGAGGGCTACACGCCCCGTTCTTTCCCAAGTGAAATACCGCGTGTCAGCATCCCTTGCTCACTTGCCTCTTCTTAGCCCCATAAAATATTTACTAGTCAAATAAAAACGCAGCTTTTGCTTGCCCAGTCTACCTCCCTTCTTCACTTCGTTATACGGATCCAGTTCTGAGAGATCAACACCTTTTACACGCACTGTGGAGATGTCAAAAGAACATCGTCCAGGTTGCAAAGCCATTTTTTTTTTTTAATTTCTTTGCTGTTCATGCACTACAACACTGCTTTTAATCTCATGACCAGCTTTAAAGGCTGTGTTTGCTTTATTTGGGACAACAGTGAGCAGTAGTCAATGAGCAGCTGTTCAATTTTTAATTTTATTCTCATGGTGCAAGCCTTTTTCACCAGAAGGGAATTCAGACTTTGTTGTGAGGACAGAAATATTCATTTCTTCCTGGGCATATTGATGCTCTTTATCACCAGTATGTTGGGACTGACAAATGTTAATTGATCTTTACAAAACACCTGTGACATAAAAAAATACGATTGGTTTTGATTCCTAAATTAAGGGAAAATTTTTTAAAAGTACAGATAATTAGGTAAAAATGCATCTACTCGGGTGCCTGGAGTGCACTTGTGAGCTGAAAAACTCCCTTATTGTGATCCCCTCTCAGTAAATAAATGACCATGACAGTTTGTGGGTGCATCAGAACTCTCTGAATAACTCTGGCTGTCATGGATTTGACACGTTACAGCCCAAATGCTGAGAAAGAGCCTTTATGCTGATTACAACGCTGCAGAAAAGAAGCATTCCTGTAAAAAGTCCCTCCTCAGTAATCTGAGGGCACACTGGACACGGTGAGACCCACCGGCCAGTGCTGAAACACCAAGGTGAGGGCAGACTGCCTTTTAAAAAGCCACACAGAGGCAAAGGAGAGGGGAGTAACAGGCTGGCTCAGGTGTAAAATCTGGAGGTGTTCAGTGGGGTAACAGCTCCTGTCTCAGACGGGCGTGTGCGATCACCCGGGCACGGCGCGGCCGGACGCCGCGGAGCTCTGAGAACGCTTCCCCTGGCCTCTAGTCACACCCTACTTGACTGTTTTTCCCCCATTTTAAGAAATCTTAGTATTTCACGTAGCAACTTCAAACCTAGATCCAGCTAGGATTCTCGAAGATATTCCAAACAAAGAATGAAATCACAGTGCTTGGTGAAGTCAGTGGAAATATTTAAATTTCATTTGAGCCAGGATTTTACGTCACTGTCTGGGGCTGGCCTTGGCAAACTCCACAGGTGAACAGCTAATTGATGGAATACACCTCCCTCAACCCCACAGAAATAAAATGCAGATGGTAAAAGGATGTTGTGTTAGGCCTGGGAGAATAAAAAGATTTTCATTAAATAATGTCCTCACTGGAAAACAAAGGTAAATATAATGATGTCTATGGCCCTTTTGTATTAATTTTCCAGCTATTTGGATGGTTTTGCTTTAACTGCAAATATATGAAGTTCAAATGTTCAGATATTTTCCAGCTTTTATTCCACTGCCATGATATTTTCAGTTCTAATAACTTAAATTCACCATGTTTTGTCTGGACTGGCAAATAATCTAATTAGGGAAACAGAAACAATCCCAGTGACTTATATAACTTAGCAACCATCATCACTTCTGAAGTTCAACTGTTCACAATGAATTACTCACCAGACATTCACATGGAAAATTATTTTGAAGAAGCACACAAATCATTTCAGACATCCCATCTCAGCGCTTCACAATCGGCTCATGACGGAAGCAGACACCATTAGACTAATTGTTCATTATAAATTATTCACTCAGCTCTACACTTGCTAATCTAATGTCAATTGATGTTTATGTGTGAAAGGAAGAAGAAATTGCACTTTGTAGACTGACTAGCTTCAGCCATGGTACGCTGTCTGTGGTGATTCCCAACGGCTTCACATCAGCACTTGCCTCAACTACCAGTTGAGCTGAATCCCCCTTCACAGACCTGACGCATGGAGGTGACACAGCTACAACACGCCCATAGAAACTCCAGATCCCAAACAATTACAGCTAAAGAGAACGCCCATTACTCTGTGACTTGAAGGATAAATTGGCTTCAAAGGATACCCTGTCTTCTTTTTGCCAGTGATTAATTTTTCCAGCAAGTTGCTACCATTTTTGAAATCTGATTTGGATTAAGAACGACCTCCCAGAGGGGATGAGGAGCAAAGGTGTCTTCTCTAGGAAGACAATTGTCAGAGTTCAAGGACCAAGTCCTGCAGGCATTCAAAACAGGAGAGAAAACTATAAATCAGCTGGAAAGTGCTGGGCGTAAATAGACTGAGTAGGCTATTGATTTTATTTATGCATGTAAATAAATTCACATGCATGTGGAAATTAAAATAGCAGTCAGATTCCTCTGCAACATGATATCTAGTCTGTCTTCCACAGAATTCTTCTACAACCAAACCGGGCCACAAGGCTTCCTCCCTCTTCCTTGAGACACTGAAGAGGAAAGTTAGCAGAGACTGACACTCTGAACTCCAGAGTTTTCTCAGAACACACAAAAACCGTGAAGAAAGAATGTCTTTATGAAACACCCAAGCCTACCTCGTACATCTCATATTACCTATGGCTGGAAGAGGGAGTGTTGGGCAGCAGATAGGAGAATCCGCCTCCAAGTTCAGAATAATCCCCCTCTCCTCTGACCTAGGCAGCGGACAAAAGAAAATTTGAAACATCCCAGTGAAGTTTGGTTTATCAGCTTAATGGCTATTTTGCCACCTATAGAGTAATCCTGTCTCGTTCATTGCTCCGAAGGTTAACAACAGATAGATACCATGGTTTGTTAAATAGAAAAAATTCTTTACAAAAATTTGCTCCATTCGTTATCTCCCGTGCACAGAGAGTGGAGGCAGCCTGGAGGGTGCTGATAAAAAGGATTGTGCTAGACAAATGAATGGAAAGGTGCTGTGCCCAACCTTTAAAACTTGTCACTCAGACTAAGCAATTCATTGCGGAGATAAGCTATTTCTATGGAGGCCATTATGAGGGGGAAAGCTTGAATACTCTTCTTTTTCAGGAAGGGGAGAGAAGAGAATTGAGGCACGTTTGAGGAAGATGTGGGCTGAATACAAATTCTATGGCCAAAAGTCAAGATATTATTTGTATCATCACTACTCCCCTTTTTTAGCATAGACCTCAACTCTTAAATGAATTAATCATTTTTTAGTCACTTCATACTGAACCGAAATGCTCATTTCCTGAAAAACCTACATGTTTTTAGTGGCATGAGAAAGGGATTTTTGTAAAGTTTCAGCTGTACCTTTCACAGAGAATCTGCATCATATATTCTAAAGAACTTGTGAGAGTTTCACAGATGTGCTGTGACCACAGCATATCATTTTGTTCACATAAAGGAATTAAAGGTGTTCACTGCAAACCCCCGTGGCGCAGGATGGGATTATGCCCTTTGCTGGGCTCTCCCACTGTATTCAGAGCACGGAGCAGAGTTTGACTTGCTGTCTGTCTGTAACATGTGAAACTTGAACACTTGTCTCCAATAATTGTAAAGAACCAATGGCAAGTCATTTCAGATCGTTGTTTTTCCATGAGTATCCAGATCCTCAGCAGGGTAAGTGCAGTGAAGTTACTGAACAGCAGCTACCACTAGAAAAAGATCTGATCCAAGATCTTAGCAAGAACACCTAGGAGTCAGTAGTATTTGTGGCATCTCTAAGATCTCTTTTAAACGCAGCCTTGCAGCAGATCTTTAAAGATGTTTTCACTGTTCCTCTGAGGCTGACTCCGGCCCTTTACAAAATAAGTGATTGTGCACATTCAGATGTATTAAACGTGGACTTGCTATATATTTGGTTATTTTCTTTACTATTCCCAACACCAGACTGTTTTGAATCTGCAAAGACCTTCATTCAATCTCTGCTGTTTACAGATACACAAACTGCAGCCTCACCCCATCCCCTTGCAGTCAAAGGCAAAACACTGAATTATGGAGAGTGGATTTAGCCAGCCTTGCACTGATGTGCTAACACCCACAGCAGAAGGGTATTCCTGCGGCAAAGGAGGCCTCCAGCTTGTGAAAACCCCCCACCGTGTGGGATTCCACTTGCTATAAATAATGAGGCTGTACACAAGCATAAGAATGTGCAAGGGCAAAGCAGGTTTACAGACGGGAAAAGAAGTACCAAGATGCATGCTCTTTGCTAGTTAAGGATTTTGAAGCGAGCAGATGGAGTGGCTCATGATTAACCTCTAAAGAGCTATCCTCTGCCTGACTTTGTCGTTAAAGCCACATTCTTACCTGACTTTGGATGTACTCGTCCAGCAATACCCCTGTCTGCACTTTCTTGTCTTCAACAGTCTGCTGAGCATAATCTGCTTCTTTCACATTTACTGTCAGTTCCACTTTCTGGCTTATATGGATGAACTCCTTTATCCATTCTTGTAGTTCTTGTCTGCTTTGCACAGAGGAAAATATGATCCAGGAACCTGAAATGATTCAGTAATGTTATTTCTTCTACGTTTTCTTCTTGATTCTAAAACCTCCAACTCTTTGCAAGAAAAAATATTTCAGCCTTCAATATTCTTTCTGTAGAAATCAGAAAGTCTGAATTTAGAACGGTTTCTAATATCATAATACATTTTATGTCCAGTAACAAAGAAGCCATTTTAGGTGCTGAAAAGCAAATGTACATACAGTGAGAAAGAGCTTATTAGGTGTACTGCAGTGGTCCTGCCATGACTGTACGTAGGCAACTCCCAGTCTATTCTCACAGGCACTCCGTGAGGAAAATGAGCGTTATTCCTAGTTCACAGTTCAGGATCCAAGATCCAGAGGAGACAGAAAGTCGTTTGTGTGGTGTAGTTTGGTCTGCTCAGCCTTCCTGGACACCTGGCGCGGAGGGACAGCCTTTCTTCCCCAGGGCAAAACACTCCACTCAGGATCCTGCTTTGCACTGTTACTGGAGAAACTTCTGTCCTGCCTCAAGGATTATACAGAAAACTTTGGTACTTCCTGAAGTCAGCATTTAAGTCAGGTGCATAGACCGAGGTGTTGAGAATATAATAAGTGCTAAAAATACCATCCCAAAACTAAGAAGTAGGAAGCGAAACTGAGATTCCTTCGCATGTCCTCTGTATGTCTGGCTTGGCTTGCTTGCTCTTCTGCTCGGGAACCACTGGCGGGAGTTGTCTGTCCCCAGTGCATCCTCAGGCCTGCTCCGTGTCCTGTAATAATACACATAACCAACAGTGAGCCTACCAAAGCAGAAAATTGTGATTTTCAGAGATGTAAGTCAGACAGATGTGTCTTAGAGACCTGGAGCAATCCCAGATGGATTAGCCCTAAGTGCAGGAAGATTTTCGAATGGAGAGATTTCTGAAAAAAATGTCTCTCTTTTCTGACTTTTTAGAACTTATTTCTTGTACTTGTGTTACTGTTCCTGCATAATGATGCAGAAGCAGGGCATCCTACCTATGTATACTAATCATAGAAACCTAAAATGGTTTGGGTTGGAAGGGACCTTAAAGATCATCGAGTTCCCACCCCCCTGCCCCGGGCAGGGCCACCTTCCACCAGCCCAGGTTGCCCAAAGCCCCGTCCAACCCGGCCTTGAACCCTTCCAGGGAGGGGGCAGCCACAGCTGCTCTGGGCAGCCTGTGCCAGGGCCTCACCCCCTCACAGGGAGAATTTCTGCCTTAGGTCTCATCTAAATCTGCCCTCTGTCAGTTTAAACCGTTCCCCCTCATCCTGTCCCTACACCCTGATGACGAGTCCCTCCCCCCTTTCCCGCAGCCCCTCTCAGCCCTGGGGGGCCGCTCCAAGGTCTCCCCGGAGCCTTCTCTCCTCCAGCTGAACCCCCCAACTCCTAGCTGGGGTCCAACTCCCTAACGCCCCCCGACCCCTTGGGAATGCTCTAGATCGCTGGCAGATGGTGGACAATGACCATGGCAGTGTTGAAACAGTATTTCTAAAGCTCTTCACACAATGATCCAAATGCAGAAATGTTCTACCGTGGAGGTTTGTACCGCTGCGGTCATTTAGGAATAGCCATCCGCTTTCAGGCAATTATACCAATCATTCTATTCTTTATTGCACATTTTCCAGTGATTAATCTACACCTCTGCTAGTAGGAAACTGCTGAAGTAACAGAAAATCTGGCTCTGCAGGGAGTTGTGCGTGCAAGTCTGTTCACAGAGACCCGGCAGAAGCCTTCAAATCTCAGGAGCAACTTTGGTCTTTCAATTATTTCACTGCAAAACAGGAAATTAATTTTCAGAGCTTCAGTAGTTTTATCTTGCAAGAAGTGTCATTGAATTGTGGGGGTGTTTTAACTTAAAATAACACATTAATTCCTTTGTGCATCATTGTGTTGGGAGAACTTTAGGTTTTGGGGTTTTTTTTACGGGCATGAATCTATTAAGGAATCTTCACGTGAACGTGTGCTGAGTGTCTTGCAATGGGTCAGTTAGAAACCACTGCAGCATCCAGGTCTGGGTGCTAAATGATTGCTTGAGGAAATGTAAGTTGGGGTGAAAAACTGAAGAAATACTGAGACTTTCTAATGTAGGTCTAAATAAGCTATGATAGCCCAAACATTTAGGACTAACTTAAGGGACTCTGTGTATTAAACATAGCAGAATGACCTTATATGTAAAGAACTTTACAGGAAAAATCTCACTAGTGGTTCTTCAGCGGGTCACCCACAGGAAGGCACAAAAGGCTTATGTGGCCACTTGACACAGATTGTAATTTACAGTTTTTTACAGCAGCAAAGTGTCTCCTCCCAAGGATAAAGCAAATCCTCTCAAGTCTGTTCTATCCTCTCAAAATGCTCTTTCTACCCTCCCTTCCCACGCAGAATAACGCTGCTTTTCCCAGAGAAGGAGCCATCCAAGCTACTGTCTTTCCAGGTTGGTAGAAAGGGAAAATACTGAAATCATCTGGCTTGCTGGTGAAAGGAGGTGTGACTGCAGACTGCACTGTGCTGGCAGTGCCCCACTGAAATCCTGCTTGCTTCAACGCCAAAATGCAAAGCAGAACCATCCAAACCAAGATTTTTCGCATGTTTTCAGAAGGATGGTGCCAGATCTCTGACTCAGCCCAGCTTCTGTGAGCAGCCTGAGCAGGTTAAAGGTGAGAGGGCTTCCTCACATCAGGCGAGGTGCAGAGGATTTAACAGAAGGAGCTGCACGGTGCCTTTGGGAACTCCCTGCTCCTCCCTCGCTTCCAAGGGCTCTTCCCTGCTGCTGGCCCCTGCCAGGACAGCCCATCTCCCCTTCTCTGACCCAGGCGGTTTGCTTGTGCCCCTGCTCCCTGCGTTCCCACCCCCGGGAGTACCCCTGCAGGAAACGCCAAGCTAAGCTGAGCAGCCCCTCACAACCGTCCCTGATGTGAAACAGTGTCCAGACAGCTTCATTCTTTCTCATTCTCTCTGCTGCCAGACTAGAGCCAGGCACCACCCAACCCTCTGAGTGTTCCACTGCTCTCTACAAGACATTTTTCTCAGTGTCAAAGCACTGTGCTGATATTACTCTATGTATATTTGTTTCTGTTTCTGCTGGCCGCTTGCTAAGAAACACAGATGAAGCCTGGCAGGCAATGGTATTTTTGAATAGACCAGACCTGATGTGAAATCACCCCTGCTCTGTCCTTTTTGCCTGGTTGCATAAGAGAAGTCTGACAGAAAACACCTGAGCTGAGTCTCCTTGTCTTTGGTGCCAATTAAATTAAATGAAGCCGACAAATCCTAATAGTTGGGCAGGGACCGTATTAATGCATCTGGAAAAATGAAGTGCTTTGTGGGAAGTCCGTGAGCTTTTAGGCCCTGGCTGTGCTTAAAATGGACAGATCATTATAGGAACGCTAGATATACAGTTGACTTTCAGATTAAAGTCAGTCAAGAGGGTGGGGGTCCAAACTTCATTATCTGCTCAGCACTCAGTGCTGCTGCATAATTATTTTTACATTCAGAGCACTACGTGGAATGGAAAAGGCATATTTCATAATGCCTTCAGCAGTTAATGGAGGTGATTGAGACACATTTCATCAGTGGGGCTTTCTGCCTTATCATCCTTGCTGTCCTTTTTCAGCATGTTCCAGGGGAACGTTTTTTGGCATTTGTAAGCGTAATTTCCAATATCTCTTTCCTCCAGTTCAGTATCAGAGGACATGACTCAATTTCTTCATTATAATAAATCTCCATCTAACTGAAAAGCCTGGAAGGGATATATGGTACTTCCCTGCTCTAAACAAAGTGCGGTGGTTTTGAGCTCACCTGTCCTCATGATTTTCTTATTATTATTCATCTATATTATCCAGAGGAGAAAGCTTTGAATAAAGCAATTTCAAGATCTGCAGATGCCTCGCACATAAAAACAATTGGATCCAGCTGAAAACACTCATTTGAATTTCCTGATATTTCAGGTTCCCAACTGATTAATTAGAAAGTCAATCACTGGGTATTTTTACCTGGTTGTGCCCTCCTGGTCTGCTAGTACAGAATGTACACCAAGGGTTAAACAGTGCTGCTCTTTAAAACCCACATACCTGCTCCTTCCTCCTCCTCACTGACTCCACTGATCTTTCCCCACCAGATCCCGTGAGTGCTCATAAAACCCATTAGTTACTGAATTTATCCCAGGAATTTAGTAATTTTTCATTTTTTATGATCACCTTTTTCATTAGGGTTTAAATGCTATTTTTATACGCCTGTACAGAATCAGAGAGAATGACTCCTGTTTGCACATCAACAGCATCAGACAGGAAAAAATACACGCAATGGAAGAATTCAGCAGACTTTGACAGTAAAAAACAAAGAAGTCGCTACAAAATTTGTCAGTGATTGTGGGGTAATTTGCTGTTGTTTATCTTTTAAAATTTATGTATCTTAGGTACTTGTGCAGCTCCCACACCTATCTGGTGCCTTAGCTACCTAAGGCAGACATAAGATCTCTCTGGCAGTGAGAGGTAGGAATCCACCCTGGGTACAGCTGCTGCAGAGAGCAGGAGGCTCTTTTAAAAGCCAACCAGTACAACAGCTAGCCAGCCAGCTGGCCACAAACTCAAGCAGTGGCACTGGGAGACGTTCACCCTAAAGCAAAGAGAATATAAGCTCCTCTAAGTCTAACGTCAGAGTATGTGTAACTCAGGCTATAGAAGAGGCTGGGGAAGTAAAACCTTTGTGCTAGAACTACTTTCTCCTCTAGGATTATTTACGTATTTTGTGCTAAGAAGGCAATTATTTTCCTGGAAAACCACAGAGTAACTGAATACCAGGTTGGAAGGGACCTCCAGGGTCATCTGGTCCAACCTTTCCTGGCACAAGACAAGCTGGCCCAGCCCCGTCCAGCTGAATCCTGAAAGCGTCCGATGTTGGGGCGTCCACCACTTCCCTGGGGAGATTATTCCAACGGCCAATAGTTCTCATTGTGAGAATTCTTCCTCTTGTGTCCAACTGGAATCTCCCCAAGAGTAACTCGTACTCATTACCCCTTGTCTTTTCCACATGACTCCCTGTAAAAAGGGAGACTCCGTCTTCTTCGCTGCCGCCCTTTAAGTACTGGCACATGGAGATAAGGTCCCCCCTCAGCCTTCTCTTCTCAAGGCTGAACAAACCCAGTTCTCCCAGCTTTCCTCACATGCCTGCCCAGTCCCTTGATTTGTGACCCTCCTCTGGACCCTCTCCAGCCTGTCTACATCTTTTTTGTATAGCGGGGACCAAAACTGAACACAGGGTTCCAGGTGTGGCCTGACAAGCACTGAGCAGAGTAGGGCAATGGCTTCTCTCTCTCTGCTGGTAATGCCCGTGGTGATGCAGCCAGCGTCCTCTTGGCCGCCTCTGCCGCCGCAGCACGTTGCTCACTCACACTGAGCTTGTTGTCCAGAAGAACCCCCAGGTCTCCTTCTCCAGAGGTGCTCCCCAGCCGGGTAGATCCCAGTCTGTGCTGCACTCCTGGATTATGTTTTCCCAGGTGCAAGACCTTCCACTTGTCCCTGTTCGCACACCAACTCTTCCTTTACTGGGTCTGTGTTTGCGTCGATGTGGATTTTTGTGGCCAAGCTCTGGAGCCCAACGGTGCTGGTAGAGACAGAGGTGAAGAAAGCATTGAGAACCTCTGCCTGGTCAGCGCTGTTGGGGACTAATTCACCTCTCCTGTTTAACAGCAGGACAGTATTTTCCTTCTGCTTCTGCTTGTTGTTTATGTACCTGAAGAACCCTTTCTTGTAAATTTTGACCTCTCTGCTCAATTTCACTTTGAGCTGAGCTTTAGCTTTTCTAACTGCATCCCTGCACATCATGACAATGCCCTTGTAGTTCTCAACAGGTTTTTGTCTGCTTTGCCATCTCTGGAACGCTTCTCTTTTTGTTTTGAGCAGACTCAGAAGCTCACAGTTAAGCCAACGGGGTCTCTTGTTCCACCTACTTCCCTCACCTTGAACTGGTTTAGTGCTTCCAGGAGAGCATTCTTGAAAAACTCCCAGCACTCACTAGCTCCTTTATCCTCCGTGGAAGCTTCCCACTGAATCCCTCCCAACTGAGCTCTGAGAAAGCTGAAGTTTGGTCTTCTAATATCTAAAACCTTTGTCTTAGTACTAACCTTCAGCGTGCTCGGCAGGATCCCAGCCTCCACAGAGCTGTGATCGCTGCAGCCCAGCTTAGCACTAACCCAGGCCTTACCAAGCAGGTTTCCTTGGTTTGTGAGCGGCACGTCCAGCAGCGCCTCGTTCCTGGTTGGCACATGTACCATTTGTATGAGGAAGCTGTCCTCTCTGCATGCCAGGAGCTTGATGAATGACGCGTGAGCTGCTGGATTGTTCGTTCAACAAATGTCTGGGGAGTTGAAGTAACACATAGGAACCAGGTTCTGCTGACCCAAAGCTTGCTTAAGTGACCCAAATACTGCTTTGTTGGCCTTATTCTCTTGGTTTGGAGGGTGGTAGCAGATGCCTATTGTAAGATCCTCCATGGAGACAACCCTCTGACCCTCAGATCTTGACTCAGAGACATCTGACAGGATGGATCTTTCTTAATCACTCTTCTCTCCATCATGTAGTAATGATTAGATGTATTGTCTTCCTTTAAGTGCACTATTCCATATTTTTCTTATTGCTTATTTTCTGTGTTATTTGTTTATATCCTTTGATTATTAACAGTAAACAAGCCTATTTTCTTCACTCTGGCGATGAGTTTAACTGACATCCTCGATCGGCAGAACAGTCACCCACTAGGAGCAGTCGTTTCTCTTCAGGGTACCCACTGTGTGCTGCTGGTAGTGTTTCTCCTTGCAGACCTTGCTCATGGGTGTCTACAGCTGTTAAAGCTTCGTGTCTGGTTTCGGCTGTGATGCTGGAGGGTGGGGACTGAAGCAGCATCCTGCTTTTGTGGGTCCCCAGGGTCCGTAACAGTGATAGAAATAGTGATGGTTTTTCTTTTGAACAGGCAATTCCATGGATTCAGATGAATGACACATATTCCTTAAGCTATTAAAGTCTAGTGAAATAAGCATTTTTTTTACCTTGGTGAAAAGTGTCTTAGCTCTATTTTTCTGAGAGAAGGGCTCAAATTATTCATGTTGCTTTGCCATATGGCTTTGCTTGGGGTGAAGATTCAGTTAACCTGCATTTCATCATTAGTACATACGGCCCTTCCTCTTCGCCTCCCCTGCTTCCTCCCTTCATTGCATGCTTTTCAACCCAATAATGTCAGAAATTCACCTGCTGGTGAACAGGCTTTTTTGATACTCATTTCTGGAAGCCATATCACAGGCTTCCAAGGGTCACACAGCAACCATGCAGGTGATCATCTGGTATCTATCTTGGCCATAACTTAAAATAAAGGGTTAGAGGAACACCCACTCCGTTATATTTGAACTCTAGAAAAAGAGTGGGGAAAAGACTGTGGAAGAAAATGATAAGCCGCCAAACCCTGCTTTATCTTTTCAAAGCCCTCAGCCCAGATCCTCTCCTGACTGTGGTTTTGTTGAGCTCTGGCTTTAGTTCCTACGGCAGCAACAACGCGTGTGTGAACTGTTTCCCTGAGACCCCAGCAAGCGAGTAACTTAATACTGACACGAGATTCAGGCATTCTGCTTGCAAGAATTAAAGCTTTATCACACATTAGGATACAAAGCTGGATTTTTGTCAGGATTATAAACAGCTAGTCATGAATGTATTAAGTTTATTAAAAGCCATTTCCTGATGTCTATTAGTAATGCACTGAGACAATCTCTTGCTCATAGCACACGGGTTCATCAAAAGGGTTCATCATCCTAAGGCAGGGATAAAATCTTTCAGGAAAAGAGGAATGCTCACTGTTTAAGTTTTTAGTTATAGGTGGCAGAAAAATGAATTTAATATAAGCCCCTTCTTCCTGTGTTTGCTGCTTGGCCATAGGAATCATTTAATTTCATTTCTACAAAATAGGCTGGCTGACATTGTTTAGAAATGATTTTATGTGATCATACTCTTGCCCATGGCTTGCTCATTAACTGTCTCAGGCCAGCCTTGCTTTTGGCATCCTTTACTTATAATTTGCTGTTTATACAGTGCTGCTACCATCTTAAATCCCAGGGTATTCATTTGGTTGTCTTCACCATCCAATCACACTTATAAGAAAAAGGAGAAGAACTCGAGTAAGTTTTATAGAAGTGGAAATTCATGCAAACAGAGTCATATGAGAATTCACAACCCTTTCAGGGCAGACACATATTGGCATGATTAATTTTAGATTTTTTTAATGAATGTTATTGCTAAAAAAACGCAGCTTGTATGAATATTCATGGGAGCAAATAAACATTCAAATACCAGACTGAACTAATTTCATTAGAATGTATTTTCATAATGGCATTTTGAAGTAGTCTCACAGCTCTCATGTAAATTATTTAATTTTTTTAAAGCGTTATTAGTTCCCTCCCCATCTGCTAGTACAATGATATATCACTGGTACTCTCAGTAAAGTTACCAAAACAACTCTTAAAATACATACAAATAAGAGACCTGCATATATTCTACAGGGCTAGGTAAGGATTTATATGGTATTTTGGGGAATGTAATTACTAAAAGTTATTTCTGCGTGTTAGTAACCAAATACACTGGTTACTCAAAAAGATGAGATGGTGGATCATCTAATCCCAAAATAAAACTTGAATCCCAGAACCATTGAGGCTGGAAAAGCCCTTGCAGCTCCTCCAGCCCCACCATGACCCTCCCCCTGACCGTTCCCAACTCCCCCAGATCCCTCAGCGCTGGCTCAGCCCGACTCTTCAACCCCTCCAGGGATCCCGGGGACTCCCCCCTGCCCTGGGCAGCCCATTCCAACGCCCAACAGCCCCTTCTGCACAGAAATCCTTCCTCAGAGCCAGCCTGACCCTGCCCTGGGCAGCTTGAGGCCATTCCCTCGGGGCCTGGCGCTGGGGCCTTGGCTCCAGAGACTCATCCCCCCTCTCTGCCCCCTCCTGGCAGGGAGTTGCAGAGGGCCAGGAGGTCTCCCCTCAGCCTCCTCTTCTCCAGACTGAACCCCCCCAGTTCCCCCAGCCGCTCCTCATACGACATGTGCTTCGGAGTTACAGAAGAACTGATGTCAGAGCCCATCTCCCTTTACACCTTTATTTGTGGGTCCAAACTTGCTGACCGAGGCAAGCCAGGTGACGGTGCCGTGAGCACTTTAGTGAGCAGTCCCAGTCTGCTTTGCCAGCAGATTCGTGGGGAGGCAGCCTCGAAGAGTGAGAAGAAAGCTACTGCCTGGGAGCTCCCACTGCCACCAGCGTGCCTGAAAGAGGAAGGTGCTTGTTAAGAGGCCAAGGTGCCGAGGGGGGTCTCCTTAAACTGTCATACAAGGCGGCAGAGTTAGGCTGGCAAAGCTTCTCAGTGATCTGCACTGAGATGTGACCGGTCTGTTAGACAGGACTGAGCGGAGGCACACAGGGCCGCGCTTGCCGACCCTGCTCTGCTCTTCACAAGAGCCTGAATGTCTGCGCTCCCTCTTGTCTCACAAAAGTACAAATACCGGGCGCAGATTCCTCCAAGGGGAGGGTAGCGATGCCTGCGTGGCTTTGTAAGGCGGAGACCTCTCACAGCACAGCAGAGCTCCGTTGCTGGAGCTGGCGAGGAAGCGGTGCCAATAGCAGCCTCTGCCTCACGGGATGGAGGCGGCTCCGAGCCCCCGTCACCTTCGCAGGGAGGTCTGCGGGCCTCCAGCCTCGGAGGGGAGGCTCTCACACCCCCACAGCCTCATCCTAGGAGCTGTCTCTTCTCAGCTGCCTGCCCTTGTCCATCTGCTCCACATTTTTTCCTGACCAAAATTATCTGTTCTTACCTTCAGGTTGCTCTCCCTGTTCTTCTCACCTCTGCTTTCTGTATTTCAGGTCTCAACTCAATAAGAAGAGGAGACAAAGCAGTGTTTCAAATGAAGAAGTATGATTTGGTGATAGAATTACAGAACCATAAATGGTGTGGGTTGGAAGGGACCTTGAAGATCATCTAATTCCACTCCCCTGCCCCGGGCAGGGCCACCTTCCACTAGCCCAGGTTGCCCAAAGCCCCGTCCAACCCGGCCTTGAACCCTTCCAGGGAGGGGGCAGCCACAGCTGCTCTGGGCAGCCTGTGCCAGGGCCTCACCCCCCTCACAGGGAGAATTTCTGCCTCATGTCTCATCTAAATCTGCCCTCTGCCAGTTTAAACCGTTCCCCCTCGTCCTGTCCCTGTCCCCTCCTGGCCCAGCCTGGCTTTGTGCTGGGGTTGCCCCGGCCCATGGGCAGGACCTTGCCCTTGGCCTTGTTGCACTCCCTGAGGTCGGCCCGTCCCCCCTCTCCCGCCTGCCCAGGTCCCTCTGGCTGGATCCTTCCCCCGGCCTGTGCCCCCACACACAGCTCGCTGTCGGGGGGAACGTGCTGAGGGGGCTCCATCCCGCTGTCCCTGTCCCCGACAGAGATGGTGGGCTGCTCTTGTTCCAGATCTGTTTGTCACAGGTGATGAGCACCTCCAGAAGCAGGTATGGGTTATGAAACGGCACAGGTCAGAACCCACTCTGAGCAGCACTGATAACCCAGGCTGGTGATCCATATGAACTCTCACCAGCAATCTGTCACAGGCAGGTCTGTTACGATGCTGTTTGTCCTGGTTTGATGCTCAACTTTCATATGGCTAGTTCCAGTTTTGGTTTTTCTCTTGAGAGTCACATTTATTCACTCTCGGAGCTCCACTTAGATCTAACTTTTCCCTATCCATACATAAGCCAATCCTTTGCCAACTATGATGGCTTCCCTAGTGAACGGGTGTATTTTATACACAAAATTACTATAGACCGTATTTTGATCAGCATTTCTGTTACCAGTTTGGAAATAGATTTACCTCCTTCTCAGAAAGCTGCTTAGAAGGGGTTTCACAAAGAGCACGTGCACATCTTCAACAAAGAGCTCCCCACTTTCTTGCCCCTGTTTCTCCTTTCCTTACTACTGCACCAGATTCTTCAGTGAAACTATCCTCGCTGCAAATAGCAACAGGAGGGCAGTAGCTTTGCTGTTAAGACTGCTGTAAGCTTGTGCAACAGAGTTGGTAACAGTTTTGTGGAAAATTCTTACAATGTTTCTGTTGAGGGCAAGGCCAAGATAGTGTCCACATAGACACTGCCTGCTGCTGTGGGATATGAGAAGACCTGGGTCACGGATTAGGCCAGCAAGATGGGCACCTACTTCCACACTGCCCAGCTCTCCATCCTCATCAGTTCCCCACTCCCAGCTGATGTGATGTCTGTTGACATCCCAGACATTTGGGCATTATTTCTTGGCTGCCAACAGGACTGTTCGCCATTTTCAGATCATGCTGAGAGTGTTGGTCACAAAGAGGAACTTTAACTGTGTGGATTTGCTCAGATTCAGGGACAGCTAAAAAACTGAGTAAATTATACTTTCTAAATCTGTTTGATTAAATTGTACTGGACTGACCAAATGAGGTCAGGTGAACTTTTCTGATATTCGACCAGGTTTACTAAGATGCAAGTCACGAGTGTAATAGAAGGAATGAAATTAGAGAAAAGGATCAAAAGGCCAGTGGAGGAAAAAAAAGAAAAAAAAGATACAGTGAATCAGAGAGAACACTGATAAAGAAACTAAATACATACAGAAGTTAGTGTCACCACAGATGAGAACTGAGGACTTCAGTAAAGTGATGGATATAAACACGGCATAAATTAGAGCATCTTGGTATTTAATAATTTGCTGGCTTTGATATGCTAAAAAGAATTGAAACTGCTCATCTAACAAGATTTATAAATCTTTATTACTACAAAAGTCTATCATCATCAGGCTGATGTTGGCTCCTTAGGATATAGCATCTGCCAAATTAGGGTGCCAGATGTTTTTTGTTTTTCAGTTTGGTAATAGCAATGAAGCTACTTTCTGAACAAAAATTCAGTGCAGAAATGTGCCATTTTTATGTAGAAGCTTGTAGATAACAAAGCTGAGGGAACTGACAGATGTGGAGATGCTTTGTAGTATTTATCAATATCTGTTACAAGGTTTTTTGCAGTACAGTGTATTGTGCTCAAAGTAATTGGGCATATGCTGGAAAAGAAACAGTGAGGATAGCTCACAATGACTGGTTTATTATCCTCCTTTACTCAGGATGATATGATGGACTCTAGGACAGAAAAAGGTTGAAGAGGACAAGAAAATGAAACAAGTCTGATTTGCCTGGAGTCACCCTCTCTCAGAGGGGGAAGGCAGTTGTTTAGGTGACCACATAGAAACTGCAGCACACACACAGATGTTTGTCTGAAGAAAACCCATGTATCTCTGGGGTGATAATTCATCACAGAAGACAAAAAAAAATAAAAAATCACTTAAGACTTGTGATCTGAAAATACGCCTTTCTAACACAGTTGTTTCTACTTCTCAATAAGCGGTAGTTTGGTTTAAGAAGGATCTTTGACCTCACAAGTTCACAAATGAAAAATTGCCAGGACCAGAATTACGCTGGCTGGCCAGAGTAAGGCGGGTAGAGCCACAAATCCCTGAAGTGCGGGGCTCGGCCCAGCTGGGAGCAGGAGCACTGCAGGAAGGCCTGACATTAAAGAAAGAAACTCAGGGAGTTCAGAAGAAGAGGTATGGCCAGAGCTTCCCCCCCGAAGCACAGACCTGATAACGTACCACACTCAGCTTACGTCCTCACTGATGGCACAGGTTCAGCTTTTCAGAAACGGCTGATGATTAGAGATGTTTCTGTTATTAGACACCCAAACACAATTCAGTGATGGGATGTGATTTTTAGAAAGTGCTCAGAACCCACCCGCTGAAAGGAGAGCCTGAGCTTGGCACCGGACACCCAGAAATTGGAATATATCAGTCATGACTGAAAAGCTTTGCTAGTGTGGCTGGGTGGTAAGGTTTAAACAATGTGGCACTAGGTATTCCCAGGAGTTTTCCCTGGCAACCCCGCAGGGAAAGGCTTTCCAACTCACGTGGGTTGCTTTTCTCTACCCAGTCCTGATCAAGCTCAAAAATAAAAACCTTGGCTGATTTATACACATCTTTTCACTTAATGTCAAGATTTTTTGAGCTGGTGTAAATGCATCTCCCTAGTCATCTGTATGAGACAGCAAATATCTTGCACCCTTCCTGTACTTCTCTCTAAGTGACTCCCTCTTGATTCCTCTCTTTAAACCCACCTTCGTTGGCTTGACAGCTCTCCTCGGCGATATCTGTGCCACTCTCTGTTACTGACTCCAGACTAACATTTTGTCTGAAATTTTGTTATTCTTTCATGTTTCTTTATTCCCTAACCCTCTGAAAAATACATTTCTGACTCTACTGAGTCCTGTTTTCACTATACTCGTATTGAGGTGAATAGTCAAAGTAAAATAATAATGGAAATAATGTATGAGAGGTGCTATAGAAAATAAGGTGAAACGGTTTCCTCTTCAGTAGTCCATTCAACACTTTTACAGTGACTAAGAACAAGTATCTGACTGAAACTTGTCTTTGATGTTAGTTCAGTGCGAAAAGTCGTATTATTTAATCAGGCACAAAGGCAGTTCTGTTCTGACAGTGGACTTGATAAAAATGGCATCCCAGGTTTCCATTTCTGTTGTGGCTCCAGTTCGTGTGCGCTGTTTAGAAGAGAAATACCTTTTTACTGACTACCACCTGCCTTGCTAAATCCAGCCTGAATCTGCAAGTCAAGCTGTCCTCTTTCCTCATTTATCTTCACCACTTAACAGCTTAAAGTTGTGCAAGCCCCCTTTGCAATCTCTTTATTGTCTTTTCCTGGGTGATATCCCTATTGCTATCAAACGCATAGTCAGCCCCAGCGTGCTCACCAGATTCAGCTTCCACTCGTACCTGTGACTGACTTTGCCAGTTTACCCACCGACAGCAATCTGGTGTTAACTCTTCATGGCCTGACACTGTGTCTCGGATAGATTCATCGCTGTATTTTTTACACCACTGATCTGTAAGAGAGGAGAAGCCAGTTCCATGTCTCCGTGCCTGCCAGCCCTGCTGCAGGGCCACGAGTGAGAGGCTGTGGTGTGGTCACAGACAGACACCAGTTACTGTGGGGAACAACTGCTGGGTAGTCAGCAAGTCTGCTATGATGACTTAGAAGAGAACAATCCTACTTGGTTCAAAAAGGAGTGAATTTGCACATAAACATGCTGGTGAAATGTGCCAGCAAGTATCAGCAGGGAGCTCTTCTGGAGGTGGAAGTAAAAATATTACAAATCTGAAAAAGAGTCAAAAAAACTTTACAGCAGGTTCCTCTCTGCAGACACACAGATCCAAATAACAAGTTGAGAGTGTCTGCTTATTATCCGAGTGACAGGTTAAATATTTATGATGTAACAGTGACATTTCCACTCATGTCAGTTGGACAGTTTCATTCCAGTTCCTGCATATATTAGGTTAATACACATCGCAGTCACTCCATGTTTTTTCTCCTCTGTCATAAGTCTAATGCATTTTTATCTCTCTAAAAATGATATTCAGGTTAGCAGAAGACTTCTCCTAAATTGCTCATCACTTCCTGACATAGTTCAGACAAAATTGCCTTGAGTTTCAAGGACTCATGGTCTAACTTTGTTTCAACAGCAAAACAAGTGTAGAAAACATTACTGCTTGAGAAACAATTCCAGCAAAGATCTGAAAAAACTCTCTTTGTGTTGAAAAATCACCTCTTTGTGCAAGCTAGCACGGTAATAAAATCAAAACTTCAGCTGCTTCTAAGTTCGGTATTGTTATATGACTGAGAATTTATTTTTGAAATATTCCCACTTATCTTGTAGTAGCTGCTCTGGGGACACACAGATAGCAGTGGAGGGAATTCTCTACCCAGCACGTTCCACTGAAAATACACTCAAGCCAAAATAATACAGGCTACATCATGTCCCCTCCTAGCAAGGAGTCTCATCCTAAATATGCCAAACATCCTCTACTTTCTGTGACCACACTGAAGACTGAGGATGTGTTGTGTCCCCCACTAGCTAGCTGGTGCTTCTTCTCTGAGTTAAAGGAAACTCTAAAATGTACTTTAATTTTCATAAATGTCCCATCAGATACTGTCCTAAGCAGTCTGCTCCAGCTGACCGGCTTCAACAGGGTGGATGGACTAGATGGTCTCAGAGGTCCCTTCCAAGCCGAGCTACCTTATCTGTGAAACAAATTACTGGATATCACCTGGGACATGATCCAGAGAAGGGCAACGGAGCTGGGGCAGGGTCTGGAGCACAGGTCTGCTGGGGAGCGGCTGGGGGAACTGGGGGGGTTCAGTCTGGAGAAGAAGAGGCTGAGGGGAGACCTCCTGGCCCTCTGCAACTCCCTGCCAGGAGGGGGCAGAGAGGGGGGATGAGTCTCTGGAGCCAAGGCCCCAGCGCCAGGCCCCGAGGGAATGGCCTCAAGCTGCCCAGGGCAGGGTCAGGCTGGCTCTGAGGAAGGATTTCTGTGCAGAAGGGGCTGTTGGGCGTTGGAATGGGCTGCCCAGGGCAGGGGGGAGTCCCCGGGATCCCTGGAGGGGTTGAAGAGTCGGGCTGAGCCAGCGCTGAGGGATCTGGGGGAGTTGGGAACGGTCAGGGGGAGGGTCATGGTGGGGCTGGAGGAGCTTCAGGGGCTTTTCCAATCGAGGTGATTCTGGGATTCTGTGTTCCCTTACTGAAGACTAGTCCTGGTGGTTTACAATGCCGGGCAGCTACCACATCTCCTTGATGAGTTTACTCTTGAATTAACTTGTTACTACCTCTCCAAAGCCTGCTGCTTACGTACGGCTGCCCTACAGTACACCCATGTGCCATGGCCTGGGCATTGTTGACTGATCACAGTCCCAGGGCTCCACTTCCCTCAGGCTGCAGAAAGTGCTGTGGGGCAGTTCTTGTCAGGACAGACTCTAGGTAAGAAAATCCAGTGTCTTTTTATTATATACCCTTGCCAGCTAAATAAGGTCTTATACTTTGCTGACTTTGAAGAAGAAGAACAGGACATCAAGGAGAAGTTTCCAGCTGTCCCGATTATTCAGGTATTATCCCCATTTCAGAAGCTGAGAACACTTAACCTTGCAATACCAGTATGCTCTAATATCACATCCAAACCTTGTGTTTTGCAATTGAAGTCAAATATATCCTGCCTATTCTACTGCAAACACTGAAAACTGTTTTTCTCTTTCCTTTTACAAGAACCTCTTACATATCTTAGACTCTGTCACATCCTTCTTCAGTCCTTCGTTGTTCAGGCTACCTGTCTCATTCACCCTTTCTCCATAAATCATCCTTGCCAACCTCTGATCACTTTGCTCTACACTGTCCTCACTCAAAGTGCATCTTTCTTGAAGCGTTATGTCCAAAACTGGGAACTTTTCCACGTAGAACTTGCCTAGTACTGAACACAAGTAAATACCTCACCGATTTTGCAAACCACACTTCTCTTTCTGCAACACCAGATCCCATTGGCCCTCTTCTAAATTTATCTCACAGATGTAACTCCTGCCTGTGATCTACTGTAATCCACAGATCCTCTTTTGCACAACTGTTTCACACCAGAAGTTTCCCAAACTAAGTTTCTCCAGGTCATTATTTCTGCCCAAGTACAATACTTTCCATTTGTTCCTGCTTAACAGTATCTCCTATTTTTCTTATTACATTTGACCACGTCTTGTTTTTTTACCATCGATGGTTATGCAGTCTCAGGCCTGCAGAAGCTACAGCCAGAAAAAAAAACAACCAAGAATTCCATAGGAACTTTGTGACTATTTACACTATGATACTACTTGATAAGGAATCAATACTTTAAATCAACTGAGCGATTTAATTCAACGGCACTGACAGCTTTAAATCAGCTAATGCCTTGTGAAAAAAAAAACCAACCACAACCCAAACTTCTAATCAGCTTTACAGGGACCACGTTATCCTGGAGGTTATTGATAATATTTCCAGTTGTGGGAAATAGTTGTGAATTGTATCCAAGCCACTGGAGACCTGAAGGCCTCTGGACAGGAAGAAGCGAACTCATTCTCTATCAAGTGTTCTTTAAATCACCTTCTGCTTTGGGGAAGGTTTCTCACTTCATTGGCATTTCCCACTACAAATTTATCAGTACATGTACTTGTTATTCTGTCTCGACTACTATTTCCTTTACCAAACCCACCTGGCTGGCTTGCCTCTTCTCCCTGCTCTGCCTTACAGATGGATCAAGGGACTACAGTCACTTTTCCTCATACAGACTCTAACATAATAGGGCTCATCTGCCTGGCATTTAGGCACTACAGGACAAATATGTTAAATAAAGGTAAAGGGCTGAGACCTCCCTCAGACTCATAAATGCTTGAAATGAAAGACCATTTAAAAATGTGGTTGCTGTAAATATCTTTGCACCTCTAACGCAGGCAAAATGAACAGATTTGTCAGTAAAAGTATTGCAAGGTAACAGCAGAGATCAGAGAGTGATGAACAAGCTATTTTTAAGCGGAAAATAAACTACGGCTCATAAAAATGCCAAGTGATACAAACACGCCAAAACCAAGGAGGAATCTGATGAAATATGTGCAGGCCACAGGAGAAGTCTAATATGGGGGAAAGAAGCCTGAATCAGGATTGTTCCTCAGCATCATCTGAGCATTTTATCTGACGTGACAATTACAAGTTATAATTTCAAAACAATTCGTTCAATGCATGTCTATAAATCATCACACAAGCAGATCTCTCACTTTCAGATAGGCAAGAACCCGAGAGATGAACTCCATTTTTTCTTAAACAGGAATTGTCTCCCTTGCTGTCATTCAGTACTTTTCATCCTGGGGCTCTAAGAAAGATCTGACTGATACTGCTATCTTGTCTGGCAGAAATATCGAGGTTCAGAAAAGACATTTCTGGGGCATTTTAAACTTCCTCAAAAATCTTTGGTGTCTTAAAAGCAGAATTGCTGGTTCTGAGGATACTATCCCTGTTGGTAGAAATACAGCCTGCCAAATCAGAGGACAGAGCTTCAGGAATAATCCTCTGTTAGGACCAGTGGGACCCGAAAAAGGGAAAAGAGAAGAAGTGAAAATGTAATTTATTTTAAGTAGAGATGAGATTCTAAAATATGGTTGCCTGGACTTGAGAAAACATGAAGATGCTTCCAGTCTTCCGTGATAGTGTCCTTGAACAGACACAAGTTGTTCTGATTTTATTAACCCAGCTGATTACAACCACACATAAGTAACTGTACAGGATTAGCTCTTAATTTTCTTGGTTTCTTGAACACTAACAAACAGGTGAAATCTTGACCCTGAAGTCAATGGAAAATTTATTCTGACTTTCACAAAGAGTCTATTCACACTGTGTGTTTCAACCATGCAGCTTTGCCAGCTGTTGGAGGGACTCCCTGGCCACATTTCCGATCCCCTCTCCCTGTCCCCATGCCCATTTATGTCTGCCTAAGCTTTGAGAAGGCTTTTCTGTACATTATTAGTTCCCACAATGAATAACAGGAAAACTAGGATATGAGTGCAACTTCTGTCCATAATAAATTAAAATTGGAAGGGATGCTAGTGATGCAATATATTCTAATACGGATTAGTTTAATTTATTGGGTGTGTCAGGACAAGACAGTTTAAAATGTACTTAAGAGTTGGCCCTCTCTTGGCCATTAGGTCTCTGGTACAGCAAGCCTAAATAAAAGATAAAATATACTTAAAGTAACTAATTTGCATACAAACAAGGTCATCAGTCAGGCTTATCCTTGTGAAGTACAGAGGAGCAGCAGGTCTCACGCCTCAAGAGAAATTCAATCTCTGTTATCTTCACTGCAAAAGTATTTCCAGTGAGCCAAATCAGCTGTGTATCTCAGGAATGCACACACACGAGTGTATTTTATACTCAGCGGCTCGCACAAATGTGTCTGCACCCACACTTTGAAACAGCAAAGAAACTAAAATAAAACTTTGGTGATACCCCTCCCTACTGCTCCATTGGTGTAGGAGTTCTTCACTTCTGAAGGTTATTGATCGCTATAAAGAAGCAAATAGAAAGGAAGATAGTGAGGAACATTAATTGGGCTGCTACTTCACTACAATCCTATTTGTTGTGAAATTATGTCCGAGGAATAAAATTTACAATTGATTAGTATTTATTGTACAGCATACAGTTGGACTCTTTTCTAACTAGGGCAATCTGGGGACTACTGCTCCAGCCAATGCATTTAAATGAAGTTAATTAAACACTGATTCTGAAGGAAAGTTAAAAAATATAAATATATTCAGGTTCAGACTGTGTGGAGATCAAATGTTAATAAAGATACCTCGGGAATCTGTTCTCTGTAGAAATTAAATAGGCAAATGCTCGGTAATACCTTACATAAAAAGAGGCTCATGCTGCAATACTTGAAGAAGACTTTCACAAAAGTTAGGACTGGTTGTAAATATTGCTAACACCTGGGACTCATCCTGAATCCTCCAATTAATCATCAATGAAAATATGAGGAGCGAGCAGGGCTAGGCTCAGCCTGGGGACACAAGGCAGCAAATAGTCACATATATCCTTCCCAAGGCTGCAAAAACATGAAAATTACCCATAATCTTTCAGAATCAGAAATCAGAAGGTGCATCACTGACTGAAAAAGGAGGACGCAGAGATCTCAGCACACCAGTCTGAGTAGTTAATCCAGGAGGTTGGGCAAACACACCGATAGACCGACCCCAACCAGCGCCCCACGAAGCAATGCCTTCTTAATACCATCGCCCTGCGCCGGAAGGAACTCACTAGAAATGGAATCTCGTTACTGCCTTTCAACTGCCTTACCTTTCGTTACTTTTGGACACAAGATTGCTGTGATCTGTTCATCCAGATTAGATATTTCTTGGATCATGTACTGCTTGGTTAAAAAGCAGATGCGTATTTTTTCCTGTCACTGGGCTTTAGGCTGCCCCATTTCACCAAGGCTAAATAGTTCAGGTGTACTGCACGGGAGCGAGCAGACACTGCCACCGTGGTGGGAACCCCGACGGTGCTCTTCCTCCTCACCTTCATCTCGCTCAGGTGATTTCACCATCGTTGCCTTAAAGCACAAAGACAGTCCAGGGATAAGGAAAACCAAAGGCACCTTCTCATTTGTCATTTGACTGACGAAAGTATAGGAGTTCTGGCATTTTTTGCTAATTATGCTTCCTTGGTGGCACTTTGGCGGTTACAATACGAAGTACACCACTCACAGAGGTGCAAGATCAAAAGGACAATCGTCAATATGCCACAAGATGTCTAACTTGTCTTTTCAACTACACAGACAACATAATCCGATAAACTGTACAAAAGTCTGGCACCCCCACTCTGCAAAAATCTCTTCTGCCAATAGGTCTATTTAGTTTAAATTGACATACAAATAATTGATTTTAAGGATCACAGCTTGGGTCACCTCATCACGACAATGACTTCTTTGGAAAGAACAAATTTTGCTAAAGATTTATTTTATAAATTTATTAAATAATCCCTGTCATTTGTGTGGGTTAACAGATCAAATAGATTACAGAATAAGAGTGTTTAAAAACCCTGGCCTGAGATTGCTCTAGGGCAGGGCAATGACAGCGTAATATACTTACTGTCACTGAAAACATCTGACTGAGATGTTAATTACGTGAAACATTGTGTACTTAATTAGTCCCCTGGGTCTTCAGGCACTGGCTTTTGTCCCTAAGTCTGCAAGCTAGTGCCCGAACAAAGTGAACTGAACAGTTCATTACAGCTCTAATTAACGGATTCTATACATAAACTAAGATTATGGCCCTGACAGATGACAAATAAGCACAGACCAATCTTGTCATTTCCCAGGCTGCTCTCTTTCCCTTGGAGTTTTCCGACCAGCAGATTCTCACTTCTGCCTATTTTCAGCCTCCACAACAGCTGTGCCAAGTTTTCTTGACATCTCGACAATGTCAAGCCAACTAATTTCCCAAAATATTTGTGACATATATCTATTCTTTAAGACAGCTGTGGCCTGCTCTGTAAACACAGGGCAAACCAGCTGATGGGCAGGTAGGGAATGGTGTCAGACGACACCCCTCAGCTGTCCTCTCGCTACGGACTCACTGTGCACCTACAGATTTGGGGTTTGTTCTGCCAGTGACCCATATAGGCTTTATTCATTAAAATGGGTAAAATTAGGTCAAAATACGTATCCAGCTTAATATGCACGCAGGGACAATAAAAATGCTGAAGATCGTTGTTATTCTTATTAACCTTTAACCTGTTTTCAGTGTCCTAACTACAGCATCACGTTTGACTTCCTCCTGCTCATGCAAGGAAGAAGCCAACAAGCCAGGGCAGAATAAATTGTTGATAAAATCAGATTTGCACAGCTCTCTGGACTCCTATACAAGTATCATTATTCCTGGTAACATTCCCACAAATGGTGTAAGAAGTATCCCTGTGAAAATGGCACCGAAGTAGTGACTTCATCGGGCTTCTCTGATCTCTGTTAAAATCACACTGTGTTTACCAACAAAGAGATGAACTTCCTCACAGCTGGTCCCCACAACACTCCACTTTCTCTCCAGAAAGGCTTCTGTGTATCACGTCTGCCCTACAGAAGAGTAACAGAAGTCCTGTGGGTCTATGCAAGGCTTTAGCTGACCCGTTTGAGCTTGGTGAGCTCAACATCAACCATTTTCTGTAGACCTATAACCCAAATTACATTATACATCTAAATTAGGCCATATGCTTTAAGAAGTGCAGTATTAGCTGTGTTACTCCTGAGACACCAACAGGATTGAACAAAGCCAACGCAAAAAGTCCAATGATACATCTGGAGAAAAAATGGGGACTGTTCATGGAGGTAAAAGATACCAGTTTTGGAACTTCTTATCAGAACAGGCACTGTGCTTCCAGCCTGAACAATTTACTGCTGTGGTCCCCCTAGGAAAATCTTGATTTTGAATTATAGGAAGATGAAAATACTATTCAGAGATGCCTAATACGAAAAGCAATGGGACAAGTCATATCACAAAAGAGGAGAATTTCAAACTGTATTTAGTAAAAGAAAAATCAATTAAGCCAATGTTCTCTCTAAGCATTTGTCTAGTCTTCTGAAAGATTAAACTTTTTTTTGTATTGAATTCACACTTGTGTCTGGATGTGATTAATAGAGCTGAAGAAAGGAGAAAATATCCAGAGTACTGTAAACTTGCATCGAATACCGAAACCTATTGTTTTTAGACAAATGTTACAGAATGTCAGCTCTGTTAGTTTTTGGCGTCTTAAGGGTTTCTTAAAGCTATTTGCTTTTGGTTTGCTAGTTAGAGGCTGGTAGTTAGGCCTCAAATCCTCTTTTCTTAAGCTAGCTAAAAGAAAAGTTTTAAAATACAAATTAATTTTCCTTGCAAAAACTCAAATGTTCATGAAGAATATTTCCAATAGGAAGTTTAAAATAATTTCTCTTGATGGGTGCTAAATACGGCTGTTACTAGGTCCTCCCATCTCCTCTGGGAATCCATTCAGACGGCCTCTCATTCTGCCACGGGGCAGTGTAGAAAGAAACCTCAGATCTGGGTTTGAAACCCTTCAGATAAACTTCCTCACTCCTCAGAGCATCATCAGGGAACAAGAGAGTTGTGTGTTCTTGGTTCAATTTTCACATTTTTGGACAGCATCCAGCTTCAGCTGGTTTGGAGGATGGCTCAGCCTCTCAAGGACTGTAGCAAAGTCAGCCTGAGGTGGTGTTACACCAAAAAACTAGCACGGCCTCGGCTTTCCAGAGAGTTCCCCAAAGCCTCAAAGTGCTTCAGATTCCAGCCTGGACCTTCTGCTCTGCGGTGGCAGGGGAACATCTGCCCGGCTCCAGGCTCAGGGGCAAAGAGCTCCCTTGTCCTCTGGCACCTGTGCCTGGGGGAAAGCTTAACCACCTCGCAATTGAAATATTTTCCGTTATTTTGCTGCTTGCAAAAGGGCTTAATTTGGGGTTAGAGGGTTGGAAGGAAGAAATAATATTTCCACCATCACTAAAGAGTTAATTCATCTTTAATAACCTTAAAAAAAGATCGGGGAATGTTTATCCTTTTCTCTTTTTCTGGGATGGAAGGATGGTGACAGGATTATTGTTGCTTGCATTATTATACTCCACCATCCACCCCAGAGGAAGAAAATTTGCCTTCTCCCTTAAAGCAAAGTGCAAATTAAAACATTCAAAGGTTGAATATAATGAGGTCTTATTCTCTGGTACCTGAAGGACATAATCACCATTTCTTGGCAAGTCTTTCACTGACCAAGGTTTTGTTGCTATGGTGACTTCTGCTACCATTTGCTTTGGTGTTTACGGTATAACATTGTGTCAAAAGCTTTTTTTTTAAAAAAAAAAAACCACCTAAAAATCCACCCATTCTCTCACCTTCCGAACAGAGGTTTCTGTTCTCCTCTCTCCCCAGTGCCCTCGTTTTATGGGCAGCTTTTAAAGGTGGAAAATGGTGTTCTTCATTCCATAATAACCCATTTGTAGTGGAAATAAGCTATTTCAGGTTGACAAAACCTGAGCATCTTCATCCCCACTCCAACCTCCGACACAGCCTTTTCCAGCACACCCCTGCACACGGTGGCAGTGGGGCCCCGCAAACCCTGAAGGGCTGGTGCAGAAAAGAAAGGACGGGCAGTTGTACTCTTAGAAAGGAAAATCAGAGAATGAAAATATTTTCGTTAGGGAGTGTTTGAATAATCCAGACATGGGCCCCGTGAATCCAGTGTGTTGTGAACACAGACGCAGGCCTGATGGTAGCTTTGACAGAAGTGTGATGGGTCAGAACTGTCCAGGTTCCTCCTGGAGCTCTACAAGTGCTGCAAGGCTTCTCTCAGTGTAAAAATTGTGATAATAATAGTGGGGTTTTTTCCTGAAAAAAGTGGTCATACTAATGCAATGTGCAGGGTAGAAGTAGTTACGCTGGGTTACTATAAACATCTACTAGAAAACCCTTTTTATTTTCTGATCTGTAGCACTGATACTCATTGGGAGGTGTAGGGAAGAGTAATAAATATGTTTTATGGCAGATAATAATCAGAAGAAAAGACAGAGCACCCAGCAGTAAGGGCGTTTCCTTAGATGCGCCTCAGCCCTGCAGAGACCAGGCTGAGGGCTCCCCGTCTGAGGCAGGTCCCGGCTGCAGCGTGGGCTCTGCTCACCCTGCCCAGCCCGTCGGCCCGTGGCCCAGCCTGGCTTCAGCCCGTCCCCAAGGAGGTCCCTCTGCCTCAGACACTGTCCTATTTGTTGCCCCTTGAAAATCAGCTCTGCTGGGGCCGTGTACCGTTTTGTACTGTGCAAAGCCTCCTCCAAATTGCTGTAGCTACCCCGACCAATTGCCCTAAAAGCAACTCTTCAGCCTGGAAAATCTTTCATTTGTTTTTGGTTTTTTTTTTTCCCAGGTTACCTTTCAAAAGTCAGTAGCCACCTTGGAGATAAGGTGAGGGGAAAAAAGCCAGTACAAGATTAAGAGTCGGGTCAACACAGCGCTCAGGGAAATGCTGTAGTTGGGAACTGTCGATGTTAGGTTAATGGCTAGACTGGATGATCTTCAAGGTCTTTTCCAACCTAGACGATTCTGTGTGAAGATCCAAACGGTCACGGAAAGATTCAGCCTGACTCCAGACATTTTGCTGAACGGATCAGAGTCGCTGCCGCGTCACCTCTGGCTTAGGGCCTATCCTGGATGGGGCTTGTGGCCACCTGTACAGTCACACGGGAGGCCAGGTCACAGAAAGTGCTACCAGAAGCCTTCCTCGATTCTTGGGCATAGCACCCAGCACGCTTTGTAGAGCCTAATGATTTTTCTTCTTTAAAGACACTGACTGTGTTACTGGAAAGCTGTTTCTGCACACGAGGGGATTTTTAGGGTGATCCTGTACCGCACCAGTGAGCACTTCTAAGAGCAGGGGATCCTCTAAGCTACTCCTGCTGCAGACAGGAAAATCACCCATGCAGTGCCTGTCTGCACAGATTTCACTACAGAAAGCCCAAACTGATCCTTATATTCTTAGTGAGAAAAAAAACCTTCATTTGTGTTCTAGAAAATCTGATGGAAGGTTATTAGATGTTTTCATAGATTTAAAAAGGACTGATGAAGTAATAGGAAACAAAGGATTAGAGAACAGATTATTCCCTGAGAGGAGAGAGGTTAATGGAGAGTTCAGAAACCGGGGCACCGAGTATTAGAATATTTATTAGTAACTTGATGGAGAAAATAGGGAGCAAGTTGGCAGACTGGGGGGAAAAGTAAGGTTGTTTCACTTGAGAGGCCACAGAGGAGACTAAAAAAAAAATTGCAGTGATTATACTGAAGGATTTCATATTGTTGAGGAATAAAATGGAAATTGGTGAATCCCACCCTTTGAACTATGAAATCACATGGAGTTTTGAGGTTCTGTCCTTTTGGAAATGACTTCTGGTTTATTACATTACTGAGGCACTCTACAGACATGCCCCTCTAACATCATTCAGTTTTAATAATGTAATATATTGCTGCCTCCTGCAGCTTCCCCCTGCCCACTGCCCTGGCAGCCAGGACTGCCCGGGTCATCTGCACGGACTGCTTCTGCTCCTGCTGTGAACTCACCAAACAGAGGCCTGGACGCCTCTGGAAGCTGTCCTGTCTGCACAGGGGCAATCGTTTCTGCCACATGGGCGGTGACAAGCAGCTCTCGTTGCCAGAAGAGTTACATGTGAAATGGGGTCGCCAGGAAATGCTAGCGAAGAGCTCCATGGCAGGGAGGAGGTACGTGGGGATCTCTGTTTAGGACCCACTCATCGTGCTGGACCCCATCTGATCACACATCTGTTGTTCTCACTCCACGGCTGCACTGGGACTGCTCAGCTCTTCGGAATCGCTTGTGGTTGAAATCCTCTCATTTGTTGGATGAAACAAATACAGGGTGTAAACCAGAAAACTCCCCTTGCTTTTCAGATATTAGTGCGTGCTAAAGACCTATGCACTAATACAGGTCCCAAATATTTATCTGAAAGGCTGAGGGACAAGTGGGGTACTGGGTGTTGGTCGCAACTCCTAATTTACCTGGATTCTCATAGCAGATGAGGCAGATCTGACATAGAACAAAACCAAATTGTAAACAAAAAAATAATCACAAAGCAACATCTTCTGGAAGCTATGCTCCCCATCCAGCCTTATGAAGAAATTAAAGTTCTGACTTTGTACTCTACGATACTTACACATCATTCCTAAAACACTGGCTTTAGTCCATCCTAAAACAGTCTCGGCAAGAAGACACTGAAATGAAGTTTGGACTATTGTATATTTATTTATTATGATGAATTTTCATTTAAAGCTTCTAAACCCCCTCTATTTATCTAAGGTTTGTCTGGAGAATACTCCTGAAAGTTGAAATTGATGAGTCCATGGTTTGAGTATTAGAGCTCTAGAGAGTAATCCAAGGTATTTTGTGGGTAATTTGTTATGAGTGATTATGCAACTGAGCTCAGATGTTGAAATGAAGATTAAATGCTTATAGGATTCAGCTGAGATCTTGGCTCCTACAGTTAATAATCTACGAGACTATGTGGACACGAAGGAGGGCAAGAATCTGCCTTCCGAAGAAAGCACTGTATTTAACATCCTTCCTTTCCAAAGAGGCTCTATTCCCTTTGCCATTGTGACTTTCAAATGATGATCAATAGATCAATCTGAGAAGCCACAGGGATTTTTAAGGGAGCTGCAAAGGGTAACTATAAAAGCGCTTTATTCCTAGCAATAAATTTGCCCTACTGAGCCTGCTATTGCATTTTTTAGGATTTCACAGATCAAGAAAGATTGAAAATCACTGGTTCAGCAAAAGACAATTAAATAAACAGAACAAATAGAAAACCAGAAAAAAAAAAAATCAAAGTTCCACACATTACCTCATGAGATATTCAATTTGCTCTGCATTCTGCCAAAAGTATTTTAAGGAGCAGGTTTAGTAAATAAAATAACTGTCGCAATAATTGTTTGACCTTCACTTCTTTTAAAGCAAATGCCATTGGAGAAGTGTCATTAATGTTAAGGCAACAATCCTTCTTAAAAATCCGGAGACAGTTTTCAGAGAAGCTGCTTCTGTATGACTGCATTTCCAGCTGTCTCAGCTCTATTTGTTCCTCCCTATTGTTTTTCCCAAAAAGATTTTAGTGACAGTTCAAAAAAAAAAACCCAAACCAAAACATGAGAAACGTCTGAAAAAAAAAGAAATTCACAATTTCAAGTGAAAATCATTAAACTACACACTATGGCAAGAGTAAATTTATTAAAACATGGGGCAGACACAACAATCATTTATGCTTTTAATTAATACTAACCTATTCCTTTTACATTTTCAAATCAAAGGCTGCCCACATTCAGCCCATGGTGTCGGTATTACTAGGACAAAACCACATGAGTTCTTTGAGGAATGAGCTAGATCACCAGAAAAACACTCAAACTGGCTTAAGAAAGCCAGAAGAAGAAAGCTGGAATAGGAGTTACCTGGCCCGTGCAGTGGCACGATGTCACAGCACAATCCCTCAGGGTTTCACTCAGTAACAACATTCAAACGTGCAGTATTAAAAGCAGTTATGCTTCCTGAGGCATTCAGTGCTTTTCTGAGAATTTCTTTGTGCTACACCCCATTTCAGACCACGCCAAGACTTCCTTGTTGGTTCCTGCGTTTCCCTCCTTGACTCCTTCCCTCTCCGCAGCATATTCCTGACCCAGTGCTGCCCGTGGCTGCACGAGACTGTTGGGCAACAGCAGACCCAGCTTGAGGAGTTACCCCTCAGCTGGTGCCACATCAGTCTGACACTTCGTGTGGCCGTTCTCTTAACCAGATCGATGAAACGATCCACCTTAAATCCCTCTTCTCTCTCTGCCCCATAGAGCAGAAATCCACTTGAGAGGGAGGCAAAGCAAAGCGCGGTGGCAACGGTGGTAGGAGCTTTTGGTAGAAGGTGCAGGGACAAGGGCTTGCAAGGTGATGGGATCTGTCCAGCGACAAGATAAAAATGTGGAAACACAGCTCAAAACCTACCCTTGGGTGGGGGAGCAGCCCAAAACGCTCACGGTTGGTCTCAATCCCTCCTTGACAGGCTGAGCCTAGGAAGGAGAGACAGGCATGATGGAGGAACTGACAAGAAGATTTTGCCAGTTGGCTTGTGGCAGTGGACCAGGAAGAGCAAGAGAAAATCAAACAACCAGGTAGTGCAAAATGGTGACTGCGAAGCTGGGAGGCACATAGCAAGGGAGGGCAGTGACCACACGGCTGGAGGCACAAATAAGAGTCATCGAGAGCAATCCCTCATTTCTGTCACTGCCATCAAACTTTAAATTTACCAGAAAAAGATGTTTGTTTGCTTGTTTTAAAGGAGACATTTAGAAATCTCCTGCTTCATCAAAATTTGCGTATCTATTTTTTCACCGGGATGCCTGGCTCCTTTTCACAGTATTTCAGGCCCAGAGTTACATCCTTTTTCCAATGTAGTGCACTAACAACCTTTGCAGCTCCTGAGAAGTCTTTGCCAACTGCCCACATAATGGTCATATCAATCTCCTTCTTATCCCTCACCTCATACCCTACTGCCTTCACCCATATGACAAAAATAAACATTTTAAACAGCTGTGGTAGTGGAGAGGAAAATTTGGATGAGTGTAAAGTAACTAAGGGGAAGAAGAAATACAAACCAAGAGCTAATGCACTCCAGCGCATTAAATTACAGAAAGGAATAGAGAAATATGAAGAACAAAAAAGAACAACAAATAAATGTTTCAAAATTTCAATTTTTACATTTTCAGAGATGAAAATAGAGCATCCTTTCAATCAAATGCAGATGCCCCCTCTGTTCTGGAACATCCTTAGAAAAAGGCAAGTATTTCAACCAACCAGTTCTTTTTCAGGTAAAGCCAGGTTTACTAGCCCCTTCACTGAAAGGCTGTGATGTTCACCTCAGGGCCAGAACCACACTTTCACAAGTTACAAGGAAACGAGGCGGCAGCCCCAGTGCCAGGCAGCACCCAAGTGGCCAAGGCTGGAAGAGAACCAACACCCTCTAACAGCGCGAGCTTCCTGCCTGCCAGAGCAACTCTGCCCCCTCTCCTGCCTCTCGCTACCTTTGTACCTACAAAAAAGGGGGAGAAAATACTCCAGCTCTAACACTGCCTATGGTTTCATCTTGGCACGGGCTTGTGATCCGCTAAGCGGGTGGGCTGAAGGGGTTATTGTCTTCAGAAACAAGGGAGTGCTCCACAGCAGCCGTTAATGAGCGCTGCCCTTCTCGCTGAAATGCTGAAAAGCACAAAGGGACGTATTGCCAGGGCCACGATGCCACAGATGTTTAGCATGAGCTGCTTTATAAACTAAACATCCAACAGCAAACCTTAAGATTGCATATCAAATAGCTACTAAAGATCCAGTATGAAAATCTATAATTTACAATAAATAAAAAAAAAAAATACATTTTTAAATAATAAATAAATAAATTTATAAATTTATAATTCTATAAGTAATACTATTCCAAGATGAATAAAATATAATATTCAAGTCCTGTAAAGGATAATTTTCTTCTAGAAGACAGATTTCAGAACTCAAGAAGCACAAGTTTATGATCGGATTGTTGTAGAAGTTTTTCTAGAAGATAATAAAATTATCACGAAGGAGAAAAATTCATTTGTTTGTTCTAAAATGCCACTGAACACTTCACTGATTTTTTTCATCATCTTTAGTTATCCCAGGAGTCAGGTTGTTGTTGTCTAATGGTGCATTGTCTTAACACATTATGTTTTGGAATTAAGTAAAAAGCATTTGACAATTACGTGTCACCAGGAGCATGAAACTCTTGCCCTGCAGTTTAAAATGATGCATTTCACTGCCAGCTAAAGACATTCCAAATTTATAAATTGGATCTGGGAACTTAGAAATGAAAGCTGTAATAAAGATTTGTTGCTGGCAGACAGAGAGGAGACTCCAGTGCATTTCCCAGCTCCACTCACATGAGGAGGATCACAGAGTGGTTGAGGCTGGACGGCACCTTTGGAGATCGTCTACTCCACCCCCCCACTCAAAGCAGGGTCAGCTGGAGCAGGTTGCTCAGGACCGTGTCCAGTTGGGCTGTGAGTACCTCCAAGAATGGAGACTGCACAATCCCTCTGGGCAACCAGTGTTTGAGCACCCTCACAGTAAAAAGTTTTTGTCTTATGTTCAGACAGAACCTCCCGTGTTTCGGTTTGTGCCCATTGCCTCTGGTCCCGTCACTGGGCTCCACTCAGAACACTCCATCTCCATCTTCTCTACTCCATCCCATCAGATACTTACACACATTAGTAAGATCCACCTGAGCCTTCTCCAGGTTGAGTAGTTCCAGCTCTCTCAGCCTCTCCTTGTATGACAACGGCTTTAATCCATTAACCATTTTTTGGCCCTGTGGTGGACTTTGTCCAGTATGTCTACGTTGAACCCAAAACTGGACACTCCAACTGTGTTGCACCAGGGCTAAGCAGAGGGGAAGGATCACCCCCCTCAGCCTGCTGGCAATGCTCTGCCTCAAGCAGCCCAGGAGTGGTTTGGTTTCTTTGCCATGAGTGCACATTTCTAGCCCCTGGTCAACTGGCTGTCCATCGGGACTCCCAGGTCTTTCCCTGGACTGCATTTCCCTTTCTTGAACTTCTTGAGATTCCTGTCAGCACATTTCTCCAGCCTCCCGAGGCCCCTCTGTACAGCAGCACAACTGTCCGCTGTGCCAACAACTCCTCCCGGTTTTGTAATATTTCAGGGTGCATCCCTCAACATGGACTTCAAACCAGCTGAGGGTGCACTCTGTCCCATCAGCCAGGTAATTAGCAGGGAAATTAAACAGCACTGGCCCCAGTATCCAACCCCGGGGCACAGCACTAGGGACTTGCCTTCAGCTGGACTTTGTGCCATTGACCTTTTCAGCCTGGCAGTTCAGGCAGTTTTCAGTCCATGTCACTGTCCATTTATCTAGTCCATATTTTTCCAGTTTGTCTATGAGGGTTTTATGGGACAGAGAGCTGAAACCCTTACTAAAGTCAAGAGAAACAACCTCCACAGCTCCTTCTCCTCCACCAAGCTGGTCATTTCATGGTAGGCTGTCAGCTTGGTCAGGCATGATTTCTCCTTTGTAAACCCATGCTGATCCCTCCCCATCACTTTCTCGTCCTTCCAACGTTTTGAAATGGTTTCCAAGATTATTTGCTGTATCACCTTCTCAGTGATTGAGGCAGGGTTGTCCTCACCTCGACCTTCTATGAGAAGTGAACGTTTTTAAACTCTGAACTAGAAAGCACCAATTCCAGTAGAGGTTTTGCATTTTATGATCTTAGTAGCTAAAAGAAAGAATAAAGGGGGTTTCCATAGATCCATCGTCCCGTATTTACTAACCCTGATCTCCCATTACCCAAATCTTTCTATTTTGAAGTTCCCCCCAGCTCTCTGGAAGGCAGTGCCTGTTCCTCTGCAGCATACCAGGCACTCCTGGGCTTTGCACTCTCTTAATCCTTCCAAAATGCATTTCCTTCATCTCAGTTCAAACTCCCCTCCCATTTCTCCCTATCATGTTTCTCTACCCTTCCTTCTCCTACTTCTCCCCAATACAAGACTACATCCCAAAGATCCTCAGCATCTTTGCCCTAGATTACCCCAGTATTTCCAGTCCTTCAGCTACCAGAATAGAACTCAGTCACGCTCCCATGATTTCTGCTACAAGAAGACTGAAATGTAACTAGAAAAGGCAATATTAATATTAACACAGAAATCAAAATATGCCAAATCAATAAAGTAAGTATCCAAATAAAGCTCTAGTCAACTTTCCACTGGGATAGAAGGCCTAAATGATGACATTTCAAATCAATATATGACACCAGGCTCTGTTCTGAAGGTCTGTAACATCACAGCTGTTCTCAAACAGTGGGTAAGATGTCAGGCTACATGAGCACAGTCCCAGGGAATGAAAGATAATCATCAGTAGATTGAGTTCTACCCATAGAGCCAATTACATTACGTAGTGTGTTACAGATCAGAGGAGTTTGACATATTTGGGAGTAAGTCTAAGACACTAGGATGGGTTTCATTCCCAAGCATGGCTTTAGGAATTTATTCCAGCAGGGGATGGATATTCCCGTGTCCCACTGAGACTTGTGTGTCAAACCAGACCCTCAGAATGGCTCCAGGTGGATCCTGACCTCCCCTAGAACACTTCAGGACATCTCTATTACATGTGAACTTCAGTGTAAGACACTGCAAACAACCTTGCAACGCGTCCATACGGTCACAAAGAAAGATTCAGGCTTTACATTTCTCCACAATCCTTCCAACAACGAAATTTCTCTACTGCTATTACCAAGTTACACACAGCTCAGCATCAGTTCTCTGGAAAACTGTTTGCAGTGACTTGCCTGACCCCTGAACAACCCATGTGCTATGCGCTGTTCCTGCCACAGCCTCATCCTGTTGTCTTAGTTCTGTGAAAAAAAAAGCCCTTGGGTTTGGTTTCACTCGTTATTAGTGTATTTATGAGAGTACTGACCTGAGGATCCTCAGTGCAGATGTTTTAGTAGTAAGTAGAGCAAGTACCATAAACATTATCTCATGAGTATTTTTAATCTCTTCCAAGGAGAGAGTATCACATTTTCTCTACTCTGGGATTTGATTTTCAGAGAACTACTGTAACAGTAGTATAGCCTAACCAAGGCTTAGCTTACAAAGCAACATCACTAAGCAGATGGCGACAAGCCCTGTTCGACATCCTAATCTGCATCAAAGCTGTTAACACATGCACACATAACAATAACTTTTTGTGCTATAGCTGTACTGAAAAATCCTGCTTTCCCCTCAAAGCATTTACAGCCAATGCTGTTCCCTTCAGCAAGGGAACACTACTTCTCCAAGTACTACTGGGGGCAAAGAAGTTTTAGGAGTCTGTCAAATGCATGTGTATTGGATTTAGAAATTTAAAGCATGTATGAGAATTTGTTCTTACAAGATTTTAATTTCTTACCCTCGTAGAAAGTAGGGTAAGTCACTCGTTTTGTACTCAACTGGGAGCCAGATTCAGATTCTCTCTCTTAAATGAAATGGGAAACATCGATCCACTTTAAATTTTGCACTGACATTCAACTCTTTCAGACCATCTTTAAGGAAGGAGTGTCTACAGTGAAAGTAGAGAAACTCATGCAGAAACTGAAAATGCAGCCACTAACAGGCCTCTCTCACAGGCATCCATCTGACAGGAGCTTTTTGGGCCATTACAGTCAGATAGAATGCTAAAATATATTTCTATTTCCTCACAGAATTTATAGCACACAACAACAGGACTCTCGGACACGAATCTACACTTCTCAGTGGAAAGAGAATGTGGGCACCATGTTACTTTGCCTGCAATAAAATCAGGGGGTTGGAGGGGATGTTGGTTTTTTGAAGCAGTAAAATCAGAGGAATTTAGAAGTCTCATTTGGAGACTTTTGTAGTATCTTTTAATATTCTATATTGTATCTATAATATACTATTATTTGTATATAGCTATATATAAAATATAATAAATGTACTACGGGGTTGTATGACATGCACAGTGCCGTAAAATCAATATACTAAATTAAAAAGTAAAATTACCAGAGAAGAGATAATTAAGACAATCTCAGTAATACTTCATGACCCAGTGAATAAATAGTTTCAGACATTCTGCTATTTAGTTCAGAACTCAGTAAAACACCTCAGTCATGAAATATTTTTCATAGCAGATATTCATCTGATTTCTTTATGCTTCCTACAGAATGCTACGATAATAACTTCTGAGATAGTATTTTGACAGGGGTATATAAATAAATGTTAAATACTCCCATTAATAATAGTATCTAACGACACACAGATGGTAACAAAGATCCGTGGATGACTAGCTCTCACATGAATTCCAGTTCAGCATCACAGCTCCAGCTTTCTGGTTTCTACTCTCCCGTGATTTCCCCGCTTAGGACAGCACGAGTTTCATCACTGAAACCCTCTCAGTTACAGGGGAAACAGCTTAGTTCAAAGCTTCTTGGTCCTGCTGGTGGCAGAGCGGAACAGGTTTCCTTCACTCTTCTAAAACATTCCTGAATTGTGTAAAATCATTTTTCTCCAAAGGGCTACATTTCACCTGTCCTTTCCTCTGTTGGTGTCAAAGCGCTCTGGAGTCTCTCAGAAGGCTGTGAGTCTTCATGATAATGGATCTTTCAATAACTCCAGTAAAATCTTATTTTCCTCTCTTTATTATTCAATAGCACAAAAGAACAGTAAAGAAAAAAGGTAATTTAATTAGCTCCAAGTTATGTTTGTGGAGATTAAAAAGCCGATTTCTCTGAAGTGTATCTCTGTGAAAATGGTACTTCGCAGTATCCCGTTACAGTGCCAGGCTGCCATTAAAACTTGTTAACTCTTCCCCTGATGGGGCTGAACTTGCACCGTTGGCTGTACTCGGTCCCCCACACCCGTGGAAACAAGCAGGAGCTGAAAGGCCATGGGAACAGGCATGGGCTGGAGTATCAACAGCCCATCCCCAAACCAACGCCCGCGGGAGCGGAACTCCGTGAGAAGGACACTAGGAACCGGTTTTCCCCAGGAAAAGCACCCTGGCCCAGCTCCGGTGGGTAAGTGCTGTCCCTGCCAGCACAAATTTCCCTTTCCTGTTGAATGGCCTTGACTAAAATATCAAGTGTGAAATGCCAGTGCTATTCAATTTGCTTTTACATCTAGAAAAAGGGCAAATCATTAACAACATGCAACATACATTTAGACATACAAAGGTGTTAAGGCGAGAGCTGCCTCTGCACCTGCTTTTACTTCATTTGAGACATGGGTATGACATGAAAAGAGAGCTAGCAGGGACAATTTGAAAACAGAAGGTCTAGATTTTTTTAGACGGTGTGAGTTGCATTGCTTTCCCATCTTAACTTTTCTGATCAGAAATGTCATTTGTAAATTCCTAAATACTAGTTGGTTTAGCTCCATCTCATAAAATGTTTTCGTTTAGTATCCAGTTTCCTGTGGCACAAAAGAACTTTCTGATTTGGCTAGTAAAAACAATTACTATTTTTATCTATACAGATATTTAAGTCCTCACCTCTACCTACCTGTAATTAGACAGAGAGAGAGAGAGAATAAACTCAGTTCCTTACAGCTTCACTGGTGTCTAAAATCTTTCTTATGGAATTCTGCTCTCAGTGGAAGACCTTTTGCCCCCATTTTTCAACACACTCCTTATACTGCTACCACACAGCCGATAGTATTATTGGACTCTGTCTGGATCTTAGAAGGAACTTCAATGTAATATTTACAGCAACGGAAAAAGAAGCAATAGTCCAATGTATAACCTTGGCCAACGCTCACCAAAAGGCCCTATGAAGCTACAGTAGCTTTGCTCTGCCTTATTACAGACATGACTTCACTTCTAACTGCTATTACAAAGACTTCTACAACACTGCTCTTCAAAATGTAATGAAAAATTGTTGCTAGCTCTTGAGATTGTAATCTTGTTCAATAAAAAAATACTTTTAGAATTCACCTAGATGGCAATATCAATAAGAGAAGGTTGTGTAGAAAATCCCATCCTTCATTTTACGTTTTTATGTGTCTTCCATTGTGCAGAAGGTAATTTTTTATCTTGCAAGACAAGTCAACTCAACTCTGCACGCTATGGAGTTTTCCTGCCATAGTGTCTGTGGTCTGCTCTGGAGATGGTTTCCAAATTGTCAACCTGAGTCAGGAAAAGATCAGTGTTAAAAAAAAGTCCTCAGTGTTGGAAATCCTGAGATCCATGTCTCTTCCTCCAAAAACATTTCTCCCCTCTGAAGTACCCGCCTTACAGACTTGCCCTTAAGCTCTTTTGCAGGAAGAGAGAGAATCTGAGCTAGACTTTTTCTCTTATGCCCCAGAGACTCCTGGCTTGTCGCAGGCACGCCGAAGTCAGACGGCTACGTGTGTCCCTGCAGTATGTATATTTGAAGCATTCCCATAAGGACAGAAATAAAGACTCTGTAGCATTTATGGAACAGCTGTTGCCCAAGTTGCTCAGCATAAATGTTGAAGACAATCCACTCCATGTGTTGAAAATCAAGTCCCCTTATGAAAGCGAGTGGTGAGAAATAATTCAGAAGGAGCCATGGTTGTCTCCTACACATGACAGACTGAGCAGGCAGTACGAAGGAAGCAGAGGGAAAGAAAATGAAAAGATTCTTATTTCCTCAGATTTTTATTCTGACACTCAGGCAAAAGTAAGAAAGAAAATAATAATTCCTAAGTTTTCTACATATACCCTGGCCAGAGGTGGTCTTACTGAGAAAGACAGTATTTTCTTAGGAGCAGGAGGTTACAGATTGAATTGTAAGAATCTGAGTATAGAGGAAGGGGTCTTTGTGATTTAGGAGCCCTCTTTAATTGATTTCTTTGCAGGAGTGAAAATAATAGCAATAAAACCTTGAGGTTGCTATCTGTTTTCTTTCACTGAAATATAGAGTCAGCTGTTTTAAGGAAGTGTTTTCTTAAATCCTTTGAGGCTTGTTAGCATAATGTGTAACTGCAATGCTCTAAGAACACTCACTCAGCAAGCAAGTTAATTGTTTTCTTTCCTCTTTTCTTTCAAAGAAAGATAAATACTGTGACAGGAGGTGAGGATTTAGAAAAAAGGGATCATATGCTCCCAAAATGGCAATCGCATCCACTTTTTTTTAACATATTCTAGGTGAGAAGGCAGCCATTTTAGCAATTCATTCATATTCCTTAGCTTGGTAGGTCTCCAGTCTTTTTTATCCTTTTTTTTTTTTTTTTTTCATGGGTAGTACAGCCTTCCCCACTCCTTGCCATTTAGGTGGTTGTTCTTTGCAGTTCCAAAAAGCTTCTGTAGGTTAATCTACTCACACAGAGCTCGCTGCAAACGAGGTCAGGGGAAACGGCAGCGCCCTGCCATCGTGAGTGCTGTCAGAAGCCCTGTGCAAAGCCTAAAACGTTTATTTAAAATATTCCATCTTAAGTTATTAACACTGAAAGCGTGTTAAATGGCTAAGACATTCATGCAGTAAATTAGCTCCTTTGTGTTTGATGGAACTATTCATGTGTGTACATGTTATTAAGATAATAGCTTTAATTGCTTTTCATCATTTGTACAATTTTACTATTTGCACTAAATTCAGCTGTGGAAATGAAAGGCGATTACTTAGGTTCAAGTTCTGGCTATAACGCATTAGCACAATGCTGAAATGTTTGCACTGCAAGCGCAGCAGAGAACCTGTACCTTGTGAAAGGACTTTGAAGAGATTCATGAATATATTTCTATGAGAAATTCCAGCTTGGATCCTGAATTGGAACAAATACTTCTTTCCACCACAATCAAAGCAAAGGAACAAATAACCACACATACACCACATATTTTCTGGATTTTTTTGAAAAGGAGACTCAAATAAAAGCAGAGATCTTGCCTTATCCTACCGTTAGGAAATGCAGTAAGACCAGGTCCTGATTTTGAATGCATCGCTGCATACAAAGGAAAGGAACTGCCATCTATATTCTGGTAGACTTTCTCCGCATTACAGAAATCACCGTGATGCTAATTCCGGTGTATATTTAATGGAACTGACAATACGTCAGCAAACTTACCCAGCGCTGTAGGAGAGGCAATAACCAACCCGATGGCCCTCAAGAGTAGCTTTGCCCCACATACGCAGCACGCAGTTCTCATCCCTCACACTCATATTTTCACAGTGTACTAATAAAAACTTAGTTCCCCTCTAACACAGCATAAATAGAAATCCCGTATTTAGAAGGGTTTCATACTTCTCAGTGGCAGATATTCAGATCACTGGGGTTTTTCCTCTCACTTAGGATTCGTGAGTTGCTAACACAGCCCTGAAGGTCCACTGTGAAACCTGCTCTCGCTAAGTGCCTATCAGAAGTAAAAGGGGCTCTTTGACAATGGGGATTTCACACGGATTTCCTAAGAAAAACAGAGCCTGGGGAGGGAGCTTGGGCTGGTGGTAGGAATCACAGATGGCATTACCCGTCAAATGCATCAAACCTCTCAAGAAAATGTGACTGAAGGCTCGACTGAGTATCTCAGTATGTAACATTGGCTCCCACCAGCTGCAGATCTGCTTCACTTACGCAGACTCAGGCAGTAGGGGAATCAAACCTTCCTCCAGGCTGAGCTAACTGAGACAATTATAAGAAATGTTCAATGAACTAATGAGCACTTTTTGCTAAAAGACCATTAAAATACGGTCAGAAGCTTGTTGCTTAGATGCCTAAGCAGTTTGTGATGCAAATAAGACAGACATTTAAAGGAAACTTTGTTCAAAAGGATTAGATGAATCAGTTAAATGCAAGCAGATTTAGAAAACAATTTCATCCTTGGCAAGTCAACAGCAGAGCACTAGACGGCTTTTGAATCCCAGGTTTTGGTTCCTTCCAAGAAGAAATTTCTGCATGTTGAAAAGTCCTAGGGCTGTATGTAAGATGACAGTTGCTGTACATCAGCCCAACATAATCGCATCACAGTTCACTTCCTCATGAACTTCAGATTTCATTTCATCGCTTTTCATATGATCAAAGTTAATTAGTATGTCACTCCTGCTATGAGTTGTTATGATCGACAGGTCATATTTATATTGAAAATACTGCATCAGGAGTTGCAAAGCTCCCCAAAAACCCACAAGGCTTTGTGAGGAGTGTGGCTCTATCGCACCAGTTTAACACAACATATGAATTCTTTCATTTAAAAAAATCGTACAACAAGAAACTGGGCGCAAATCTGATCAACAAAGAGCTGCATATATTTTCTTCTATTCAGTTAATGGGACTAGACCCAATGCTGCATATTCCAGCTCATTTTTGCCCTTTTTTTCCTGTTATTTTTTTTCTGTAAGAACCAATAAATGGCAAAATTAAAGATTGGGAAGGTCACCTGAAGACCTGTGTACGCAGGTACTGCTCAAGAGCTTACGAAAAAGCTTCCTTTGGGTTTCTGCCCTCCACCCAACCTTCTGCAGTGTTTTGGCGAAAACTCGGCACAGCTCCCCCGTTTGGATTTCACTTGGATTTTGCCAGCTTTGCTGATGTTTGCCTCCAGGTCTGTCTCACGTTCGGGCACCCCCATTTGCTGTAGGTGCTCCCACCCTTTCCTAGAGCACAGCACCGGGGTGGTGTCAGGAACATACGCGGTGCCCGCAGGTAGCGCTGTCGGAAGTTACTTGTGATGCTCCTCGTCATTCCCATAAGTAGATAATAAACAAGCTAACGAAGCAACCACTGACTCTGCAGCTGTGCAAAACCAGCTCCCAGAGGACTCTCTGCAATTCAGAAATCCCTTCACGCAGTTGGCTGCTGCTCCATTTGCCGTATAGTTCTCAATGACAAGCTGTGTCCTTCCTCCCCTCTTTTTCCCTTTCAGCACACGTAAAGGCAACGCAACGAATACCTGGAATACACCTGACCTATATATTACAACTGAGTTACGTTGCAGACTTTTTGTGGTCTCTTTTCCATGGGAAATCTCAAGGAAAGCCCTTTAGTGCTGTGAAAAATACAGTCTGTTTTAGTTGCATTAAGTGTGGGGACAGAAGACATGTTCCAGGTATCTGTTTTGAAGAGATTTTAAAGAATCACTCATAGTCAAATATTGTATTATCTTGCACTGGAGGAAGAAGTCATGTTTTGGGTGAAACATCTAAAATGATTTTGTATTCTATTATTTGAAAGAAATGTTTATTTCCAGTTTTGTTCAGTAAAGGTATCAACTTTTCACTCTACCCACACAAATACGTAGATAGGCTAATCCTTCTTCTCTAGAAAAGGGGTTCAAAATAATTTCTTCTCATGCTAAATCACTTAAGAGTTTTCCAGAAAACATTGTCTTTGAAAAGACAATCAGAAAACACAGATGAGAAGTAATTTCTGTGGTTGTTTTTTCGGGTTTTTTTGTTTGGGTTTTTTTTTTTTTAATGATACATTCATCTTTTTGGTAATTTTTTTCTACTCTCCAGACTTATCTGTAAAATCTCTGGTGTAGGATCTTGTCCTACTCTATTTCCATAAAGGACCATCACATAATAAACACTCTAGACTTAGGATTATAAAAAAGGGAAAATTTGTGAAGAACTGTCTGTGATAGCACTGGTATTGCCACACATTTAAATTAGTTTGGCAATTATTCTGGGAAGAGCTCAGCTGGGATCATCAGCTGATATATTGTAGTTGTGTGCCAATTATTTCACAGATTTCTGCCAGCTTTTCTCACCCTATCAGACAAAGTAATAAATCCTGCTTACTGGGCACAGTTAAATATCACTACCAGCTTCCAATCAACTCCTCCAAGAAGACAAGCAGGATTTGGTCTGTATCATGGATAATCAAAGTTGACAATCAGTTCCCAACTGTCACTTGGTTTTCAGAGTGAGGTGACTGCAAAATCACCCTCCTGACCTCCTCACAGCAGCTCTGCGGTGGTGTAAATCACCAAGAGATGGGTGAATCGACTTCTGTCTCTTCAACAGTTGTTGCCAAATGAGTTCTGTCATCTACTCTGGGGCTTAAACGGGGAGATAAATGCCTTTCCCCATCCACTGGGGTAGACTGGCTGGAGACATCTACAGAGCAGATAACAAACCAACACCCCAGGAGAGAGGAAATCTCGACTTCCAGGTTTGTCCCAGAGGATAACAAGACCTGTCTGCTATCTGGGAACTGGGACCAAAGGCAGACACAAAGATCCACCGCCTGCCAGCTGATCTGACAAGAGCAGAAAGCCCATCTCGGTAATTGCTGCCGGGACCGGTCCGAACCACGGCTCCGGGTGCGTGTCCCTTGCTTCGCAGAGCTGCTTTGAAGGCAGTTCTCTGGGAACCACAGCACGGTATTTCATCAGCCGGCTTGTCAGCTCGGGGACGAGAAAGCTGTAATGCTCTTGCCGCTTACTTCAGCGAAAAATAGCTGACTTTTCCGCGTGCTGATGACACCGCAGCCTCATCACCCACCCCAGACCTCCTCTGATGACCTGAGAGCACAGGAGTGGTGGCACAACTGGGCTGGGGGAAGGGGCGGAGGGAGTCCTCACTGTGCCCTGCTTAGGCTTTCACCAAAATCTGAACTAATCTGCTTGAAAATAATGACGACACTTTTCCCCCAACCTTCCTAGCGAGAACAAGTTAATACATTCAAAAGGAACAAAAGGGACACTGCTAAAATGAAAAATGCCTAATATAGAGACCCTTAAGAGGAAAAGCTGTGAAATCTTTCCATCAGTTATGCTGTTTGCAGAAGTGAGATAATAGAGTTACTATTACTTGTTCCTTCAATAATCCGGGCATGGCTAATATAATTTCACATCCCTCATCTAATAATAACTTTTGACTTACGCTACTTTAAAAGCAATGCCCTTATTTAAAGAATAGACAAATCATTAATTTATGTGAAAAAAAAAAAAAAGTGGCCTACTTTTTTGACAGTTTTAACTTTTCAAAATCATCAGTTCAAAATTAGTTGACAAAATGTGAATGATGCTTTGGGTTACTAGGCACAAGAAAAAGCTTCAGAAATATGAAAATAACGTTTATCATAGAATAACACATTTGAGAATGTTGCTAATATATAGAACTGGGAGTAGATCCTTTCAGAATGAAAAAGTTGTCCAATGCAGAGAGTGACAACCGGAGTTACGTACGGCACTGAGCCGTGCAGCTGCTCAGCCACTGCAGAACCTGCAGTTGGATCCTGTGCTCTCCACAGCGACCTCGGGCTGGCGCTGGCGGCGCAAGCGCCTGTGCTACACGTTGAAGCCATTCCCATGCAAGCGTGACAGCTACGTGCAGGCTCCGCAGCCCAGTGCCAAGCTCAAGGAGTGAACATGACAGTGAACGTCCCACGCTGCTTAAGAGAAGGGACTTGGAAGGCTGGGCCAGGCTGGGCAGACACGGAGCGTGTTCTGCCCCGCTCCCACACCTGGTTGGGTGTTCATGGTAACTGGCTCTAACTTGGGAAACAGCCTACAGAGCTTGTATTTGAGTACAGCTTCACGGAATCACAGAATCATCTAGGTTGGAAAGGCCCTTGAAGATCATCTGGTCCAACCGTTCACCCAGCACTGACAGTTCCCAACTACAGCAGATCCTTAAGCGTTAAATCGACCCGACTCTTCAACCTCTCCAGGGATGGGGACTCCACCACCTCCCCGGGCAGCCCATTCCAACGCCTAAGATTAGCTTCCTCCTATTATGGCTGTTTTACACAGAGAAAACAAGGAAATAAATTAGGTATGTACATTTTAAAACTCCCCATATTGCAAGCAGCAATTGTGGACATGAATCCAGGGGAAGAGCCGCAGCATTCTGGCACAGGCTGCCAGAAATCTGATCATAAAAGAGTATGAGCTGCTCTGCGGAGGTGGCTGGCTTTGCTCCCACAAGCCTTCCAATATGGTTCCCACTGCATTTTCCTCCTCCTGTCTGGTGAAGATCGGCCATTGTCTGAGGGTTGATACGAGGGGAGCCAGGCTGGGCAGCAGTACGCTGTGTGCGGTGTGTAGAAGGGGTCAGGACATACAGGACAGTCTTGGAAGCTCCACTTCCCTGAATTAAGATTTCATCAGAACTTAACGAAGGATACTGGTTAAAACTAAGAAATAAATTTTAAGAAGAGGAAAAAAATCAGCAAGCTTTTACCATTCCCCTGAACATACACTTTGTGAATGGCTCTCCCCTGTAGCATGGATCATCACAGGCACCCTTTGCTGCTGAGGCAGCTTCTCTTGGAGGGGTGCAGGGCTGAGCTCGGGGAGCACCTGAGGGGCCTTGTGAAGTTTCAGACTCTTTCCAGCCATGAACATCCCTCACCAGCAACGTGCTTCTCAGCCAAGCACACTGCTATGGCTTAGAGAAAGTTTCTCCTGTATCCTTACTCGCAGGTGATGTTTTCCAGCCAAGTGCAGTCTGTGTTACTCAGAGGGTTGGAGGCACTTGCCTTCAACACTCCAGCACCGGTTCCATCAGGTGACTTTTCACAGCCTTGCACCCTTCTTGTTTATTGTTCTTAAGAGAGACTTTGTCCTGCTTCCCCTCAGAGGTTCATCTTAAAAGGAGACAGAACCAAGGTGGGGTTTAAGTTACCTTAGAGTTCACAAAGCCCACAACCGAAGTAATCTTCCATATCCCTCACCCAGGTATTAAAAAAACTTTAAATAATAATAACAAAAAATAAATTACAACAAATTCTGGATATTTTTGTTTCCCTTTTCATCTTTCAGTTTTGAAGGTATGGTATTGTCAAATGTCTTTCACAAGTATGAAAGTTTCAGAGTTACCCTTCTTGGGGCTTTGCCTACTCACATGCTTCCAGAAGGGTCTCTCAGAAAGGCCTGAGATTATAGAATTAGCAGCACTGCTGCAAAGATGTGAGAGGCTTTGAACTTGGTTTGCTGAATTACGTTGTTGCCTTTCACCCTCTTCAAACTCCCTTGTTCTGTGTCTGAGTTTTGGCAGTTTATTGGACATCTGCTCAGAGATGCTGCTCAAAAATACATGGATGGCTGGTAGGGACTGGATCTTGCTTAAAATCTGGATTTCTGTTCGGAATTACATTTTGAAATCTGGTTTTGTTCTAACTGGGAAAAAATATTTGAAAAGTTCACAGAAATATTATATTACTGTTCCCTGTTTAATGATATATTTGTAGACACTTATACCATAAGATTTTGTAAAAATATTGCTTTTTTAACACTAATTTTCTAATAGAAACAGCTGCAAGAATTTTGTAAATATTGGGAGAAGACTTGTAATATCAACTAGAATTCTTATTTTATACAAGTAGGCACAGATTTGCAGTCTTCACCAAAAAGAAAGGATTTAACACTACAGTTAGCATGGAGATAACTGGCACAGCAAGAAGCTTGGAAACCAGGAATAACTCGAGTTATGCCATTTCTGAATCCCAGCCAAGTACTGAAGAGTACTTCTCTGTAATTTCGGAGAGCATCACCATATCACAGTCTCTTTCTGGCTGGGATATTTGTAGTCAAGAGGCCAAAGTTCTGACTCTTTTGTAGAGCTGGTTTTGTTTTGCTTTTTTCTTCCTTGTTTTTTGGTGATTTTACGCCCTGTGAGTGTTAAGTGGAGGAAGGGAGGATATGGAGTCTGGAGTGATCATCTCATTTTTGAATTAGGGTTTTGCTTAAGGTTTTGTAAGTCATTGTAGAGAGTAGAATTTCTAGAATCTGAGAATACTTTTCAGTGTAACGTTCCATTGTTGTCCTTTTTTCAAGGTCTCCCCCAATTTTCTAAGCAGTGCTGACTGACAGCCGTGCAGAAGGATACCGGAGGGCCAGTGGAGGCATTTGCAGACATCCCAGGAGCAGAGAGCAGTGATGTTTCTGCTGCCCCAACACATCTCCTCTTCAGCAGGAAGATATTAACGAGTCAGTCCTGACAAATGCTTATTATGTTAAATTTTCAGAACCAGTTTCAGTTTTGAAAAGGGTTTTTGTATTTTTCACGTTTTGTTTAAAGCAGATCACCATTTGCATTCCGGTGTGAAAACTTGCAGGAAAATAAAAATCAAGGCTTCTTCTCAACAGAAAGGTGGCAACAAAATGCTATAGGCCATGATATTGTGCAGTGTGACTGCTCAAAAATAATCATTTTTAAAAATGTCTAGGCACTCCCTGCTGCTTTTATTTCTAGTTTATCTGTGTCTTTACGGAGCAGCATGTCAGATTTCCTGTCATCTGTCTTCCAGTAACTGAAAGCTTGGAAGTTTGCTTACTCTATTAAATCTACTTATTAAGATATAGAGAGTTCACACTCCGCAGAGACATCTGTTCAGCTATTGAGTGAATTATTTATAACCCATTTAAAGGCAGTATTGCTGTAAAATATTTAAATGTAGTTTAGCCTCTGAATTCAAGTCAATATAAAACAGACTAGGTTTTCCAAAGGGAATTCCATAATACACAAATTCCCTTTCTATTCTAAAATTTTTTTCCTTTAAGATAATTTTTTAGCAGGACAATGCCTGTCTGAAAATTTTTCTGGTATTAAACACATATGTATTTTATTGGGGAAAAAACCCTACAGCTGTATTAATAAAAATAGAAACACAAATCCCAAGAAAACCAGATATGATTACACCCACACAGCATTTCACCATTACAGACAAACAACTTTCACAAAGAGTTATAATTTGTGGAGATTTACTTCAAGTGGCGTATCTTTCATAGCTAATTATATTTCATATTTTCATGGGAGATAATTTTTTTAAACGTTAATTAACTTTTGCGAGGTTTATTTGGGACGATGACTTTATACGTTATTATTGTGCTTAAGATAGAAAAAATGTCCTGAATCATAAGTGCCCAAGATGTTTAATGGAAAATGTATATTCCCACTCTCACCACTTTAACCACTTAACTCATCAAATTACTTATGCAAATAGTGACAACAAATTATTAGCAAAAGCTATTTTTAGAAATGTTCACTTTCCTGGAGGCAGCTACAAATATTTGTCGGCTGCACACCAAGACCCCAGTTGAGGGGGCAGCAAAATTATATTCAATTTATTTCAAGCATTTGGAAAGTTTAGTGTTCCTTTTCTTGGTGAGTTTAGAAACTCCAACTAGGTGGTAAGACTCTACATTTATTTTGTTTGTAGGTGATTTTTCTAAACGCATTCCCATGTGTACACGCAAACACAAAGAACTACCCCAGTGCTCTTTACAGGTATATTTGAAAAATAAAAAGAAGACGTAAGCAAACGATCGCTTTTCAATAAAAACAAATAACTTGTTTCGAGCAAACCCTTCCACCAGCTGTACGGCTGGCAGAGGCCGGAGCACAGCCAAGCAGCAGAAGGTGCTCCGTTCTCCCTCGTTTATACAAGCCCTATCACCACTAAACAAAACACAGAGTGGATCTACTTGGGTTGCTGGAACTGAGCAAAACCACAGTAGCAGGTGAAGACAGCATCTTCCAATAAAAGAAATTAGTGGTTTTTTCCATCTAATGAAAACCAGCATTTTTTTTTTTTAATAATCACAACCCTAAATTTATTATTCTTACTATGACATCAAATTCAGTCTTTGGCATATCGTAACAGGAATCTGGTTTTTCCTAAACCAGAATTCATTATTCCAGTAACTTTCCTATTTTGTTTGGACCCAAACAGTCCAATATAATTTTATTTCTAAAGAGCTATTTTCCTTCATTGACAACCACATCGGAAGGATTCTACTTACATTACCTTAAAGTCAAGTATCAACATTTCACTGTGCACCTTCCTGTATCTGAGAGACAGAAACAGGCAGGCGGAGGGGTCGGAGGAGTAAGCGAGGATGAAGGAGGGAGAGAAGGAGCAGGAGAGGGTGGGATGTTGTACGAGCATCCCTGCCTTAAGGAGCGGAAGGGAGATGAGCTGGATTGGAGCGACGACGACGCGTCCCGATATTCCCCTCCCTGGCCTACTGCTGAAAACACGTTTCTGCCGTGGTTACTGTAGAGCCAAGCTGCAAAGCCTTTCCTCAGGAGAGAGGCAATTTTCATTGCTTCCCATAATAAAAGAAAGTGAGGGCTTGGACAAGGTCACTGTGGGTAGACTGCGACAGGAACCTGGCCCCTCGCTTACAAGCCTTTCCCCAGCGCTCAGGATGAATATATTAAGCTAAATTGTACAGTTGTATGCAAATTATTAGCAAATGTATAAAACAGCCTGGATGATAATTTACATAAATCTCATCCAGAAGTGCATAAGGCTTGGCAGCTATGTCACTGCTGATAAAAATGTAAGGAAGGAGAAGGGTAAGTGCCAAGTCAAACGTGAATGGCACGTCATTTTGGCATAACCAGAGAGGCTCTGGATGCAGGGAGGGGAGGGTGAGAGGGACCACCAACTCCTCTTTGCCAGGCTGGAGCTAAATGGGAAGTGAGAACCGAGCAACTGGGAGCTGCTGGGTTGAGCTCAGTTTTAATTATACATGGAGCAAATCATTGTGTGAACAAATTCAGTTTTAGCGCATAACATACGCAGTCCCTCCTTCCCAATTTCCCACTGTCGACACACCTGACAGCTGTCTAAGGTTTACCACCATTTATCACGGTTCAGATCCTCTGCGCTTGGAGAAACACAGTGAGAAACTGCCAGAAGTTCTCATCCTGCACTGCTAACCCACCAGATGAACCTCAGACTTGCATCATCTGTAGTGATCATGTTCCAACCCATTACCACTGGGAGCGCCTGTGACAGGCAATGAGGCAAGGAGTTACCATCGGGAATGGGTTTGGTTCACGAGTGGTTATCATCCCACCAAACTCCATTTGCTGAACGTATTTACATTATTAAGGCTCACTGTGCGTTTGCTTTTTTTGCTAGCTTAAACACGCACAGTGTGAATGTGCCCTGCTGTGATGGGCACTTCTTGTAAAAGTCTGCAATAATACAACCAGAACTGTGAGATGAAAAAACTTGCCTTTCTAATGAGCTTTATTGATGAAAAGGGCCCCACTGAAGCCAGGGGGACAGTTCTGTGTTAGCTAGGTATTCCCTGAGAAGGGAAGTCCTGCAGCAGGCAATCCCTGACACCTGAAGGCTGAAGCCCAGGGCGCTGGTGTGGAAGCACACTGCAGCGCGCTGCGGCTGGAAGCATTTCCCACCGCTTAAAATTCCCACTAAATGAGATGTTAATTGGCCCTTGGCTTACTTTTACCTGTTCAGCCTTTAGGAATGTGTTTTACTTGTGACAGTGACAAGTGGAGCCTTGCGAACTCAGACAAATGATGTTGTGAAAGCAAGTTTATTCCCCCAAATTAAAATGCTACGAGAAAACTCTAGAGTCTTGGTCCCAAGAAAACAACAGTGTTTGTTACACAGACAAACTAGTTATTGCACAGGTCAACAGCCTGCTGGAGATTACCCTACTAGGCCAATGTTAGCTAGGGCCCAGTGAAAACATTACAAGGGTTTTGTGACACAAAAGCTTCAATTTGTATTTTTTGAAAGCTAAATCTGAAAAAATAAAACCATCTCAGATGAAGCTCTTGCTAGAGTAGAGGACTTTTGACTTCACTGTTCCTTAGAGGGCACAAGTAAGGCTATTAGTTCAGTTTAACTACGGAAACTATGTTTAGCATTAACAGGGAAGGTCTTTGCACGTGTATTGGCTTATTTTTTGAGTGCTCACAATGTGTTTAGTGGCGTGTCCATTTGTATGGACACAAGAGACAGCTCTGCCCCGAGGATCTCGGTTCAGTGCCAAACAGCAGTGAAAAGAAAGGATTGGTACATGAGATGTATGTATATATTCGGAGAGTACAAGATATCTTACAATGCATCTGCAGGAAACATGAGACAGATCAAAGCAGCATGCTGAATTGAAATTTTAAGGGAGAGAGGAACAGAGAATGGGTGGAGATACCAGGCTTTGTAGCGGTGAAAGAAAGGCAGGTGTATCCCACCCGCTTCAGATTCTTCCAGCTGGAAGAGATTAGCTTTTTTTTTTTTTTTTTTAATACAAAACCTAGATTTCTGCATTTCCTCATAGAAAAAACTGTTTGAGAAGTTGAAATCAATGTAAGTATCTGACACAAATAGATAATACACTTACATGATGCCTTTTTTGCCATATATAATACATAATAAATAGGGTTCCAATCAACCCAAACACAGAGAATAGCCGACACTATTGTTTGCTGACAGTATCATAGTGATGCAAAAAATAAACATTATCTATTTGATGAGGTTAAACCAAGCCCAGAAGTCATGTGAAATTGTACACAAATTTTAACTTAGCAAAGTGCAGCATACATAGTAATGGCCAAAGCCAACTGCTTAGGGCTTCACTCAATTTATAACACGTAAGACTTGTGCAGGAGAAAACACTCATGTTACTGGAAACTCAAGAAAAAAGAAGGTAAGAGTTAAGACTATGCTCACACTAGATAGAATTATTCATTTATATTTCAGAAAGTAGCAAGCTATGTTCCTGAACAAGATGAAGTCAATTTAAGGGCAGAGTAATTAGGACTAAACAGCTACATGTGATGGAGTGGAATCTCTGCAACAGAAAAAATTATACAACTGGAGAGGTTGGTCTGCTGCCAGAAACAGAGTTGTCACCAGTTGACATTTGTCTTTGTAGGGAATGTTGCAAGAATAATGAATTATGATTAAAAGCAGAATAAAGATTGCTGATACAGCCCTGGAGAGAAAGCAAGATGAAAAACACTGTATGTGAAGGTTAAGAGGCTGTATACAGAGATCATTTTTTTCAGTCACACAGTGTTACTGCCTTTTGAACTCCTAAAACTCTTCTGTACTACATACTGAAGTCCACTACAAGCTCATAAACGTGTATTATTGTCATTCTCCAAATGTATTAGAAACCCATCTATAATCTGTATGGAAATCACTGTGCCAGGATGTTAAGGAAGGCAACTCTCTAGTAAGATTCAAAATAAGATTAGAAGGTTACTTACGTGAAAACAGCCTTTGTAGATAGAAGATCAAAGAGGAATGTCACAAAGGTATCAGAGAAACAATCAAAAGAATCATTCCTTGCAGAGAAAAACTGAACAAATGGGCATTATGGGAATGTTTAGACTATGATGAAAGTAATACTATTTGTAAATTCTTATTCCGGATGCATCTCCTTTGCTTCTTAATCTCACCTTCAAGTTAAAATAGAAGAAAAGGAACAGCTTGTAAAATGCCTGTTCCATATTTTACAAACCATATTGATTTTAAAATATCTGTCTTAGGCTACTATCAAAGGCAATTATCAGAAAGCCTCTCTATTCTAGCCTTGTTGAGTCAGGAATATGTCAAATATTTTATTAAGCAAAAACATCAGCTCAAAATATTTAGATGTGGAAGATACCTAGAGATAAAAGCTAGAATCTTGCAGGGTGCTGCTAGGTAGAGCCATAATCTTGACCTTGCAATAGGAGAAGCCCTGGGAGACAAACCCTTCTGAGAGAAGATGCTTCTGGAAGAAGGCAGTAGAGCTTCCTTTTGTGAAAGAAAGAAGCTGAGCAAAGGACTGAAACCCTTGATGTATTGATTATTTGATTTGCTTTAATCTCTTAGACAACTGAGCAGTGTAATCTGGTTATTTGTCATCATAAACAAGATGGAAGTTAGGTGGAGCTTACGACATTTAGAAGAAATATAGTGGTATTTAAAGTGGATAACACAAATGAAATACAAACAAAATAAATCACCGAATCCCCAAGGCAGATGCCGGATTGATCATCCAGATGCTGGCAGCTCATCCTGCTCACCCTCCTGTCCCACGTTTCACATAGTTGGAAAAGGAAAAGAACAGGACTTGGCTGCTGTGTGGCTGCACAGTGTTCCCCTAGCTCAGAAGTAAGATGCAACAGAGACACACATGAGAGAAACACCTTCTTCAAAAGTAGCTCCAATGCAGTCATATATTGTGAATATTCTCAATTTTCATCTCAAATAACAGTAAATGCTTCCAGACAGAGAAACCTTTCCTTCCGCAAAGCAGAGGATTTATAGGGCTCAGTATCAGTGCTCCTGGCCTAGTTTATAGTCTCTTTTCTTAGGGAACCATTTTAAAGAGAGATTTAGCCGAAAGGTTCAACCCTCTTATTACTGGCCAGTGTTTGTCACTTCTGGAAGAAGAGAATGCGTGGGATCAAATAATCTGTTAGACGTGACTCCGGCCACCTCGGGAGGAAGGAGACCTCCGCGGATATGCAGCCTGTCCTGTGCCTCGTAACCGAGGGAGTTCACAGCTCTGAATGGAGCAAACAATGCAGGGCTGGTGCTGCAGGCCTGTGATGCCATTCTGAGAGATATTCACCCGCCAGATGTGGTGTGTGACATGGAGAAACGCGTGTGAAAACAGCTGCTGGCCTTGAGAGGCTGACGCCTCCAGCCTGTCTGAGCAACCGATGGCTTACGAAGACGCAGAGCTTGTTTCCAGCAAAGCTGAGGAGCGCCAAGGACAAGCTTCCTTGACTGTGCTGGACCTGGGGTAGCCCAGAGACAGGATCACTACATCAGTTTGGGAACTTAGGAACTAGGAACGTTCCTAAGGCTGGGGGTCTGGGGAGTCACACGGCAAGCACTGTTCTCCGACTATGTAGTGATGCACACGTTTTAGGGGAGCGTTTCCAGTATTACTTAAGGAGCGTGTAAGCTCTGGAGCCCTACAGATCATTTAATTACACACAGAATCCCAGAATCATCTGGGCTGGAAAATCCCTTGCAGCTCCTCCAGCCCCACCATGACCCTCCCCCTGACCGTTCCCAACTCCCCCAGATCCCTCAGCGCTGGCTCAGCCCGACTCTTCAACCCCTCCAGGGATCCCGGGGACTCCCCCCTGCCCTGGGCAGCCCATTCCAACGCCCAACAGCCCCTTCTGCACAGAAATCCTTCCTCAGAGCCAGCCTGACCCTGCCCTGGGCAGCTTGAGGCCGTTCCCTCGGGGCCTGGTGCTTGTTACTTCGTTGAAGAGACTTAGCAATTTCAGCATTTATTCTGGAGACAAACTAGAGCTCCCTGGCAGAGCTAAGGTAATTATTACAAACATCACATTTATGGAGATGTGCTGCTGTGCCCTGTGTGATGGATAAGAAGTCTGAGAAAAATACTAAACATGGATAAATGAGGTGAATTCTGGACTCCTCCAGATGTCCTTGGTAATTTGTGTAAATGATAAAAGCATCCATCTTAACGTCCTCCGTACCAGCAACACGAACCCAGGCTCAATACTAGAAATTAAAATTCAGAATGTCTCCGGTGCTCATATCCTGGACAATCGTGGTGATTTGATGGGTGATTTCTCTCAAACTCAACTGCTTTTTTTTCCTGTATGGCCTCTGCTTTATTGTGGAACACATTGTACTAATACGTTGTAGTGCTTTAAACTGGTTGCTGTATTATGTGGAGGGTTTTAAGTTCATCATCCCGTGATGAAGGAGCCACTGATCTTTGTAAGGATTACTGTGCCTGGATAATTTTATGGATGGTATTGGTGCATGCTTATTTCCTTACCACATAAAATCTCACTGGCAACCTCAGTGACTGATAGTTTATGTTCTTGGAGTGCCATCTAACTGACTTACATAGACTGCTTACAGTTTTCTGATATTTTAAGAAAAACTTTTGGAATAGTATTGGTAATTAATTTCATTACAACTAACAATATATGCTAAACATAGGCACAATGAGGAGAACAGTAAATGCCAAACAAAACTTTGTTAAGCTCACAGTTACATTTCTGGAAGAAAAATGAATGCGTAGTGAGCTGACCTGGCTGCTTAGCCTTATTAAACAGTCAGAGAGTTGTGTAGTGTTACAGAAAGTGCAGTAAATAAAATTAAAATGCAAAATTAAAATAATTCCCAAGCTCTGCATGCAATTTCAAAGTACATGCAGATGAATACAGCGTCTCTGCCCCTTCCAACCTCTTTCTGGGAGCCAAGGCACGTGAGGGCGTCAGGGGGCAGGAGCACAAGGGCCCTTCTCCCTCTTGCAGGCTTCTGAGCGGGCTGTCCCTGAGAAACACCACTTCAGCTCCCAGGCTTGTCCCACAAGTGCTCTGCAGGGGGTGGCGGAGCAAGGGCTTGAGCAGCTCCATCAGTTTGGTAGAATATTGGCAAAGAGGAGCTGGTGCTGCCGGAAGGACTTTGTCTTCCCAGGTGATTCGCTGCACGTCAGGCTCTGCAGGGCTGCTGGACTCCGCACGGGGTCTAATGCTGGGGTCCAGGCAGAACCTGCCCAGCACCCCAGGTCGCTCTCATTTTCACCTCTTGTGGAATAACCTGTCCTACATCCTCTTCTCCTCCTTCTCTGGCATCACTGGGACGCACCTGGAGCTCAATACTCCTCTTTAGCATTTTCACAGCAGCGATTCCTGCTGTTCCCCTCTCTTGGTGACTCAGAAGGGTGGAATGGTCACCTTTCAGATCCCTAAATGCCTGCAAAGGCATCCTGCGCGTTATCCTCGAAGGAAAGGAAAGTAAGAAATTATTTCCTCCCACTCCATTTCTGCATTGCAAGGCCACAGCTGGCACGCTGTATCGTTTCTGTATTCCTTTTCTGTTGGTGAACTCAGCTGTCTTGGAACTGTAGGTGTCCGCCCACAAGACAAACAGTGGAACACAGCAGAGTAAAACCACTGACAAAAGCTTTATTTTATTAAAACTTTCTTGTAAGTCTAAAGTAAATATGACATTTCTTCTCCCTGAAAAAGTGGTGGCAGGATAAGATTTATAAGCAGAGTTTCCACTGCTGACCTCAGCTCTGTAATCTGCTTCAGTGTGGGCAACCCACAAAGGACACCGTCAGGGGAATGAGAGAAGAAAGGCAGAAACCAGCAAGGAGTCCTGGAGGAAAGGGAAATGCTGTGTAGATCCGTGGGCAGCCCAGCACACCTCAGGGAATTACAAACTACCCATGGAGTTCGTGGACTATCTTGCCTTCGGATGTAAGTGTCTGTCTACAAAAAAAGCAAAATAGCGTGGACAGGGAGCTGTGCTGACACTGCCACTCATCCCTGAGAATCCACCTGAGAGGCAGCCCTGGAAGATTCCTGCGGGGCTGCCCTGTGGGACAGCCTGCTGGAGAGCCACCTCCATCCTGCTGGGGGAAACCTCATTTTTCAGAGCCTGGTTTTTCTCTCTCAGCTGTAGAACAGTGTCACAGGGAGGGAGCGGTGAGTTCAGCTCCTGGGACACGGGCATGTCCTTTTGTCAGCCTCCACACAGCAGAAATATGAACGCGGGGACTTTGTTTTACTTGTCATTAGTATCCTTCCCTCCCAGTGTATTTGTTTCAGTCCTCGTTTCTCTTCTGGCGTGGCATCCCAGGCATATGACGTATGTTTCTACTATGATATATGTTCCTGTTAGTGATGCCAACCCTGTGCTTCCTTGAACAATATTGTGGGTATTACTGGAACACAACCAACCCTGTGGCCAACGAGCTGCGTATTGGCAGCGCGCTCTTGGCACAGCGGGGCACGCCGTGCCTGCCACTCTGGGGACCCGAAGGGTTACGCTGGCAGTCTGAAGCAGCCCGAGAGGAAAACATGTCACTAAGCACCAAAGAAGGTGATAGAAAGTACCACCCATCTCCCGCAGACTAGAGGGCAGAGGAGTAGTTTGCAAAAAAAGACAGAAGCCAGCAAGGGGCAGTTAACAGAATATCTATGAAGAAATACTTGGGTTTGTGCCCAGTTGCTTCCAGATGTGCTGTAAGCACACTACAAGGAGGCACGGTGGAAAGGGTAAGAACAGCTCAGCTGGCTGCAGACTCAAAACCTCTACAGCACTTGCAAGCTCAGGCTGCATTCAGCCAGGACAGGAGGAAAAGGATTTTCAGCGTAGATGACAACAGTGGCATAAGCAACCACAGCAAACCTATAAACACACGTAAGATCCAATTTCAGCTCCTGAACAAAACAGCTTCTGTCCTGGCATTTATAAATACAAATCATCCCTCTGTGCTTTACATCTCACATAAAGGAGAGATATAAGCTTATGATGTAATTACATAAGTGCTTTGAAATATTTATTATTAATATAGGTCGTATATGATCTGTTCTGTTGGACCATCAAAGTAGGAGCATTAATAGTTTCATGGACAAGGCATGAGTTAGCAAAAATTTACCAGCTGGTGTTAATTATGTTAATAATAGTCTCAGGCTATCTAAAACTGCTCATTTTTTAATCTAGATGGAACCATTCTTTAGGTAAAAAATACAGCATCTGCTACTCTTATTCAAGCTTTAGTCTTAACAGCCATTTAACAAACAGAAAGGAAGAGCAGTACCAAGCACTGGTTAGAGTGTTTTCCCTTACTTAGAACAATTTTATGCCTTTTCAGCTCCAAAATACCATAAAAAACCACCTGATGACAAGTCATTTCCAGGGAAGTCTTGTACAAGGTACCACTATAAAAGCCACTAAGAAAAACTCCTGTTCAATCCTGATCATCCAGGGTTAAAAATTAACTCAAATAGAAAAAAGCACAAAGGCTCTTAAGATGACCAGGGGCTGGGCAGCTCCCCCACAGCAGAACACATTATTTTGCACCCCAGATAGAGAAGCCAAGGACAGGAATATCATCCCTGACTACAGCTCATTACCCAGTGCCTTCACAGAAGTGTTGTGCAGGGAGAAAATTACTTTTGTGCAGGGAAAAAAATTACTTAAGCTACTGGATACTGTTGGCACAAAATCAAAATATAAATAAACCTAGATAAGAAACTAGAAGACATCTGTAACAGAATAAAAATACGGCTCTGAAACACTGTCCCGATAGACGCTGAGAGAAATTGTCCTGGGCTGAAGATCTATGATGTGTTTTTCAAGCAGACAATGTATTATTGCATGTCACACCTGTGAGAACATTTGGTATTCCAAAAGGTCCATTCAACACTAAATTCCCCAAAACAGCTGGACAGCAAATAGGTTTTTCCAGTCCTTACCTGTATTTATCTGTGAAGTTATAAGCCAGCTGTATCTAATAGGGAAAAATGATGCTATCACCAACAGCCTACTGTAAATAACCTCGGTGCAGGAGCAGTACTCACTGTAACAGTCATCAAAACTAATTACTACTTGGGCTATAGGCAGAGAAGGATTTTATTTCATGGGCACCATCCTCCTAACACAACAATCTTCCAGTGGCACACCCCCATGCTGCCACAGTGCCAACAAAGGTAACGGGACTCAGGAGATGTGGATTTGTAGCAGATGTTCTGAGGTCTTCCCGGTACCCCAAGCTTTACACATTGTGAGATTTCTTACTTCATATTTGCAGAAGAGAGATGGTTCTATTTCAGAGGGTCACTTCAAAAGGCCTTTAGGCTGGGAAGGAGGCATGCTGGAAAGGCAGAGAGTGGAGTAGATTTTCTTCTTGTCTCCAAAGCAGCTCCATGGAAATTGTGTGGGAAATGAGAGAGGGTGGTGTGACAGTGCCTCTCCTTTGAAACTGCTCCTTAGCAGCCATCTCTTTGCGAGCGGGGGCATGTCTATGCCAGAAGGTGAAGATGCAGTTGCAGAGAAGTGCGGTGGTGCAGACATAACTCCTCATTTGCTGGCAGTCCAGGGGGGGCCAGGGCAATGAACGCTCCTGCCATGTGCAAGGAGGTTTTCCTTGCATCCCAACTCCACCTGCTTGTACCGTATGAAAGGACTGGAATCGATTTAAGCTGCATGACTGAGCAGCAGAAGTTTCAGGAGGGGAAAAAAATACATCACAAACTTCTGTAATTGGAGGAAAACAACTCACAGGGAGGGATAGGCAAGTTTCAGAAGGGTTTATAGTTTGCCTGTGTTTCCCGTAATTTTCTTTTTCATCTGCTTTATCCAAACCACATCAGTCTGCAAACATGGGCTGCAATCTTCATGAGAACATTTATTTCTATGAAGAACTAGGCTAATAGTCCACAGTGAGTCATTTGTAAACAGTTTAAGCCTTTATCTGTTCATGAGGAACACAGCGTCTTGGTATTTATTTACTAGCCAGAACCATTCATTTTATGGCTATTTATCTATGGAGACTGTTCTCAAGTGAGTTCATTACGTGGGACTAGTAATTCAAATGCCAGGTTTACTGGTTGTTGTCACTGGGTACTAATTCCCTCAGCAAGGCTTCTGGCGAAAGGAGTACTACTACCCTTAAATATCTGGTTTATAGTAGGAATATTTACACACATGAAGCTCCAGTCTTGCTTCTGGAAATATCTCGTTATCTCAGCTTAAAGTCTGACATTTTTGTGGACACCCTAACAAACAGCTCACTGCTGGGAATATTTAGAGGAAGTAAGCCGGGTCCAAAAAATGCCAAGACCAGTCTTTGCCCTCTCACCTGACCAAATGGGATCAAAAAACTCTTCTGAGACATTCAAACCTACTGATCTTTGATCCTAACCAGAAAGCACAGGTCTCCCTGTTATTTTTTTCAGTCTTAGCTACAGTCCAGAACTAAATAACCACCCATTTCAGAATTTCAAAGGACAGTCTTCCTTCCTTAAGTCTCTGTAGCCTTCATAAGCCACAGAATTGAGGAGGTCACGAATTATATCACTCTTCAGTCCCTACATTAATTTATTTTAGGTAGGGAAGGGTTTGCATGAAATTAGCCACAGTTCATTTACTTAGTCTAAGTGTGGTGCTAATGTTTCTTCTGAGAAAGACTGTCCAGGCACAGGGACGGCTCTGGGAGGGGTAGGGAGACCCCCCTGCTCCTGCTGACATAAAAGCTTTGCTCTCTAACTAGAACTGACGAGTTGCCAGCCAAGTCCTGGCATGCAAATATCATCTGGTAGTGGTCCTTGTGTAAATGTCTGCTAACAGTTCCTCATTTTAGTAAGAGGCTTAATTAAAATTGCATCAGAGGAGCCCATGTTTGGTTTTGCTTTCTAGAAGCTTAAGAAGTCCCAATTTAGTCACTAGTCCTGCACAGACCCTCTTTCCTGACATTAAAAATCCCTGTTAGAGGGATTTCGAGAGGCAACTGATGTAGAAAAGCATGCTGTGGGAAACCCAGACTAAATAAAAATAGCAAAGGTGCAGCTGACACTAGCAGAGTAGGACCAAGGGCACTATAAAATTAGACTTCTCTATGCATGGAGATTGTTTAGTTTGGATCAGAACGAGACACACGGCTATGCACTATCAAAATCCTGGTTCAGGGAAGCCCATGTGTTTCATCCTCAACTGTAGAGCAGTGCCCTAATTTTTCTGAATGGAATTTGTAACAGCTAAACTAAGATTACCTTCTTCCCCAACTTGCATGGGAACCTTAGTGCTGGGATAGGAGTACCTCCTGTAGTGTTTTAGGTGTTTGAAAAGCATTTTTAAGGCAGAAAAAGTGTTATATTAGCTTTAGAATGTATATTGTCGCTCCTGAACAGGCTTCAGTTTTCAGGAAGACCATGTTTATAGTGCAACTCAGATAAGAGTAACGAGGCATTGGTAAATATTTTGTTTCACTCGCATTCAGAAGCCTGTCAGGGTCAACAGGTTCAAATGCACCTCACAATATTTTCCTGCAGAAGAGGCACAGAGGAAAGCTACCCACAGCTGACCTATTTTCACAGTTTTTAGTAGTTTATCAGGCTAAATTACATTTCACAATAATTTTTCATTAAGTGAAAGTATGATGGGGTTTTCAATTTAACCCTCTGAGGATATTATTTTTCCAAGAACAGGTCAGAACCTCTTCCTCCTTAATAATGATCAAATATAAATTCTGGCATCCTTTACAATTCAGCAGAACCATGGAAGAAAAGCATGCCAGTGAATTGTGTTTTTATCAGTAAGTACCAAGAGAGCAACTCTGGAGCAGCTGTGAGACTAAACAAGAAGAATCACATTCATGTCCTCTTTCTCTTCTTTCCCTGAAACTTTCTGAGTGCCCCCTCTTTATACAGAGCCCCAAGGGCCCACTCTTTCATTTTTGGAGGCAGGGGACAGCCTGAAGAGCTCAAATATGCAAATACCAACAAGAGGCAAAGGTGAGAAGGATTTCAGATCCATTAAAACGGAGCTGAGATACATGTGGAACTGATTCAATTCCTACATCCCATATCTTAACCAACAGCCCAACTTTTTTTTTATTAACAGTGAGTTATTGGATTCAAGTTTTATTTTAGAGCATAGTAACTGTAGAAATCTAAGAGAGGAAAAATCATGGCACTGGTATCTGTGAAATAATGACTCATACGCCCCCAGAGTCATTGTCTTACACCAACAGTATGCAAAGCCCAGAGAAGCTTTCATTAATGATCTCTCTTGAGGGATTGATGGTCACACAAATAGCTGGCATCTGCTGTTCCAGAAATGAACTAAACTAATTTAATTAATCTCATCTCTTGAAAGAAAATAACATCTACAAAAGTATCAGACGCAGAGTTTCCCTGTGCTTCTCTCTTACTTTGCAGACTTTCTCATTCATTCCAGCCACAAGCTGGGCACGTGAATTTGAAGCCGCAAGGGAACGTGACAGCCCGTGAATTTTTTTTCGGAAAGAGACACACGACACAAACGGAGGAAGGACTGATGTGGAAGTGACAATACACTGGCAGAGAAATGAAAAAGGGGAAGTGCAGGTAGAAGTTGCAGAAAGAAGGGTGGATTGATTCCTTGGATTTCCACTATGTGTACACTGCAGGGCTGCTCTGAAAATCATCGGGCGCCTGAGAGGATTTTTTTCCTCTCGAGGCGATACTGGTTACCCAGCCAATGAATACATGAAAGTCTAAAAAATAAAGCACATGAGGAAGAGAGTGAGAAGTTGTAATTGTTAACCAGTACACAGACAGCTCAATTTATCTTGTGAACGAAATCAGAGCTCTCTTGCCCCCTATTCAGATACTCAGATCTCAAATCCTCCACTTTCCTTTTGTACAACTGGAATCATTAGATAACGACCACAGGTTATTAGAGTAACATCATTTTCAGGGACACGCACTTTTCTGTATCCTACCTTCACACAGCAGGTGATTAAAGCAGCACGTTAGGTTAAATGAATTGTAAAATTATACCTCAGCTTCTTGAAAACTAACTTTGTGTCCTGAAGAGTCTACTCATCTTCCAGAAGGCAGTGCTGGACAGCACTTCATTCTAATATACCACTTGAACCAAATTCTTTGTTGAGATAAATGAGTAAAGTTTCACCTGTAACAGCAAAGCTGAATTGATTCATACTGAGTGAGGGCATGATCCTTAATCACTGCTTATACTGTTATTTATCTACTCTTTGTGATGTTTTCTTTTCCTTGAGGTAGGAATTCTATCTAGATTTTTCTCATAAAACTCATACATGCTACCTTCAGGGCTTTCTGGGAAAAAAAAAAAACAACAATACTTAAGAGCTTCTCCAATTTTGCAAGTCTTATCATCAGGAGTGCTAGAGCCACATTCTAAATTTTAGCTTGATGGTGACTCAGTTTGATACCACACTGACTTCCAAAGCAGACAAACTTTTTTAGGCAAGTGCTGACAGATGTTGTGGATCTGAGGCAGAAAAGCAGGCTTTAGTATTTAATGTGGTAATGAGAAATTAAACTGCCTGAGGCATGAAATATAATTGTTCATTTACACTGAAAACATACTGATGCAAAAACAATCATTACAGTCGTGGATTGGAAAAGCAGTAAAATAATAGACCCAAATCTTCACAAACCACAGTGTTGAAACTTTAATATTTTCTCTAAGGAGCCTCTGGGGAAAGCGCTGCTTTAATGATAGTGTTGGAATGGTGGTGCTGGGAATGGTGGAAAAGTTGGTGTATCCAGGCAGCTGCTCATCACTGAGTCTCCGATGGCGTGAAGGAGCTGACAGAGCACTGTCGGGCTGTACACTGTCGGTCCAGGCTACCACTGCCACTGCCAGTGACAGACAGATGCTAGCACAACGATTAGAGAGGATTTCCTCAAAAAGCTCTGGGAGAAACACGCTTTGGCAAAGGGACAGCCCACAGAAGTTGGGTCTGGCCAGTTCTTTAGGTGGTGTGAAAGGACGTGGCCCATCTGAGCTGAGCCATCTCAGCTGCATCAGAACCCCACAAGCGATCAGCTTGGAATGAACCAGCTATTGGACTGGACATTGATTCATTCATTGCAAGAATGAAGAAGAAATAGAAGCCAAGAGAGTTTTTATAGGTAAGATATTCCCCTTGGTGTCTCCTGGCTGAGGCAGCAGATGCAAGCAGGCGAGAGGCTGGGCCATCAAACACACAAGCCGGGGGGGATTCCCTCCATTCAGACTCATGGGGGAAATATTTTTATGAGTAGACAGAAGGTTTTGACCACTGTGGCATGCTGCAGGAAGGTAGGACCTTCCAAAATTTTTCTGGAATTTGAGTTATATTTTATTTGCTGTTTTAAATATTCATCCAGAGTGACTAACTGATGTGAGATTTGCCAGTGGCCAAGTTACAGCACAGGTTTCGTAAGTAATGCAAGGGTCACGGATGCAGACCTGAAAATATAAAACTAGCACACTTTCAGTAAAGCAACAACAACTGAGAATTGTATCTTCCTAGTTCATTAAACCAAAAGATGAGAAAGCTTGGAACACCTATCTCCACATTTTCATGAGGAGAAAAAAAGGAAAAGAGGTTCAGCTGCTGCTGTAACCTGAGGCAGCCACTAGTTGCAAAGCCAAGGCAAAACCTGCTCCTGAGGTGTTCTGTAATGTTTACTCTTTTCTAAAAAAGAGATTCTTTACTGCAGCCTTTCCCACGATCAGTAAAACAACAAACAAGACCCAAAGAAGCCATGCTCCTGTGCTCTGCTGCTCCAGGGCAGGTGGGTGGACAGGAGGGAGCCCGGCGAGCGCCGGGAACACCAGTCCACCACGATTTCACACTCTTCCACTGGTGCAGGAAACAACCACAGAGCAATGCTTCCACATCGCTTCTGAAAACACTCTGGATATAAAGGCCCTCCAATCACAACACGATTTATAAGAAATATAAAAGGCAATTTGTATTAATTACTCTGTATGGAAAACATTAGCCTCCCTCAGAAACCGGTTATCCCTATCTCATTCCCCACACTCTCCAGTATTTATGCTTTCCATTACCTTTTCCCATCCTTATCCAGGAGCTACATGATTGTAGCTGTTGTAAATCATTCATATACTTCTAATTTCAGTGAGGCTTTCATATAATATCATAGTTTCTCTCTATATTTGACTTTTATTGTTCATTATCTTATTCCTTTCTGCCAGGTACTATGTAGACACACCAAAACTTCCAAATAAGCTTACCTTTCCTTTAGCATGATGAAAGGAGCACAGACAGAACAGATTTTTAACAGCTGTAGCTCTAGTTTCAGATTGATTATTATTTTCTATCCCTCCTAATGCTTTCAAAATACTTAAGTGACTCATTGAGTCTCCTTGACTTAAGCTTTGTATCCATAACTGACCTTAAACAGATGTGGACAAATAGACTTGGGTTTATCTATGTCCCCGAACAGGACTATCCGAGGTAATCCCCTTAGGCATTAAAGTGCACGTTAAGCTGTCCCTGTACGTAACACTCTTGCTCTGCCCCTGCTGCCACTTTTATACAGCTGAGAACCCCTGTGTGTAGCACATGCCTTGGCTAAACCGGAGTCCTTATTGCCTCTTCTTACCAAAGGTTTTCAGGAATAAGCTTAAGGGATGTAAGGATGTCCAAAGTGTATCTAAAGCACATCTACTACACAGAGCTTTGTTCAAAACACAGTGTCAATTCCTTTAAAAAAGCAAGTTAGTTCAGTGGTAATGGGGGCTGATCTTGATCTTTCTCAGCTTTTGTCCCTCCTTCCACTCTATCTCACCACACATTTTTATCCTGTAGCCCACTCTATTGGCCAGTATAAAGGAGATAAGACTTACACACCCTTTTCAGTTGGAGAAAGTTAAAAAACGTACCTGTCAGCTTCCTATCTTTTATTGCACCTCTCCTTTTGAAGCACCTTTTCAGAAAAAAGAGTTCACTGGCTGAGCAAAAGCAAACATAGCTTTCTACTGCGAGGCCAGTGGTGCTCATCAAGGAAGCAGACCAGATTCTGGCTCCTGAACAAATGAGCAGCTCTTGACTGATTGCCTGATCTACATTATCAGGAACAAGTTTATGCATTAGCCCTAGGGGGAAGGCAGAAGCACACACATCTTTCTATTCTTGCTGACTTGGGACCTAGAAATGAATTTCTTTGAGAGAAGCAGTTTAAAAATAGCCCATCAGACACATCTTTGATTTGGAGGAGGACCAGTTTTACAAGAAGCAGCCCAAGTGCAAGAGTGACCGATGTGAGCGAGCTGTGGTGCCCGTAACTCCCCCCGACACAGCGCCTCTGCGTGGGGAGGCAGCAGCAGGGGTGATGTACCCCTGCCTGCCCGGGGAGGGCTGAGCCACAGCTTGCTGCTGGGAGCCCCAGCATGAATTCCTCCTGCTGCTTCGCATGCACCAGAGGCTTTTGCTTTACCTATTAAACCATCTTGATCTCGACCCAAGAGTTTTCTCACTTTCACTCTTGTGATTCTCTCCCCCATCCCACCAGGGAGGGGCGGTGTGGTGCTGAGTTGCCAGCTGGGGTTAAACCCCACCAGCCCTGTTCAAATCACTACAGACCCTGAATACCTGAAGAGTATTTAGAAAAGCTGGGTGAACTCTGTGTTTACTTCTTTGTCACTCAAATAAACATTTTCCTCTGAGATTCATTAAGAGATGAGATTCCTACCTTCAGAAATTTCTGCTTCCTGGGAGTAGCATCAGGAGACAAACAGGAGCACTTGTCTGGAAGCATTTCATAGGCTCTTCAACCAGAAGAGGAGTCCTTCCATTTGTAGTGATGTCCTCATTGTCACAGCCAGAACAGGAGTCCTTCCATTTGTAGTGATGTCCTCATTGTCACAGCCAGAACAGGAGCCCTTCCATTTGTAGTGATGTCCTCATTGTCACAGCCAGAACAGGAGTCCTTCCATTTGTAGTGATGTCCTCATCGTCACTGTGTAAAAACAAACTGTGGTCATTCACCTTCTGACTAACATTTTTAAATGGAAAATATTGATTCACAAAAATCTTTTGCTGGACACAGGAAAAGGTTATAGGTCTTTGATGAGATATCTGGTCAAAGTTAGAAATCATCTTACAGAAGAAGCCATTAGGTTTCATGCCAGGCTCTCAGTGATCTTGTAAAAGATTCAGCTTCAAACCTGCACCTTTGCAGAGCAGGGAGATGTCATTGTTTTTATGATATCCAGTATGAATACACTAATCATTGTGGTCTCCTTAAAAAAAAACCAACAACAACTCAAACACAAAGAGCCTCCAGTCTCTCCCTGTGTAGCTTATGTGCTCCCTTCAATCAAGAATTTTGAGATTGTTAAACTGCATTTTCCTTCCCTGCTCTGCTGAAATGTCTTCAGGGCCTGCTCCTAGTGGATGCTGAAGTCGACAATGTAGCTTTTGTAAGCTTGGATTCCCTGACAGTTGCCCCTATCCCAAGCAGATAAAGAAATTTTTTAAAACGCAGTACCTTACATTAGAACTTCAGTGTGAAATAAGGCTACAGGTCCCAAAGCAATCACAGAAATAATGTTCTCATTATGAACTTTATTCCGAACTTCCAGTTCAGGATGAACCATTCTGACCCAATATATTATGAGATTTTGGCATGTCATTTTTTCTTCTTGCAAGTTGTGTAACAAATGTCACTGGAATTTGAGGAGTTTAATTGCTTTGAGCTTTTGTATTAAGCAGGGTTTATCTGCGATTATGTTTGACTTGGAGCTGAACCTATTCATTAGATACAAAGGAAGCTGTTTGTTTGATTGTGGAGCAATAAAGCTTCCACTCTCTTACCAGGGAGTCAACAACATTATCGTTTGTCACTATAATTTTCTTCCTCTCTCTAGTAGGCAACAACACATCTTGCTTTGCAAAATGATGGGCAACAGCTTTACACCCCATCAGCATCACGGCAGGGAGCTATGGGGGGTAACACGGCGCTGTTGACTATCCCCCCCCACTACCACCACCATTTCTGGATGCCTTCCATAAATAATGAAACTGCAGTTCTTCTATAATCCTGGTCGGTAGAGTAAACAATAAAATGCCTCTGCCACCATACCTCCCTGGCAGAAAGACAGGGCAGCTCAGGATTCAGAGAGAACGCCTTAAGGCTTGAAATAAGGAGCTGTCACTCTACAGGTCAGCAACTGCAAATGGACCCATGTCAGCAAAAATAAGAATATTTAGGAGTTTGCAGGTGAGTTTGGAATAGTTTATTCCTTCCGAAAACTCACCACACTCCAGAGAAATCGTCTTTAAAAAACAGCTTTTCATGGATTTCCCCCCCCCCGCCAAGTTCTTTTCTTGCTAGGAAAAAAAAAAAAAAAATTTATCATAAGCCTAACTTTTAAAGAAAACAGGTTTTGTGTTGTTTATTTCAGCCTGCTTTGTCCACTTTTTATTTCCCCCTCCTTCTTTTCCACACTGTAATTAACAGAAAAGAAAGTGAAACACAGAAAAGACTCAAGATGAAAAAAATAACTCTCAGGAGCTTTCAAAAAACAGCAGATGCTTTGAATATTCATGTTGTGAAACATTCATTTTTCAAGAAATGCTGCAACTGAAATGTGGCTTCAAGATGCAAGAAGGGACAGAATCTTGAGGAAGGATCTACTGATTAGACAACCCAGGTTTAGTATCATCAGGTGGTCACAGTGAGTTACCAGATCCTCACGGGTGATGAGTCTAAGAAACAAAAAATGTATAATCTGTGAGGGTAGAAAATAACTACTCCATGATGTGTCTCAGAGAGAGAAGATGACAAAAACAACTGACAATTTTTTCTAAGCTTTTGGGAAAGAAAAGCTTCATAGCATCGTAGTAAAAGAATGAGAGAGAGGGAACACAAACGGAGGAGAGCTGGATGGGAAACACAGAATAATGGGGAAAGAAATAAAAGGAAAATACTGTAAAACTAAAACAGATATTAGTAATATAAACAGATGGTCGGAACTAGATCTGTATTTCATTCACTGTCTGAATCACTCACTAAAAAATAATGAGTATTTTGGGCTTATACAAAAATTTTTTCTCTGTTGAGCAAACCACAAAAATCAGCTCATACCACATAAAACAAACCAAACACCACTGTGCCTTCTCTCCTGAAATCCTCTTTCAGTTCAAGTAAAACACATTGAGTAAGAAGCAAGTAAGAAAAAATGTTTAAATTGACCTGAAATAAAATGTTTTGCTCTATAAAGGAAATAGAACATGGCCATATCTGATACAAAAATTGAGTTACATTTGAGAATTTAAAACTGGAAGTAGAAGGCATTGCCTTCATTCTTCCACTAAGAAGAAAAAGTAAAAAAATCCATTTTCATGATTGACCTAACTTATCGCTTTCCTTATTTATCCTTCTAGCTTTGTTTTAATTGTCTCTCTTCAGGGAACGTTTGTGATGTCAGTGATTCTGGAGCCCTTGTTACTCTCTGCAGCTATGTCAGCTTCGTGCTGTGTCACACCACTTCTCAAATAAAGAGCCCAAAACAACACAGAGCTTCGTCCTCTGTGCTGTGTGCAGTGAGTTACAAACTCCTCCTTCTTTCATCGCCCACTGTTGTCCCATAATACTCACCAAATGAAACTCTTTTCCCATACAGAGCACTGCTTGATGCTCCACCACAGCCTACGATTCCCATGGAGATACTCCGGGCCCACAACCCCCTGTCTCTGCAGTGGAAGGACAGCACAATGCCGAGTGGCAATAATAAAGTTTTAGCAGATATAATCAACTGTTACTTGCAATGAATTTCTTTACTTGGTAAGGTGACTTACTAGGCTGTGACTTGACTTCAGTAGAGAACCATTCCCTCTACAGGAAAGCCAAGAAATACTTAGAGAAGGGAATAAAATCAGCACTTGTCCCCCAAGCAGAAGGGTTTTCTGATGGATTCTTCACTCAGCAACGAAATAAATGGTGTCAAATGGAGACACGTTTCCTCCTGTAGCCACCCTCTCATCTGCAAAGATGGTGCCAGTGGAGGAAACGGTTTGCTGTGCTCCCACAGGTCGGGCTAGCTTCGATTACAGGAGGAATTTCATTGACTTCAAGGCTCCTGTTCATCACATCCACAGTTTTACTGCTATGCAAATCCTCCTGTCCTCTCCAGCTGCCATTCTGTTCCTTCTGAGAGACAAATAGCAAAACTTTCTGATGAAGTGAGGAAAAGCAAATTAAACTCCTTTATAATAAAAACTTTTCGGTGGCTTTGTTCATTTGACAGAATGAACACCCCTCTCCTGCACTCCTTTCATTTTCTGTACAGTTCTGACAAGGGCTATAAAATCACTTGACATTTTGGGATAAGCGTCCTGTCATCGACACAACGCAAGGGAACAAGCCAGACGAGCAGGCTAGAGCACGTACATGGCACTGCCAGCGCTTTCAGACAGCTCCTCTGTCCTAAAGGCCTTTTCTGCTCGCAGACCCAAGAGCAGGAACTGGAAACAAGCAACGGGATGGCTCTTTCAGCTGCAATTATTCAGGTTCTACGTCAGATAAGCTGCGTTTTGCTTAGAACTTCACAGGGGGGTTTTGTGAGCATTCAGTGACGTGAAAGTGTATATATTTAAATAACTACATTTTGAGAGGACGGAGACACAATTTCAAGGCAAGATTCTTAGTTTCCTGCATTGTCAGAGCGCATCTATAGGAAACAACCTTTCCAATCAGTCACTGATTTTTTAGGGAGAGATGCCCAAATGATAGAGTTTACATCAACAGAACTCAAAGGTGGGTGTATTACAACAAGGTGGTTGTATACAGAACAAGAGGGAACGGCTGGAAACTGCCCCAGGGGAGGGTCAGGCTGGGCAGGAGGAGAAAATGTTTCCCAGCAAGAGTGGTCCGAGAGTGGAGCAGGCTGCCCAGGGAGGGGGGAGTCCCCATCCCTGGGGGGGTTTCAGGGCCGTTGGGATGAGCTGTGGGGGATGTGGGGTAGGGGAGAACTTTGTAGAGTCGGGCTGAGGGTTGGACTCGATGATCCTGAGGGGCTTTTCCAACCTGAATGGTTCTGTGATTAGAGCACTTAAAGAACCAGGCACTTCCAATTCATCATGATTTTTGGTGGAGGATGAGCATTTTGGTACAGTATCTGTCATAGAAAGTCTCATTCCTACTATACAGACTTGCATCTTTGTGGCTTAGACAAAAAAATAGGAACAAATTTTTTTTGAAAGTAGGATACACTGGCAGAGAGACTCTTCGTGGCAAACAACACTCTGCAGGGGTAGTTAAGGATTTATGAACTTGTTTGCCATCTAAGTGAAAGAAAAACCAACAAACAAACATAGGACCTAAGTACTTGTCTCTGTCTCCGAGTTTTGCTTTGGAGGGTTGGAGTGTGACTTTCCCGTTAGTGTAGGGCAATGAAAAGAGAAAAAAATACATGCTTTCAGAAATGCCTTATAACCTACATCAAAAGAAGGAAAGCTGTTCTTCATTTCTTATTTATGAAAGGTAGCTAACAAGCAAAGGAAAACAGACAACGAAGAGGCATCTTCCTCCCACCGCCAGCTGCCAGAGTCGATGCCATGAGAGGAACGATACTCATCATTTTTTCCTGCATCAGCTACTTTTCAGTCATACATATAATTCACAGACAAATTAAATGGAAGACCACAATAACCATTTCTTTCTTCCACCATTCAATAAAACATTATGATTAGGATGAAAATTTTTCACTGAGGTCTCTTTTCCACCAGAATGAATGGTAATTTTTAATGAAAATTCTGTTTGCATCTAAATGCTGCAAATGATACTGAAAACTACTTTTTTTTTTTTCAGTGTTTAAAGTGGAAAACTCAAATTTAGGCTACGCAAAACCATTATGTAATACAATTTCCCAGTAGGACTTTATGAAATTATTTTCATTGGTTCAAATAATTTTGCTCCCCGAGATGATTTTTATAGAACCAGCTACGTCAGTACAAGGTGGTAACACGGACAGTTATACAAGCACAGAGGTACATGGGCTGTGGTTATTTCCTTTCCCTCACTAGAAGTAAGGATACACGATTCCTGTAATGACCACCTGTACATCAGCTGTCCACATGCAAAAGACAGAGGATGGAAAAAGGTCTACTGGGACAAGTCTTTAAGTGAATGAAAAAATTCTCCATGAAAGAGTTTCAAGAATGTGTTGACAAAACTAGTTGTCCTTTTGAGCTGAAACCAAAACATACTCTGAGGACTTTTGGGGCTGTTACTTTACTTAGGACTTAAATCTAGTGTGGCCACACCCCCCCAAGCTTCACACCAAAATCCTTGTGTAACTACGAGCCACAAGACACAGCACACAGACACTGTTACCACACCCAGGGAATGGAATAAATATTCTGAAAGAGTTCACTTTCTAGCTGACTCCAGATCCCCAGGGGTGTCAGTGCCTCGGAGCAGGGTCAGCCTGGGGAGAGCAGTGATGTCGGGCTCAGCACCCCCCGGGTAGTGTCGGGGTGAGGCAGCAGCAGCGCGGCATCCACACAGCTCCCAGGGAGTGTGTAAGTGAGCCAGGCTGGAATCACACCAGGCACCTGTGAGCCACAGCGTGGGCAGCCCTCCTTTAAACAGCAGGTCAGGCTCCAAAAGATCGGGGTCACCAACCTGCCATAGGAGCTGCGGACAGACCGAAACCAGAGAAATGGAGCAGGGGGCAAGGCTGACTGCCAGTGTGACGCCGTTCACTGTCAGTATGAAAACATCCCTGTCATTCTGCAAAAGACTGGGTTTTTATTACAAGTAAACCCATGCTTATTCATATTTATTATTATTGAACTTTTCAGGTCATACAGGCTAGAGATGCAAAATGAATATAGTTAAATACAAAAAGGTAAAGAGCAGGACTGAAGGAGGGGAAAGAAATTTGTGGAAATTAACAAGTAAGAAAATAAGAATTGTCCCAGGAGAGAACTGGGAACCACAAACAGGAGGAAGTGTACCTGGAAGGAAAAAAAAATGGATAGTGTGTTGTACTGTTCTGTGTTTGGTGTTTTCAAATGCCTGACAGCTTTGTGTTCGTTTGGTGTTTTCAAATGCCTGATGATTAATGGTGATTTTGCATCAACTTTTAGGCTTCAGTATTAGCTAATACATTTGCTATGACTTTTTCTTACAATATTTAAAATTACTCCATTTTCAGCAGGCCACTATGCCCCATGCTGTACCTGAGCAGATTTCAGTAATTTGCCTCCTATGACCCAGCTGTATCCCTCTCTTAGGAGAAGCAAGTACACTTTCCCCCTCCTCCTGGTGAATGTTGCCCTGACCATGTGCTTCACGAGCTATGAACTCTGTATGTTCTCCATGCTAAACTGGAATCAAAACCTGTTTGCTTTTTGTGGATGATGCCCTCTCTTGAACTGACTTTACAGAGGGCAAAATACTGTGCCTGTCTGCGGATCCCAACATCCCGAACGTCAGTTGGCGGAGCAGAACTGGAGGTGCCAGGTTTGGAGGAAAAGATTGGGGTGGGGCGGGCAAAAAACCCCAAAGCTGTCAAGAGAACTGTACGTGCAGGAAAAAAGGTGTTGAAAATGCTTAAAATTGCTAGGGAATACAACAGAAAAATCAGAAGTAAAAAGTTTCAGAGAAGTTATAATATTCTGCGTGGATCACTAGATAGTAAAAGTTGATTTAGGAGGGTAAGCTGAATTAAATCAGGTTTTCTGCCCAGTGCATTTCCGAAGGTCATTTAGGTTAAGCTCGCATAGAGCTGATAAATGAACGGTACAGTAGGATCTCTGACATACTGATAGAAAGACTAGAATTGTCAGACTGGATGGAATTAGTGGCCCGTCTCATCCAGCATCCTGTCTGCGAACAAAGCTTAAGCGTGTTGAAAGAACATCACAAAGAAGAGGCTGACTCTTGAGTTACTCACACTACAGATAACGCAGGCGGAACAACCGTGTGAGTACTGCTGTTCTTTCATCGAAAAGAAGAGCGGGGAGCAGAACTGCTCAACCTTAAACCCACTGGTAAGCACACCCCGAAGGTGGGCTTCGTGACAGGAGGTTCATTAAGGAGAAAGCCCTTCGTTCTCACTTCTCCTGTGGTCAGTAAGCACCAGGCACCGAACAGCAGGTTTTGTTTACTCAAGGACAGTTCAAGTGGTTGCTACTCTTGCCCAGGCTTGGGAATATGCTTCATAAGAGGGAATAAGAATCATGGATTTTCACTATGGCTAGGATTTCCAGATCTCTGCTTCGTGATCAGGAGGGATTGCCCTGTCCCCAGCTATTTAGGGAGAAGCTTTTCACACAGAGCGTGTGTGCTTGCCTGCTTTCTGCAGTCCACTCTGTCCCACTCCCTTGCACCCAGAAGGGTCATACTAGGGATGTCAGCTGCCACATCCCTGCCTCATCCATTTAAAAATATGTACAACCCTGTTACCCAGGAACTTATTTAATCTCTTTTTAATGCTGCAGATACATTGCTTCCCAAAACTCCAACAAGCTCCAGAAGTTCTGTCCCAGCAGTGGAAAGTACTTCCTTTCATCTGTTTTGAAGTCACCTTCTAGTGGCTTCATGGAGCACCCTGGAGCTATTGTATTGCAGAACCAGAGAGAGAACATTGCTCAGGAAAGGCAGACAATTAGACTGTGCTCAAGTTAGACCAGGCTTTCCCTAGCTCTTCCCTGGAGGGTTACTCTGTGCACAGCCCAGAGCTCAGGACCGTCTCACAAAACACAAACTCAAGAAAACCAACCCAAATTTTGATGCCATACATAAATTCTCTAGATTGCTGATCGATGCAGCAAAATTAAAACAGCAGCTGGGAATGAATACTACCTGGGAAAAACAGTTACTGAACTCCTTAATTTTACAGTCCCGACTTCACATGAAGTTGCTCTTCTGCAGGACCCTTCATATAAAACTTTATTTGATTTAAGCCTCATTGCAGAAGATCAATTACACCCTCTAAGCAACATCATCAAATTTCTCTTGCGATTATGTGAGAAAAGATAAAACTGGTGCTAGCAGCCTAAAGTGATGGGTGTTCTTTTCACATGCCTGCTTTAAAAATACATATACACTGCACAGCCCACCGCATGCTACCTGACAACTTGTTTTAACGTCAAAAAAAGGAACAAAAGTAGATCCAAAAGTTATAATCAGCTGAATAGATGGATGCTCTGATGCCTGTGTTATAGGCAGACCTCAGCTGCCACTAGCTTCTGCTGACTTGCTGCCATTCAGTGTTAAATCTGCTGGAGACTGAGGATTCTGCAGTGGCAGAAGGACTGCAGATGTTCCTGTCTGGGAGAACTACATCTTTTAACTCAGATTTCTTTTCACAGTTCCAGTGTCTCCTGGTGCAATTTCAAGACGTATACACCGAGAAACTGTAAGCAGCAGCTTCTAATGTCATGAAGTTGGATGAATAAACTTAGGAGGTGTGAACACTTCTCCATAGAGCTTAAAGATAAATGTTTGTGCCTTGCCTTCCAACCAGAGCTGCGCAGAAGTGGCTTCCTCATCTCATGAAACGGAGGTTTATACAAGAGTGTTACTGAAGAGCAAGTGAAAACAGGGAACTTGTACCACTGGAGAGCAAAGGGAAAAAAGCCAGTACAGCAAACAGTTACAGTCGGGTTAGTAACATGCTCACACAGGTCTCAATCGCTTCCAAATGTGAAATTTAGACCAGGGGTTTGAACTGGGATCCTTCCTATCTCTGCTGAGTGCTCTAGACATCGAATGACTTGCTATGACAGGAGACTGATGCTCTCAGTTTGGTCAGGAACAGAAATTTTCCTCGATGCCAATCAAAACTCTATCAGTATTCATGCAAAGGCTCTGTTTTGACTTTTTAGAAATAAGCTTTTAAAGCATCATCTACCTCTAAATATCAAATTAGTGCAAAAATTAGAAATTATAGCTCAAGAGAAAAACAGGTAGAAAAATAAATCATACAAATCTACATACAGCTCCATTTGAAGATGGATTGTGTACAAGGCCTTTTTCTCAGATCAGCATAGCGGTTGCAATGGGATACTTCAAAAAACTACTGAAAAATATATAGGATCCAGGTTGTAGATGGATTTTATTAAGATATGTTTCTTTACACAACAAATGTGCTAACAAAACAGGCATTTTGTTGTTGAGCACTAAATTGTCCTTACCGAATTGTTTCTAGTCCTTTACACCAGATATAATAATACAAACACTTGCACTTAGGAAGATGTTTTATGGGGTAGCTATAAGCACGTGCATCGGTTAGACACATGCTGAATATCCTGCTGTACTCGGGACGTGTCAGATCACAAAGTATTTGTGAGGAGGCTCCTAACACTGACCCACGACACACTGTATCTATGCTACAAAACCCCTCTAAGCACTCCCTTGCACAGTTCCTCGCCTCAGAAGGTAGCGTTAGACTGCACCTGCTGGGTAAGTTTTTATGACTGGTATACTCATCTCCAATGCAGGTTGTCTGGAGAGTATCCTTAATTGGTTTTGGTAGGAAAAAGAAAAAAGCAAAACAAAGGTACATACAGCTTTTCAGTCTTGCTAACAAAGCTTCTACAGCTCAGGGACATCTGTCTGCTTGAGCCACAACCACACTCCGGGGACTATCATGCCATCTATGAAAGCCAAGAAAGCCAAATAGCTGGAGATGATGTTGAGGAAAAAAAATTATACAGAAACATCTAGTGGTTTTAGAAAGAAAACAAGCAAGTGCAGAAACCCACTTGCAGCTCAATTTTGTGCTGTTGAGCAAGGATGTGAGAACCCTCCTCCTCCAGAGAAATCAACGTCAGAAAACTTATCAGGGCTCACCAGGTTAGGTGAATTCTGGAGCACAGTTGGTTCAACAAAATCAACAACTCCACAGAATTAAGCTGTAGAGCACCTTGAAGGATGCAGACAATTTCAAGAACTAGAGGAGATAAAGCTGCGTTAGAGAAACTACGGAGAAACTGTTTCTGTAAAGAAAACACAAGGAAAATGGCATAAGGTTGAGGCTGAATAGCATCACTACATAAAATTAGTTTTCTATACATGCAGACACAAAGAAGTTTGATTGTACCAAAAAAGTTGAGTTCACTAGAGTACCTGAGTATTCTGCAATCCCTTATCTAATCTTTGAAAGAAATGGAGTTTACTTAATGGGCTTAGTATTAAAGCACTTACACAGAACCTCTGTGAAGAGGCTGCCAGTCACCAATCCCCGCATGTGAGCTTACAGAGCGGCACTGTCTGGTTTTATCTATTCAAACACTACAGCAGACGACGCAGCTAGGTTATGATTTCCGTTTCACGACTGAAAATACCAGAACAAAAGCCTCACGCCTCAATGTCTCCTGCAGGGTTAAGAAGTCTTGCTTCTGCTCTCCAAATCACAACATGTAATGTTCAGCCTCTAATGACAAAATGATGTATTTTTAAGTTTAGAAAGTAAGTCTATTTCTTCAGTGATCATTTATTAAACAAGAAACTGGCAGAGAGCCTAAGATGTGCAGCACCTGAACAGGTCATTACCACCTGCAAAAATAACAGGTTTGCAAAGGAAGAGGAGCTTAACCTAGTGCTATCTTCTAGCCCTCACGTACATCTGTCAGGAACACTGAATGCTGTTTCAAAATCATCCATTATAGCTCTACAATTAAATTAAATAACAGCATGAAAATAGCATGGTGTCTTTACAGCAGACAAAAAGAATATTCTTGAAAGTGAAAGGGAACATATCAATGTGAGACAAGCAAAGCAACATTATCTCCACACAAATGATAAATAAAACACTTTCCCGCAGCCACATTAACAGAGCTCCTTGCCCACCTGTGGTTCTGATAACTCTTTTGTGCCTTCCCCCAGCTTAATGTGGGGGAGAAGAGAGAATACAGCAGACAGAACCGCAGAAAAGCAGAGCTCTGCTCTCTGTTTCTCTGCAGGCAAAAGGTGCCTTACGCTGCCGCGAAGCTCTGATTTGCACTCGCCTTACTACAGCTACCCAGCCTAATCCTCTGGAGCTCAGCGTAGGATCAGACTTGCACAGGATCTGTCTGCATGCTGAGCTGACAAGCCAAGAAAATAAACATGATGGGAATTCTGGTAGATCAGCAAAAGGACTGCAAAGCAAATAGTTGAGGACCCAGGGGAATAAAAAAAAAAAAAGGCATTAGCAGCAAAAAACATCAGAAGGAAGCGTGCAAAGGGAAGGGGGCAAGAGGGGGGGTAAGGAAAGAGTGGGAGAAGAAGAGGTAAAAAAGTGTCTTCAGCATAGAAAAGAGGAAAAAACAGAAAAAAGTATTATTACATCATGGGAAAACAATGCAGAAATGTGACATGCTGGGGAAAGATGAAGGAAGAAGCAAAGGAGCATTAATACATTTAAATATATTAATAAGGAAGAAAATCTATAAAACTTTCATGAAAATACATTCTCTTTCTGTACTAATCCTATAAATAACACCCCATAAAAATTGTAAAAGGTCTTTGCAAATGTCAACAGAGCTGGCAAGACATCAAATAAAGGAATAGAAAATGGGTAAGATACGGAAAGAAAAAAATTGTTTCAACATTGCATCAGAGCGTATCGTGCAAAAAGAAGGTATTCTCCTTTCCTTAGAGGCCACAAGTGATGATTAGCACCGTTTCCGTGGCTGAATACTGGGACCCCGTTACAGCAGGAGCCAGGAGACGCAGGCTATGTCTATGAACTGTGGTGTCTATCACTGATCCACAGCACGAGGGAAAGGACAGAAACCTGACTTTTGAACCAGAACTTCAGGGCCCTCGAATCTTATTAATGTAACGGTTAACGAAGCCATCCCGCTAGGCAACACAGCCTTAAACAAATACAGAGGTGGTCAAACTCCTCCTCTGCCAGGTGTCTCAGCAAGCGGCCCCAGACTGGCAGCCTGCAGGGAGACGCCTTGTCCCACAGCGACTCTTTTGAAAAGCCAACAGCTGGGGGGCTTTTTTCCCTTTTTTTTTTTTTAATGAAAAGGAGAGCATTGGTTTCATCCAAATAGATTAAGGGTAGAAATGAAAATAAATTATGAATTTAAACTGGCCTCAGTTTTTTCAATCTGTGTAATGAGAACAATCCTGGAAAAGATGCTGTGACGTTTCACTCGGTTGACTGAGTAAGTGCAGGCTGCGCTAAGAGCACCCTCACGTTACATCTTCATCTGTTCCAAACTGCGGCAGTTTAAGGTTTGCCATTATAAAACTCTAAATTCCTCACCAATCTAAACCTAGTTCTGGGAGTTCTCAGCTGCAATGTAATTAATTAATCTTGGGCAGCACTGGATGTGTTGAGCAAAACCACGCACTTAAAGGAGAACAGCACTGCTGCTTCTGCCAGAACCATGACACAGCCAGCACAAGTTTTTACGGCGACAAACCTGGGCACAGAGAACACTCCAGCATGCAGAACAAGTAACAGTAGGGAAGGACAGGCTCAGTCATCTGTCTGTTCAGAGGGGCAGGCTTTTAGTACACTCCTTCTCTATCCAAGGGTGATGCAAAGTTGCTAAACAAGATCCTGGCTCATTACTACAGGAGGAAAACCTCAAGTTTCTCTGTACGGTAGAAAAAATTGTCAAAATGGTAAAATTGGTAAGAAGTAAGAAGAGAGCATGAAACTACTTGATTACTGATAGATGGGAGTGACACATGTCTAGAGGCAACCCATACTGGGTCAGACCACCCTTTCTAAGGTCTTACCTCTGACACAGACCAGCACCAGACGCTAAGGGAAGAACACAAGCAGAGGGGATGCAGTTATGTTTCTCTGTACGTACATAAAGCAATGATGTATGGTTCAATCTTTTTGCTTAATAGCCCCAAAAGCATTTTGCTTCCTTTAATTTGTCAGAGGCCTTTATTTTGTCCATATTTTCATATGCATATAACCTGCTAATCACAGGACTCTGCTTAAAGCAAGTTACACAAGGTCCAAGTTTATCCCTGGGGCTCCTGGTGAAGCCTCCACAGGTTGCTCCTCTCTTCTCACTGGAAGTCACCCTGTGCTGACTCTGCACTTTACTATTTTGTGGGATCATTTATACCCTCGCACAGTTGAGGTCTGTTTCCCAAAGGATTAATTATTTTATTATCACACAGATTTTACCAACAGTTTATTTAGTAATAAAAATGACATTGTATAAGTGATTTTATTACCGTTTGGAGGAAAAGGGGTGAAAAGAAATTGTGTTGAAAAGGACATCAACACAAAACAAATCTTGTTTGACTCTTCATTCCCTGACAAGATCTGGTTTTGTGCTACATAGTGATTGATAATAAATTACATTTATATACCTAAAACCACAGTAGAAGAGACTGTTCTGTATTTTTTCCTGTATTCAGACTAACACTAAACTACTTGCACATGTTTAGGCAGACACATGCCTCACAACAGTCATTCCCAAAGAAAGCCTGAACGTGCTGCAAACTGGCAATGGGTATGAGATTCATGGGTAGATAATCCTTGTTTACATACAATCACTGAAGCTAAGAGAGATAAACAGCTTTATTTTAATCAGGAAACATTAAAATTATAGACAGAGTGGACGTATTTATTAGACTGATAAACCCCTCTGATGAATCCCAGAGACTGAGAATCACATTACTGAAAGAACAAACAGGTCCTTGATGCTAATCGTGCAGCATGTAACTAAAAATTAATCTCCGTTTTCATGCTTACAGGGAGTCTACTACACAAACTTTTAGCACCAAAGAGTTTGTGAGTACCATAAAAACACTATAATTATATAGAAGGCAGTTTTATCGGACAACAGGTGGTCAGCATTGGGCTCAGAGTGGTATTAGTATACGTATTTTTTCTGAGTGTGTTGATTCTGAAATAGCAACTTGCAGGAAACATTGAGTTTCATACATTTTCTGTGGTATTTTACTTTTTAAAGATTGGGAGACTGCAACGTTCTGTCATTTTTAGGTGGAAAGGTTCCTGGCTTTCCATTTCAAATGATGTGGGATTTGTTTTTACTTTGTAAGATAAAATTCAATCTATAATAGAAAATATTTTTAAAAATCAAACTCTCTGAGATTTCCACTGACATGGTATTTCCTTCCTCTTCTCCCTCACCTTTTACTTAATTTCAAAGTCGGGGGATGTCTTTCACAGAAAGAGGAAATAATTTCCATGCTGGCCTTAATAATCCCTCAGCAGGACAGGAATTTCCATATCCAACACTATGGAACAGTGTCCTGCATAACTCACAGCAGTGGTTAAACCGCTCAGCTGACTAAAACTCTTATCTTTCCCCTCTGATCCTCCAGGCTTTGCGCTGAGGATGGCTTCAAGTGACCAGGAGGTCTTGGCTCATCAATATCTATGAACAGAAGCAAAAAGCAGAGGACAGCATTTGGGTGGCAGAGACAAGAGGCATTTGGTACCACTTTAAAGGCATGAGACCTTCAGAAATAGTTCAGCTTCTTGCGATCGCTTTGTGAGTTTGAACTCCAAACATTCAAACGGAAAAAATGGAAGATACGCAAGTGGGAAACCTCACCCTATACGTACTCTTGTGAGTTTATTCACATGCCTGGAACATCTGACCCAGGCCGCTGTCAGATGGGCTCACAGGCCTGCAAGACCTTTCACAGAATCCCAGAATCATCCGGGCTGGAAAAGCCCCTGCAGCTCCTCCAGCCCCACCATGACCCTCCCCCTGACCGTTCCCAACTCCCCCAGATCCCTCAGCGCTGGCTCAGCCCGACTCTTCAACCCCTCCAGGGATCCCGGGGACTCCCCCCTGCCCTGGGCAGCCCATTCCAACGCCCAACAGCCCCTTCTGCACAGAAATCCTTCCTCAGAGCCAGCCTGACCCTGCCCTGGGCAGCTTGAGGCCATTCCCTCGGGGCCTGGCGCTGGGGCCTTGGCTCCAGAGACTCATCCCCCCTCTCTGCCCCCTCCTGGCAGGGAGTTGCAGAGGGCCAGGAGGTCTCCCCTCAGCCTCCTCTTCTCCAGACTGAACCCCCCCAGTTCCCCCAGCCGCTCCCCAGCAGACCTGTGCTCCAGACCCTGCCCCAGCTCCGTTGCCCTTCTCTGGCCACGCTCGAGTCATTCAATGGCCTTTTTGGGGTGAGGGGCCCAACACTGAACCCACTCACCGAGGGGCGGCCTCACCAGTGCCGAGCCCAGGGCTCAGATCCCTTCCCTGGCCCTGCTGGCCACGCCAGTGCTGACACAAGCCAGGATGCCGTTGCCCTCCTTGGCCCCCTGGGCACACTGCTGGCTCATTCTCAACCCCCCCAGGTCCCTCTCTGACCGGCAGCTCTCCAGCCACTCCTCCCCAGGCCTGTAGCGCTGCTGGGGGTTGTTGTGGCCCAAGGGCAGCCCCCGGCATTTGCCCTCAGTGAAACTCCCCCAGTTGGGCTCAGCCCATGGCTCCAGCCTGGCCAGGTCTCTCTGCAGAGCCTCCCTACCCTCGAGCAGACCAACACTCCCACCCAACCGGGTGTCATCTGCAAACTGACTGAGGGGGCACTCGATCCACTCGTCTAGATCATCAGTAAAGATGTTAAACAGGAGTGGCCCCAACACCGAGCCCTGGGGGACACCACTAGTGACCAGCTGCCAACTCGATTTAAGTCTGTTCACCACAACTCTTTGGGCCTGGCCATCCAGCCAGACTTTTACCCATTCAACAGACACAAAAATATTTACAAGAGTTTATAGATAAAGCAGCAGAAGGTAAGTGCTGTGTCCCAAACCCAGCCTCCTCCTGCACCCCTGCAGGTCCTCTTTGCCATGTCTGACTGACTGTGTGCAACACAGTCTCTGTTTTACACAGAGAGTAAAAGCAGCCTCAGGCGTAGAACTACAGTGGTTTGGTAGAGATGAACACAATTTAGGCAAACTAAATATGGTCAGCAGGACCCCCCCTCCCGCAGGCAGCACGGCGAGGCGCCCGCTCAGCCTGAAGCCCCTTCCAGGCTCTCAGGAGAGCTCTGTCCCCGGCAGGGCCGTGAGCCCGAGGAAACGGGGCCCAAACCATTCCTGTTGGGAAAAGCACTCGCTTCGGCTCCCAGCTGAGGTGCACGCGGTCAGGGGCATCGAGTGATGAGCTACCCCTGTGGATAATCTGTGTAATGACAAACTTTCTACTGCCTTATCAAGTGAGTTTACTGAATTAGCAGAGGAGCAGAAAATTCATGCCAGAGGACACTCATGCTTATTTAAAGATGGGGACAGGTCCCAAGTCTCTTCTCACTAAGATACTGTTTTATATTAAAAACCTTCTTAGAGATGCACTTTCCAGCGATCCAGAAAACATGCAACACTGGGAATCCCTGGGACCCAATGGTGCCAGAGCACTGCGACAACAAATTTGTGGTAAGAGAAGAATATCGTTAACTCTATGCCATCACCAGGAAAAATGTATACATTGCAGCCACAGAGGAGTGATTTCAGTGAAAGAATAACTGTAAATATTTGCCCAACAGCAATTGAACAGTCCAGGCAAGGTCAGTTGTGTAGGACACTTTACATTATCCTACCTAACTGGCAGAGGATACACACACCCTGTACTCACTTTGTATTTTACAGCTGTAAGTGAATTAAACATATGATTTTTCTACAGTAACAACAACAGCAAACTACAGGAGGCAAGCAAAAAAATCTACTTTTTTATCTCTCTGAAGATAAACGCCAAGACAATAAACGTGAATTCCAAACCTCAAAATGAAGTCTGTCCTCAAAAGAATTGTATATGATAGAATATATTCCTGTGCCTTTCATTCAAGACCTACACCAACATTGAGGGATGATATGAAAACACAAAATCAGCTATTAAAATATTAAAGACTATCCATTAGGTGGACAGGAGAATAACTGCATTCAGCAGAGAGAAAGGAAGAGCCTGTCTCTGCTTTGCAAACTGAGGAGGTTTTCTTGCTGTACATCTGTGCTTGTCTGAGGACACTGAGATTCCAGGCTGAGGGGAATACCACAAAGTCTTGGTAATAATGATGGTTTAAATTAACTCTGTTCATTATTTGTACATGGGCTGCTGGATACCATTGTTGAAAGTTTTATCTTTAGACCAGACCATTTATCAAGTGTAATTAATGTGTCGGGCTTCAGTTTGAAAACCCTGCGCTGATAATACTAATTTCTCTGTACTAGCAGGATTATCCCCATCAAGTTTAGCAAAAGAAATGTCAGTGATAACACTCAAAATACAATAGGTTGGCTCCTCTTTTCTAGCTCAGTCTCTGTATTTTACAGATAGCACATGGCAAGGCCAAAACAAAAGAAAACAGTCCCCATATCATTTCACTTTGCATGAAGCAGATAAGGATATAAAATCAAGAAAAATCTCACAGAAGAGGGATTTTAGAAAGCAGTTAACTCAAAGGAGTAATAGTAAATCACTGCAGAATTCTGTATTTATTTCAGTTTTCGTTCTTATTCCTGCAGTCCTGATTTCAGACATAAAATAGCTAAAATTTGGGCAAAACCTTGAATGCTCTTACCGTTATGATGCAATTCCCATATGGAATTCATTTGTCTGGAGGCTGGCAAACCAAGCCAAAGTCTTAAGACTGCAAGCAATGGAAAGCTACCTAATGTCACTGAAAGGTTCAGCATTCAAGCAGAGCTCTACAAAAGCTTGCAGACAAAAGTTTATTTCATAAATGCCGATTTGTTTTTTAAAAAAAAAATCCTCAAATTTACTTTCCTTTCAGAAGTAAGGTTTCCAATAATACTAATATAAAATAGCAACAGTTAACATTTTCCCTGGTGATCCAAGAAGAGTAGGTTATCCTCTGAAGCTCTCTGTCATGCTGCTCTCAGTCTATTATTGTGTCCAGAAGCAATCAATAACTGGGAGAGCATCCTCACGTGTATTTTCCTCCTTTAGTAAAGGCAGTGGCATCTCTGAGCGGAGCACAGCCAGACAACCAAGTCTCACAAAGGAGGAACTATTTCTACTGTCCTTAGAGGGGCACACCAGCCCCCAGAAAGGGGGAGAAGGACCCTAAGAAAGGCAGCTCTGCAGTCAGGAACGTGCCCTGAAGATCGGAGGTGATGTCCCAAAGGTGGGAAGCTGAGGGGAAGCTACTGGGAGCCCTTTCCCTGACATGGACAGACTCATGCCACAGCACTCTCTAGCACCAGTGCTCACATCTGGGCAAATCCCACTCACCTCCAGGGAACTCAAAGGCGACTGCTAATTTGAATTTACTGTAGAATCACAGCCAGGTAATAACTAGCTTCTGTTACTCGTCAAGCTGCTTTTCTTTCAAAAAGGGAAGAGATGTTTTTAAACACCATTTATCATTATATGAGCTATTTCAAATAGAACAACAGGCCATTTGCACTACCTTCTACTGCAGAAAATGATTCATGGAAAGCAAGATTTATTGTTACCTATTAGAAATTATAGCTAAAGGGAATTTTTTTTTTCTCCAAATAAAGTCCTTCATGTCACAATTTCATTAACTGCTGATTAATAAATTCCGTTATAGAAAATTTGATATCCCTGCATAAATTGACATTTAAACTCTAATTTATTTGTGGAACAAATATTTTTCTACCATAAAAATAACAGAGCAATCAGACTAAAAAAAAAAAAAGTTTTGTCAAACCATTAAACAGTGCATTAAGAAAAATTATTGCAATGATGGAGAAATAAATTTTTTCCAACAGCACCATAATATAGCTTGCAGTACTACACAGAGTAGCAATAAAAGACTAGCAGTCTTGGCCAAATACTTCCAGCTTGTAATCTTAGCTCCAAAACCAGACTGAAAGCTAACTCAAAGTCAGCTCAGATAAAGAGAAATCTTAATTTTAACAAATAAAGTTCATGTTCAAAACACATCAATCTGGGTAATAGTTTACGGCGTGTGAAATGTCATCTCACTACTTGTCTCAGTGACTGAAGGATTTTTCTGCATTTATATAATACAAACTGAGATGTGTTCAGGAAATGTTTAAGTAGGTTTTTACATAATTATAATCATTTATCTCATTTAAAATCTTAATTGGTAGTATTAAATTATATCTCCTCTTTCAGTTTGCAAAATTAATATTAACTATAGATTAAACATATTATCCAGGATTATATTTCCTCTGTAACAGTAATAAGACTTATTCTCAATCCTGTTTTCAGGATCTCAGTCATCTCATAACTGAGTTTCTTTTTAAGGTACAATAGCAACGGAATATAGCCTAAAGGCTTACCTTCCATCACCCCCACCATAAAAACCCAATTATTTATACAGATTTTGAAGACAGAACTCTTAAATGCCTGAGTTTGGATGTGTACTGGGTCTGGCTGAACTGGAATTGGTTTTCCCCTACAGCAGCCCTCACGGTGCTGTGGTTTATGCTGGGAGCTGGCAGGGTGTTGATAGCACCCTGATGTTGTGGCTACAACAGATAATTGAGTTTCCCTCCCTTTATGTACACAAGGCATCTTTCAAAAATTCGTCTCCCACCTCAGAAACCTAGAGGATTGGCACTTTTTAAAAGGTGCTTAAGAAATAGGGGTGTTTGGACATACTGTTTTTCCCTACTTATAACAGTAAGCCGTTAACCATTTCAGGGTATGTGCTTCTGGTTTTGGTTAAAGCTATCAGTCTCAAAAAAAGCTGTGTACTTTCCCTTAGGGTCTAGATTACCGAAGAATACGCAGCAGTTTGCATTTACAGAAGTATCTTATTGATAACTGATGCTACCCATCCCTACAACGCAGAGAGAAAATGTCATCGTCCAAAGCACTAAGTGTGCAACTTGCAATCTACGCTATCACATGATGGCAACATCTCAAAAACCCCTCCAAGTCTGATCACAGATTTGAGCACGTATTTGTAAGCCAACAGGTCGTTTCAAACAGGCGCTATTACAGCTCCTGAGCGGGAGGGGATCAGGCCTGTAGGCACAGAGCACAACTCCACACTTGTTTCCCTAGGAGTAATCTGAGGGAAGACTGAACCTGCATATGCAAATATGGGATAAGAAAATGGTTAAGAACAGCAGTAAAAGTAAAAATTATAATATATTGGTTTGCCTTGCTTTCCTTTCACACCTTACATACACCTGCAATCCTACCAAGAGTAAAGGAAATATAAGTGGTTTCAGAGAACTCATTTCCTTGAGTCTGACGGGTACTGGTTAAGGAAAGTGCAGCAGTATAGAAATGCAGCATTTATTCCTTCCCATGCTTTGCCTGCTTACACTATCACATCCCTCAAATGACCACGGCAGTAAGTCTCTATCACTGGGAAAGTTCAAAGCGTAAATTTTTATCCAAGCAACAGAAATACATGTAAAGGGACTAAGATAATCTGACCAATTCTGAAGAAAGAAAAATAGAGTGGAGTGGTGAGGGACAAGAAAACAGTGTGACACCTCTCCACTGCGTGCAGAAACTCTCTAAACTCCCCATTTCTACTGCAGTCAGCTGGGGGCTCGCCACTCACCTCCAGTGAGGATGCTGCTCCAATCCCACGCTGGTTTCTTTTCACTTCCCGTTAAAATTCACTCAAATCTCAAAAGACGGCACAAGTATCCCACTATAATAGAGATGGACACCTCGTGAGAGTTTGCAGCTGTCACAAACCGTAGCATGAGATTGAACTTTGAAAATCACGTAACTTGAATTAATTGTCTTTTATTGCACTTCATAGTTTTTTCAAAGAAAAATGTGAACATCTGGCAATTCACCCTACCAGTAGTGGTTATTTACTGCATTTCTAGAACACTTAATGCTGTATGTTCAATAAAACCATTTTACTTTAAATTGATTTGCAAAGAATTTGATATTTAAGACTGATTATTGCATTTCAGTGAATTCTTAGGTAAGTAGTGGAGCATAACATCTGAATTCATTTCTAACAGGTTAAGTCCCACTTCTTTCCCTGTGAGTTGAGGCACAGGGAGAAGAGCTGTTTGATGTGAGCCATTTCCACTAAAGAAAGGAAAATTATATGGATTTAAAAATCTGTTTCTGCTGAAAATTAGTATCAGCTGATACTCTCTATTTCAGATTGGAAGTGAATGTCATCAACACAAGCCACGATTTCTTGCTTGTTCTTTAACAGATTTCAGCCAAATTCACCTTAAGACTAATTTCTCTGAGTACGTGTTATAGACAACTTCTGATTCACGGATAAGACCTTCGTTTTTACTGTGCTGGCTTAGTATAAATCTTATGTACACAAATCAAGAAGAAACCAATTTATAACCAGTGCATAAGTAGCAGAGGAAAAAATACCTGCCTTTTAAAAAAGGCAGAAATACAAGAGCCTGCATAAAGCAGTGTATTCATGTGTTATTGTCAGAAGTATCCAAAGCTGGGCTCCATCACATCTCTTACCCTGAGCACCCATAAACTTCCATTCAGAACTAGTTTTGAGTTCTGCAAACAAGCCAAAATACTGCCAGTAGACTGAATCCTTCAAAACACTCCTTGTGTGCCTTGACCTCATTAAAGTAGCCATCAGAAGGAGAAAACAAGCATGTCAAATGCAGTGCTGATTGGCATACGCCTATGAGGGACCCCGAGGGGGCTCTGCCGAGGCGGGTTTGAAAGACAGGCCACGCTTATTCTGCTCATCGAGGGTAATTTTTTGCTGTGTCCAAAAAAGAAGTGTCTTACGTGCTTACAGTGGATACACACTCCAGATTGATCTCTAAAAAAAAAAAAAAAAAAATACTCTCATGCTTTCACTCTCATGCTCTCATGCAGTAGTTCGTTTTATTAGTTCCAGAATTCTACACAGCATCCTAAAAAATAAGTGACTGTCTTATTTTACTTTGTGGTCACTTTGTGGTCAGGGTTATAATCCTATCCTTATAAACCATCACCTGAAAAAAACTCTTCCCTTCATTTTGCTCAGCAAAGCATCCCACAACATTTTTGTTTCCGTGAGAAACTGTATACACAGTCCTTTGAAATGTCTGGTTGGGATTTCAAGACAGTTTTTCCATCAGAATTTTTACTGGAAGCTATGTTAACTATAATTTTTTGAAATCTAATTTTGAATCTGTTCTACAGGCAAACTCTGAGGAAAATCTTGAAATTATTTGTGTGACTTCTTCATTACACGCCTTTGCAAGCTGTTTCAGAAGATAAAGCCTCAAACACATCCACTGTCAAACATCACCACTGAATTTCATGACTTGCAGTGGTAAAAATATTCATTAGAGATTGTGGATTGCAAGTATGAGAAGTAGCTATAGAACACAATTTTCAAAAGATGCTAGACGTAGGGCCAACTTTAAAGGACTAAAATTTTCTAGAAAAAAACCCACACTGCAGGCAAAAAACTGTACTCTTTTCAGGTGCTGTCAGAAACTGAATGGCACCAAACCAACGACTTTTCAAAAGCTGCTGGGATTTTGACACTGGGAATCTATCCCACCTTTCTAGGAGATCACCAAGGCTGGTAAGGGGATCACCAAGGCTGGTAAGGGGGAGACAGGATCATTTGACTGACTTTTTCTTAAGAGAAACTAAAAAAGACATTTCATTCTTGTTTGCATTTCACGCCTTTCAAGTTATGAAAAGCAGAAACCTCACTTATTTACGATTCCAATGTCCAACATGGAATATCACCCACAGATGTTTTGCATATCGATCCACAGGGGATGTGGCATGCCCAGGGCTGCTGCAGGCAACCCACAACCTGGCAACGCGCTGAGACAGCCCCAGGGAAGGGGCTGAGCCCACCACCTGGGAGGAGCTTTACCAGCTCTGTGCCTAGCAGTCCCATGTAAGCTCAGAAATCTGCAGCCAGTCACCCTAACAATCATTTCTTCCCATTTGACGAAGTCTAAATTTTCTTATCAAGAAAGATGTTCCCATTCAAGCTGCTGTTCCTGTGCTATTACAGCTGCTACAGGCTTGTTAGTGATAACCTTGAAAACAACTTTCTCTAGAAGGATGATTTTTGTTCCACTTTCCTAATTAGTTTGCTAAAATGTGGTTTTGAGACCAGAATTGCAAAATTATGGAGGAGTCCATTAGAGTTTTAAGTTGCAGAAGTAGGTCAAACACCTAATTTACACAAAAACAAAAAAAGTCTAAATGCCTAATCTGTTCAGTTATTTTCTAAATCTCTCTGAACACCTATCTGCTTCTTTAGGCACCTACGTACTGTTTAGTGAAAAAATGTTACTACTTCTTTGCAAAACAGGTCCCAGTAGCAAGACATAAGCTGCTAGCTACTACCAAATTTAAGAGAAAAAATTTTTTTTAAAATCTTGATTTACTTCCTGGCTCTCCAGCATATAGTCTCTTCATTTCACTTTTCAGAAAGTCATCAAAGAATCATGGACTGGTTTGGGTTGAAAAGGACCTTAAAGCCCATCCAGTGCCACCCCTTGCCCCGGACAGGGCCAGCTTCCACGAGCCCAGGTTGCCCAAAGCCCCGTCCAACCCGGCCTTGAACCCTTCCAGGGCGGGGGCAGCCACAGCTTCTCTGGGCAGCCTGTGCCAGGGCCTCCCCCCCTCAAGTCTAATGATAAAGAGACCAAATAGCTCTTCCAAGTCACATCCTGAAGCAGTATCAGAGCTGAATATGAACCTGACTACTTTCAAGTACACATTATGTCTCAGGCAGCCATACAGAGTTTTCCTCAACACATTTTTTGATAAGGAGTGAATCCAACAGAAAAATCCAGTTAAAATCCAAAATCAGTCATGTGCAATACCCTACTGCATTACCGAGGCGATGTAATTACAAGTAGCATTCAATTCACATGCTGGTTGAACATTAATTATAGTTTTACTTTACTACAGTTTGGAAGAAACCATCGAGCTTCATTAGAGTGAAAATGGATATCAAGGGGTTTCATTGCAACTTGGTTTATTTATTGCCTTTCCAGCTGCTTTTAAAAGGAGACTGGTTGACTAAAACTGGGGTGTTTCTCTATTTTCACACTTCGTGTAGGGTTCTTGACTATGTCATATATTCTTTCTTTTGAGGTTTCAAACCAGTTTTCACTGAATGCAAATTTCCAAAAATAAAAACCACCCTCTCCCCAGCATCCACATGAAACTTGTCAATAAAATTGTTCCACAGGAATGGCAAAACACGACCTTTGTACCTCTTTTTCCCTGACCAAGCTGGGCTTTGCTTTGCACAGCATCTCTGCTGTCACAGATTTTTCAGCAAGGTACCCCAGCAACTGAAGATTTCATGGAAGTTGATGGAAACAATGGGTTTTAAGGCCCAAACTTGTCATGTATGAGGAAGTGGCAGCTCTCCTTGACTATAGTCTGCCTTGTACTAGGCTAGAACTCCCTAAACGTCATACAACTTTGCTTTCCAGTGCGAGAATGCTAAATACTGAAAAAAGGTAAGAGTGATTTTCTTTAGAATTAAATTAAGGTTACATAATCCATCACATGGATCCAATATACAGACAACCCACAAAGGCCAGAGTGGCTGCACGTGATACCATTTTTCTGGGCTTAGCTTTGAGTGTTCTAAAACTCTCAGTAAAGTATGTTAAAACAAAACAAAACTAGACCAATCTGTATTTTAAGAATTTTATACTTAAGTAAGCATTGAAAAAAAATTTTTTTTTTAAAAAAAGAGATGTCAGTGCTCCGTTGTCTTAGTACTCTGGCACCCGGGGAGCCAATTTAAGGTTATGCACTGTAAACGATTTTTTCATTCCTATATAATATGGACCTGTAAAATCATTTCTGGATCAAACTGCAGAATAGCAGCAAATACATTTAAAGCAACAGGTACTACTAGTAGCAACAAGATGGGCTCGAGTCTAAATTTCTCTTACTATTTCTAATGTGACAGCTTGCTGATACAACGGGTGGCACAGAAGAAATTATTCCTTTATAGTTAAATAGCAAAGAAACAAAATTAGATTTTCAGGGCTCATTCCATGCATATAAGGCATAATATATATATATATATATATAAAATATATAATGTATATATAAGGTATAATATATATAATATATAATGTATAATAGCCTCCTACAAAAATTATTTCTTGTCATTAAAGATGATGATTTAGCCTTGTTCTTAACACTCTGCTCAGCTGCTTTGAGTGGCATTTTCTTTGTATTTATAAAAGTCATCACAGTGCCGTCATACCTTTCTTTCTGAAAAAAACCCTTCTATTTTAATTGTGACATTTGCTGCCACTATCCCTGTCAAACACCAATTCAAACACTAAAAATGATCATTTCAGCACTGAATAAGCTTTTGCAATCTTATTTCATTGTTCAGTTTGAATGAAGGTTTTGGAGCATTCTCAGATTTTTTAAAACTCTTCTTGCTTCTGCAATCAGATTTTTCCCTTGATCTCTGATGAAGAGACAACAGCCAGCTGTTATCATCTCTTGTAACACGCTAGTAGCTTATGCTTCTAAAGGAACCCACACTAGATTGTATTCAGACAACTGAAAACCACATGAGGAAAGTGCATTTGAACCACATTATTAGATGTTTTAAAAAGCCAGCTGTTGTGCCAGTCTGCAGATTTGCAAGCCTTACACAGTGGACAAAGACCTCCTTTAACAAGGTTGTGGGGTAAGTTTCAATGGAACTGAAAGAACTGGTTTGAGGCAAAGTTCAGAGTAAGCCAAGACCTTGAATGACCAGAGATTTTCTTCAGCTTTTTTCAAAAACTGCATGTTAAGAATGTTAAACAAGTTGAGATTTAAGCCTCTTAGCTTTTGCAGGTGACATATGACACAGCTGACAGCCATTTAAATTTATGATACCTTTCACTACCTCAAAAGCACACAGAATAGATCTGGACTTAAATGCCAAGATGACAAAGTGGATGTCCCACAAAATGGGACAGTAAGTAGCAGTGGTAGAGTATTCCCTGTGTCTAGAGCATATCGACAAGGAGTATGGGAAGATGGTCCAAAGTATTTTACCCAGTAGGAAATGTGGGAGAGTTCAGCCAGTTGCCTAGCTATTTCTTTTATTTATTTTTTTTCAGAGGTGCACACTATACCTTTAAAAATGATCCTTTACTACACACACAGTGAACACTTAATTTTCAGTGATTCTTTCTACAGCTTTGATCTAATTAAAATATTTCTTCCTTCAAAGTCCAAGGAAAATAAAGGCTCGCTAAACCAAAAAATAAGTACCCACGTTCATTAACCACTGTAAAGGAACTGAAGGAAGGAATGCCTCAAACATCCATTGACACAGAAAACCTCAAGGACAAGCTGTGGTTTGCGGTTAGTGTAAGGAATGTTCCCCAAGGAAGCGGGAGTGTATTGAATGCTGCACCCCCCACTCCCTTGCAGTTGTATTGACAAACTCCTCAGGTAAGTCTCAAAGGGGGAAAACCTGGACAGAGTGAAACCACGTTTCTCATCAAGCACAAGGACTGCTAATCACCGGCTCCACTGTCTAAACCCAAAGAGGTGACAAGGCCTGATAAAGAGATGGTTGATCAAGAAGCATCAAGTCAGCAAAAATCTGTGGAACTGCAGGAAGAACATTGGTGGGCAGGTGAGCATGACCACCGACTCAACTGGAGAAGGGGTGGTGCAGCCCATCTCCCCCTCAATGCACGTGCAGAACCCCTGCTCCACCTTTTTCCTCATCTCTTACGGAAATGATTTTGTGGCAGACTCTGCCTCTCCTCATATTCAGCATCTCATATTCAACAGCTGTCGACCAACCCCCCCAGGTCCTTTCCCACCAGGCACCTTTCCAGGCGCTCTCCCCCAGCCCGTGGCGGTGCAGGGGGTTGCTGTGACCCAAGCACAGGACGGGGCACTCAGCCTTGTTGAGCCTCCCCCCGCTGGCCTCGGCCCATGGGTCCAGCCTGCCCAGACCCCTCTGTAGGGCCCTTCTGCCCTCGAGCAGATCAACACTCCCACCCAGCTCAGGGCCATCTGCTGCCAGCACAGGTGATGGAGCAGACTTGTCAAGCCTTCTTTCACCACAAAGGAAAGCCATTTGGTTTGTACTATCACCTCAGTCATTGCCACTGTGTGCACAGCAAACAGCCCACACCAGAATCCCATTAGCTGACAATTATTTGTGACAGGTGTCATCAACTCTTTGGCTACTCTATTTTCAGACACCTCTATTTGCCTGAGCCTTGATACAGTGCAATAAAATGATAGAAAAATGGAGCAAACCTCAGTGTAAAGAGTGTAAAGCAGCCAAGTCCAACACGCTAGCCGCTCTGATTTTCTTCATGCAGCCCCCAGAAATGGGACAGAATGCCACCTTTTTCACACTGGATCTTTGCTGCAGAAAAATTTGACAATCCTAGTGCTGTCATCGATGAAGGATATTTAAATAAATATGGAAGTGTTGATCTAAATAGTCTTGGCAGGCTGAGCACTACCCAGTTCCTATTGCCAAAATTGTTCTGCAGCAAATAACCAGAACATGTAAATGCTAACAGGTAGCTAAAACAGCAAAGCATAAATACGTTCTTGAGACTGGAATTAGTATATTGATTCTAATACACGTCCTGGAGTGACATGAAAAACCAGCAAGGGGCAGACTCTTTGATGCCCTTTTCAATAAATTCCTGCAACATCATCTAATAGGAGCTAACAGCAAAGGTTGCATCCTTCTACCAGCAAACTTTGGTTTTGCCAGTGGAACAGATTGCAATTGACAGGTGAGAAAAGCGATCCTTGTAACCATTATACATCTGAGTAATTCAATTTTCTGCTGATTCTTAATTTAGTACTTCAATGGTTACCAGGCCAACATAGCACCTGCTAATTACATACTTGAAATTCCCTTTACAGTAATGAAGCAAGTCTTGCCCCTTGGGTTTACGAAGGCAGATGACACCAAGGCACCAAGTGAGTCAGAAAAATGTCAGAGTGACATCTGATTCTGTAAGGACCAGAACATTATACCTGCCATTAACTGCTGCATCCACCCTCCCTGCCTCCGAGCAACACGGAAAAAAAAAAAAAAAAAAAAAAAAAAAAAAAAGTACGCATAAACTACAGCAGAAGGGGCACAGGGCCCACAGTCATTAAGCTGTGGGAGACAGACGCAGAAATGAACCGGTGGAGTCATTATTTGTGCTCTGCACAGTCAGGGGAGGATTGATGCTGTCTAAGATCTCTGTCGAGCCTGCTGCAGTTCCCATTTTAAATGCCTGTGGTGCGACGTTTTCCTTTGGGAGGGTGTTCCAGGGGCTCAAAGATTCTGCTCTTAAAAACAGTCAAGTTGCCAATCCAAACTGGAATGGAGATGGATGTAAACCCTGGAGACTGTTTGTTAGTTGGCCTCATATCTGATGCAAATAAATATCTAAAAATAGATATCAATTTAGATTTCTGGGTATCAACAAACTAAAGAGAGGATTTAACAGGTGATTAAGAAAAGCACTGACTGATCTCATGTAAGCTCCCTAAAGCTGTGCTGGTAGGTATTTAATAGACCTATTTCTCACAGTCTACTACCCTTTTCTAATTCAAGTCTTAATATACAGCTGTTGCAAAATCTCCGTATTTATCTTCCCGACATTCCTAGAGGGCCACACGCACACCAGCCCCTTAGAGCAAAAGAGGAGCTCCAGCCCAGGACTGCCCAGGCCCAGGTCTGAACTAGAGGACAAGGTTTTAGAGGAAGTGATGCAGGGTAATGGCTCTCCTTGGTTCTTGAACAGCTGAGCATTTTGAAAGGGTCTGCAGGGCCAGGTGAGCTCTAGAGCCAATTCACATTCAAAATAATTAATATCAGCCTGGCTTTTAAAGGGCGATGATCTTCTATCCCAAACTGCAACAACCATGGAAGTGTAAACCTTTCTTTAGGTGCCACTTTGCCTTTTGGTTTTCCTGCTCCCTTACACATGCGGTAAAGCAGACACTGATGTGTCTGGGATGAAGCCTGACAAATGTTTACACGGTTGGTGAATAGCTCATTTCTCTGAACCTCGTCAAATGATTTTTGAATCTTCATCAAATTTGTGTTGAAGGGCTGAGTGTTCAGTGTTGGCCAGGATTCAGTGCATTACAGGGGAAAAGATTTAGAGTATTTAGAAGCATTTTAACAGTCTAGTAATTTCCTCAATGTGAAATCACAATTCCTTCCAAGTTAGGTGTCCTACTAATGAAAAGAAATGGGCACTGACTTTAATTCAGTCACTTCTACATTTGTGCTGTCTCAGGGTACCTCACTTAGCAATTATTTGATGCTGATAATAGTCCTTACAAAAGTTTCCATATTCCTTTTATATTCACCCTTTGCAATAGTTTCTGGAAAAGCTTGTTTCAACACAGAACTGCTTCCATTATTGCATTTTATTAAATTAGACTATCTGCACTTGTAGAAAAAAAAATAGTGGTTTAGAATCTAAAAAAAACCCCAAAATTATTTAAAAAAATAAATAAACATTACACATGTAAGTAGTGACAGCGGGAATTAACTCCTTACAACTGATATGATTCTTGTTACTGCTTTATTAAAAAAAATAAAATAATAGAAGTCTGTCCCTGTGAAGCATGTGAAAGCAGGCCCTGTGCCTACAGTCAAGTTGGGATACATGAGGCACAATGCAACCTTGTTACCTACATGCATTTTCAAAGTAATTATTCCTAAAGCAGACTTGCATTGCTATTTAATCATGGGTGACAGGCTTCCCATGGTAATAAGCTTCAGCAATTTATGAGAGAAACTCAGCCTTTCTGCTTTAACATGTACCAAAGATAAGGAGGATTAGGAGCCAGAGAAGAGTATTTCCCTCAATGGTGTTATACTGCACAGATAATTAAACCTGTCAGTTTTCTTTGTCTTTATCCACTGCCATTAAGGCTCTCAGCCAAACCTGCAGCCAAGGATGCTCAGTGCAAGGCTGCTATACACATGCACATTTTAAACCAAAGCTTCCCATCTGTCCAAGCCACTGAAGATTTGCAGCTTGGGAGTGGGTTCTAGCTCAAAAGTTGCAATGAGAGTTTTAAGCTGACAGGAAGATTTCCAGAAGAAGGCTCTATACGGTCCTTATCAGAAAGGAGAGGGTTGGGTTTGTGTGTTTTATATATCCTAGACCTCTTTATGCATGAGATCTGAGACAAACTGGCATCTTCAACTGGTGAAACCAGTATAACACTAAATCTTGATACAGTGCATCAGCAATAATATTTAGCAGGCACCGAGCAACTGATTGACAAAATTCACTCATGAATGTTCTTCCACTGATGCATATTAATATGCCATCTCTAATCAGTCACGTGTATTACACAGAACTATGTCTTCTATTGCATTATTTGGTTTCAGGAGAAGCCACATGCAGGATCACACCTGCAAGGGTACATAAATCAAACTGAAAAGGTCTGAGACAAAGCCCTCAAATCTTAGTATAACTTCATACCATGATGCAACTTTTCCCTAGCGTACAGAGACAGAGTGTTGATTAACAACCCTAATTTACTGGGATCTTTTGCATACAGTGACACTCACATGTAGAAGCTCCTGAGCAGAACAGTTGTTTGCGAACTGGATGGCAACAACAGTCCCTGGTGTTTTCACCTGGGTTGGCCGAGTCTCCCTGAACTGCTGTTCTGCCAAATTCTCACACAGTGCTGAGCCCTGATCCTCCCAGGGTTGGCAACCAACACACCGAGGCAGGCAGACAGTACCTATGCACCGTCCTGTGCACCTCCAGGGAACCTCCTCGACTGCTGGAAACCCCCACATGGAGAGCTCCCAACATTCTGCTGGGAAGCCAGCTAGGCATTCAGTCAACTGCTCCATCATTTCCACCTCATACTAGGCTGAAGGACTGACTTTAATGTTAGGTCGTGCTACAAATGCTAGCTCTCATTGGAAATCTAGACATCTCACTTTCAGAGAAGAGATCTGCTCTGTCTAAACCTAATTTTGACAAGATGAAAGATGTTAATACCTTCGAATATCAAGAATGTCTCCCTGGACCAAAACAGCTTTATCAGTCATTGGACAGAGATGAGATTTCACATCTGAATTTCTTGGAATTAAAGATATGATTAGGTGTGAGCTGATATTTTTATTAGCTGACAAGCATCAGCTTCTTATGCAAAAATCTGTATCTTTATCCCAGAAATATGAGATCAGAAATAGGTGATTCAGGACTTCATAGTTCCAATCACAACAAAAATATGATTTCCACTACCAGATACGTGTTAAAACAAATCATCAAGAACTTTCAATACATACCTTCCCTTAATTTGCACATGCTATCCATTTTCTGTTTCTGATCCCAGCTGAAATTAAGTGGGCTATCTGAACAGTTCCACTTTTAAACTGAGGAAAGGTGCACCGTCTGGATTGGATCCTCTCCCTGTAATATTCTGATAAGCTCCTTCTTATCCTTGCTATGACAATCCAGAATAGATCTTTATAAATCTACACCTGGGTGCATTCTGTTGCTGACTCTCAGGGTCATTGCATTCTGCACCAAATACCCTGAGAGTCACCAGCGGCAGCTTCCAGTACCCCCAGAGCTTTATGAGGCTGTCACCAGAGCTTGTTGAACTGGAGTAAAACTGTTCATGCAGTGAAAAAGAAAGCATTAATTTATTGGCCTGTCATATTTATGAGCCTGATTGGGAGAACAGCTATATTTACAGCACTGAGAAACGGAGGGTCCCTTTAAACAAGGGTTACTTTACATCTAGGTTAAGTCTAGCTGTCGAGCTGTAGCTGTACTGCTTTAGAAAGAAGGTGGAAATCACACCTTTTCATTACAATGACGATGTACCAGCATCACTTTCTCAAATGCACAAAGGTTATTGCCAGATAACAGACCACACTCTCAATGAAAGGCACTTGACTTAAGTGAAACAGAAGCTGTTGACAGTAGTCTGGAGTGATTTTTTTGAAGAAGGTGTTTTAACAAAGCACCTCCCCTACCTCATAGTACATTTTATATTCTCTACATGAAGGCAGAGTTTCCTATGAGCCTTTGGGTAAATCTGTGTAAACGTCATAAAAGGCCAGAAAGGAAAATCACTGATTATAAAAGAAGGGTAACAAAGGAAAAATAAATCAATGGTGAAAAAGGTGGAGAAAAAAAACAACCTATGAAACAAATACCAAAATTAAACTGTGCTTCAGGAAGTATGACCCACCGCGGTACAGGTCTGTTCGCCCGCGATTACAGTTCTGAAGCTTCTCCCCAGCCCTCGTGTGACAGTGGCGTTTATAGAAAGCTTAGCAATGAAACAGGTTTTATCACCACGACTGCACACCACACTCAGGGATTTATCTCCTTGGGCAGTCAAAGAAATTTTATCTATTTCATTTGGCTTCGGACCCAGGCTGTAATGATTGATTTCCAGGGGAATGCTGCCAAATCCTATTCTTCTCCTGGAAACAATAGGAGAAGGCTTAAAAAAAAATCAGGGTGACTTTTTTCAAATATGTGTTTAGCTAAAGGTAACCCTCAACCACTAGTAATCACCTCCTGGTCTGCCACACCTAATTTTTTCTTACCATTTCTCTGATCTGAAGATAGCAAAGAATCATCTATTTAACAGCTCAATCTCGTCCCACATCATCTGATTACTCCATAAAACTGTATTATTCTAGGACTAAAACCCTGTAATCTTGCTCATAGACCACTTTCTAGTAACAATAAGGTTAGTACCACAGTATTTCATCCTGCTAGTTCACATAGCATTAGGCAGATGCAAATAAGTTAGCTTATTTTGACAGTAATTCAGAAGTGTAGTCACAGATGAACAAACCCATTGGATCAGCCCAGTTCATACACCTGAAAGATAATGTACCGTGAGAGTGCTGGATACGTAACTGGTTTTGGCCAAAAGGCCAATAAGAAGTGCCAGGATAAAAGGACAGGAATTAAATGAAACAGATAAGGTATCTAGATTTAAATGCCTGTGTTACCAAAATATCTATATAATGGAAAAATAATTTGTAGTGCTAAAGCTGGAGGAAAAGACTGTGAGATGAATGCAAATTAATGCATTCCAATTATCTTATTAAATTTTCAGGTTTAAGTAGATCCATTGCTTTAATAAATATTTTGACTATCCTCAGGATGTAATTTTCTGTTCTTAAACTTTGGGTTGGATTATCCATCAAAGTCAACTGAGGCTCTATGCTTTAAATGGAAAAAAAAGGAGATATTAGCTCTGCCTTGTTGGTCACCAGCTAATGAATTAAATTAAGTAGCCAAAATTGAAGCGTATTTATTGTTAGAACCAACTCGGATGACAGAGAACAGTGCAAGTTATGACATTACTCTCTGTGTTAGCAGCCACTCCGAAGCATATTATGAGACCCAAAGTGTGAGACACAACAGAAATGGGCACTGCTACACAGAGAATGAATGAAGCAAGTGAGAGGCCCTTCCCATCTCCCCACCCCTCCCTTTTTCCCTCCACCTGGACTATCAAGATGTATTTTCTCACTTTGTTGTTATGGTCCCAACAATTCCTGAGACTAAGACAGAGGTGCAGCCCCATGCTAACGAAACCGTGTAGTTCAACCGGACGGAGAGGACTGAGTTTGGAATGTGGTGGCACTAAAAAAAGGGAGCGTGGCACAGCCACCTCCTCCCTGTGTTTGCTTCCAGTGCCAGCACCAGCATTTGGGGAATCCCTCCTGGAGGGGCTTTAACTCACTAAGGTAGCAGAGAATTAACTCAGCAAAAAGCAGAGCCTAACAGCAAGAAAGGGAGCTGAGCAGAATAAATTCAGAGGTGTCTGGGCAAGCCTGACCCCTTTGCTGGCTGTTGCAATCACAGCAACCTCCCCCATTTCAATGGGTTGTTATCCTGCTACTACGTGAGCCAAGTCAAAGAACAGAGAAGCTCTCCAAGCTGTGATCCTCCAACGGAACTGAACCCAACCACCAGCTCTTTTGTGGTGGAAGGAGAAAATACTGCTTCCTCCTCCAGCTCCCTCCTGGCATTAGTGCACTCAAAGCCCTTTGTTAGCTGATTCAGCTTGCTACTGCAGCAAAAGTGCTTCTGTTTTATTCTTCGGAGTTAGCTTTACGTCTGGTTAGCTATTTGAATCTGCTCAAAGAGGACATGGTCTGAGGAGCTAAGCGGGAGGAGCATACAGCCAAGGGGAAGGCAAGGGGCACCAATCGTAGGGCAAGGAGTAGGTCAGAACCCACTCTCTTTTTGGAAGCCATTACCTCCTGCAGGTAACAGAAGATGAAAAAAACTGAACTTATAACGTGTATTGTTCTCCTTCCAAATGAGGAATGGAACTATGAGTGATAAAAATCAGATGGTGATTCAGACTAATCGCCATTTTTAATAGGACAGACCTGGTATAAGCCCATTTTTTTCTGAGCCTAGAAGCACTGATTGTAAGCCATTTAAATGAGTAAACACCCAGGATTCCCATCAGGCAACAAGCCCTTTATCAAAACAAAGCTTGCAAAATACAAACCAAATACATCAAACGTAAGCCTGTCCAATACCTGGGTATCTGCACAGAGCTCTGATTAGAGAAGACGTTGAGTGATACGTCAGCGCTCTTGAATTTTAAAAATTTAATTCTGAATCAAGCCATACATTTGATCTTATTCACATATTTCCACTTCAATGAACTACGATCTAACATGTGTAATGGTACTTGTTCTACAGCAGCCTGTAGGAAGTAGGACCTTTGCTCTTCAAGGGAGCATGCAAGCACACAACAGATTGTCCTGCCAAACAGAATTCTAGTCTAAATCAAGTCTCAGCACATGGACACAATGGCAAAAGTACAAGAAAATAATGAATCAATACTACAGCAGTGACTGCACTCGATTTATCAGTGAAGCCTGGTTTGCTTGCAAATGGGATAAGAGAGGTCAGAGGAAAGGTGTGAATACTGAAGTATTTGGGGCTTGCTTCTCTCCACAGAAGAGGGATCTTCATTCTAACTTGAAAGAGCAAGACTAAAATAAGATGAAAGATAAAATATTGAATAGGAAATTAAGCGACGTAAGTTCAATTATACTTAAATCTGCTGCACAATTGCTGTAAAATTGCATTATGTTAAAAGGGGGGAAAAACATCAAAGGTCTGACAATCGAAGGCTCATGCAGTTTTAAAACCCTGAATTTACTATGTTCCTGGGAGTTGCCTCAGAACAGAAAACAGTTCAGATTTTCTTTTTTTGCACTGAGTTTCATTATTTCTTCTGTCTTCAAAATTTTTCTTTAAACGCGTATCACTCATCAATAAAATAAATTCCTCATTAATTTCCTTTTCTTTTTTTTTCCCTTGAGGAAGTCATTCATTTCAAAGAAAGATGTGAAAATAGAGCTATCCATGCTGCACATAAACTCTCCCATGCAGAACTGAAACTTGAGTTTATGGATTTTTCTTACCCTCCAGGAAGTAATTTGCTGAGGTTCATTTAATCAACCTAGGTGCTATTATGTGGACAACCAGCTGAATGAAGTTTATTTCTAATACTCTTCAACATATCCATCAGAGAATACTCCCTTATATATCCATATTACAAGTAGTGTAATAGAGTAATCATTTTATACTTAGATAAATTCTTGTACTTATTCCTGAAATTCTAGGATTAGGGATTTAAGAAACTTAGATGGGGATGTTGTTCTTCAAGTATGAGAATGTGATCTGGCTTCTAGTCTAGGAATTTAAAGTTTTGGTTAAAAAACAATCTAAAAAGAATCTTATTCTGTGCCTGAATCTGGTTTAATTTGTAGTCCAACTCTAACGTTACTGATGGTATGAAATGGCAAGTGACCACACATACAACTTCACTTTGAACAATTTAGCTGCCCTGCATTTTATGGCAAAGTACACAGCATGACCTGAGGGACAAGACTTTCCAGGCCCAGTTTCTAAGTTCCTTTGCTGTTGTGGCTAGGTCCTAGGCACTTTGCTTATTTAGACTACATTCAAGACTGTCCCATCCAAGCCCTATCTGTTATGACAAGGGGCCTTTAGACTACAGCTGAGCACAAATAAATATTATCAAGTTCCCTGTGGCAAAATACAGTGTAGGTTCTACGCTGAGGTGCACAACACATACACCAGTCTTGTACAATGATGACTGTAAGCTACTTCTTTACATCTGTTATACACTGCTTGCCTTTCTTGTGTACCCATTCAGAACCACATTCTCATCTGAAAATCAAAATGCTGCAGGGCCTAATTACCAAGGCTCAGATTAGTATTTATTATGCAGTTATTCATCTTTATAATTGCTAGTCCCAAGCTTCCAGGTTTTTCTCCCAGAAAGAAAAATAAAACAAAATTCAGATTTTAATTAGACTATTTTGAATATTATTAAAATTGAAAACCATGATTTTCTCTTGCAGCAATCACTGCAAGTTGCTCTTTTATTCAACAACACCTCTTAAATAAACCAGAATCTTTCTTTCCCCAACTGGGATCACCACTACTGACATCCCTCCCTCCTGCTGTAGCAAAGAGACGAGCCTCTCAAGGAGATGGGACCAAAGACTGACACGCTGTATTCTGATCTTGGTTTTGCATGATAGGCTGGAAGCATTTCATAACTATGCTTAATTTTTCAGTTGCTTTTCATGACAGAGTTTCAAAAGTCCTCCGAAATGATCCCAGTAGCTCTCCTGTGAGGTGAGTTGCACACAGAAATCCAAGTCAGAGAGAAAATAAGCAACGAGACTACAAAACAGTCATTCAATCAGTCCACCGATTTCCAACTGATCTTGGTTTAAAAGAAAATCCTGGAAGTGTGCCTATGCCATGCAGTCAAGTGTGCAGCAGACCCTTTAGCATGCAACACGCTGAGCACCCAAACCGTCCTTCCGCCAAGTCAAGCAACAGTAGCACAGATTCTGTGTACAATAAACTTAACGCAACAACTTTAAAAGGTATGTGAGAGCAGACATGTCTGTTAGCACTGGACTTGCAGTGGTAAAGAGAAAAAATACAAAGAAAGAAGAATGCTTAGCTGAAATTGTTGGATGACTGTAAACTTACAAGAGGAATTAGCTGTTCCTTCGCATGAGCTTGTCAACTTATCTTTACTATAAACATTTATTGAAAAAACAGCCCACAGATGGCACTTGAACAGCTGTATTTTGGCATCTTTGCTTGTGCTCCCCACTGGAACATGCAAATTTCTGTAAAATATTATGGTGATAGCCACTAGGTAAACTATTTCAAACCTTGAAAGCTTCACTTCAGTTGAGTCAGTTCAGTTTGCAACTGCAGGGGAGGTTTGCCTTGCCCATTGGTGAGTAGCAGCACCACACCAGGAGTTCCTGAGCCCTTCTCTGCTGCTGTGGTGCTGGTCACCTTCCCCAGCAGCCGTGCCGGGGGTCACCACTGGGAGCTGGGGAACGGCAGGTGCTTCTCACAGAGGCAGCCCCTCTCCAGCCTTTAGGCAGACACCACTTCAAATTCCTCAGGTCGTTTGGTTACTTCAGTTTGGTGCTCGGGTTTAGAGCAGAAGTCCTAGAGGCTGGGGAGAGCTTCAGGATTTAGAAAAGCCGGGTTGTATTCCTCAGACTGCCCGTGTGACTTTGGACAGGCCACTGTTCTCATCTGCACGGCCAGTTAATGTCTGTAAAGAGGGGCTGCAGCTTAGGGGTGTTACTTCTGCTGGTGAGAAGCAGAGAAATCACAGAATCCCAGAATCATCTGGGTTGGAAAAGCCCTTGCAGCTCCTCCAGCCCAACCATGACCCTCCCCCTGACCATTCCCAACTCCCCCAGATCCCTCAGCGCTGGCTCAGCCCGACTCTTCAACCCCTCCAGGGATCCCGGGGACTCCCCCCTGCCCTGGGCAGCCCATTCCAACGCCCAACAGCCCCTTCTGCACAGAAATCCTTCCTCAGAGCCAGCCTGACCCTGCCCTGGGCAGCTTGAGGCCATTCCCTCGGGGCCTGGCGCTGGGGCCTTGGCTCCAGAGACTCATCCCCCCTCTCTGCACCCCCTCTCAGCCTCCTTTTCTCCAGACTGAAAGATGAGACCTCATATGAAAAAAGAGTTCATGGTAAGGACACTAAGAAACACCTCTTCAACAACCACTAGGGACCACCACAGACCACCAAAAACCCCCACGGAAGCCCCTCAGAGACCCTTCCCCAGATTTTAGTACTTACTCAATGTATTAACATATGCATTAGATTCTCTGGAAATAGGTGTGTGCTTCTTGGAAATGACATGAATATCCATTTCTTGTCCTGTACATCCTAAGTGTGCTTTTGTCTTTCGGCATGCACGTCAGGTGGAGTGACCCCCCGCGCACCCAGCGCCGCAGTCCAGACGCCTGCCTTCCCAAACTCCAGACTAGGGCCTAGGGGTTCTTTGGAGGCCGGATGTGCGGCCTTTGGAGGCCGGATGAGCTCGGCTGTGGCAGTTCCACAGGACTCTGAGGAGCGGGCGAGGCCTGGCCCCGTGTCTCGCACACCACGACCCGCACAGGCTGCGGCTGCCCGGCAAGGCGGACGAGCCCGCCCAGACCCGCCGCCCGCACGGCTGGTAACGACAGGATAAAACAGTTAAATAACTTTACCTGTTGGGCCGCATCCAGCACCTCCTCGCACAGGCTTCATCCCCTCCTCGCCGCCCCCGGGGGCCTCAGGCCATCACGGCTCCGAGGGAACGAGCTCAGGACCGCCCCGAGGTGGCCGGGAGGTCCCCACAGGGCGCCGGGGCCTATCCCCAAGCCCGGGCCAAGGGCAGGCCCAGGCGGCACCAGGCGCCACCCAAGGGCCAGGCCGAGGCCGGGCCGGGCCCAGAGCGCACGGGTAGGTCCGGCTTGGCCAGGCTGGGCTGTGGGGAGGGGGACGCTGGGCCCGGGGGGGGCGGTCGGGGCTGCTGGTGCCTGCAGGCGAGGCCTGTGTGGGTGCCGGGGCTGAGGGGTGGCTCCCACACGGCACCAGCCTCCTCTGCCCCGCTTATCTCCTTCCCGCTGCCCGGAGGGAGCCTCGGAGCTGCTCGCGGGGCCCCTCTCGCTCCCGCCGCCGCAGCCTGCCCTGCTCCCGCCCTCGGCGGCTTTTCGGAGCCGGGGGTTAAGCCCTCGCTGCCTCTCCTGGCACACCCATGCGGGGCTGGCCCCAGAAAGCCGGGGGCCAGCTCTCAGAGGGTCCTCTAGGTACCCCTTGCTGCCGTTCTATAAGAATAAAGATCTAAGCTGCCTCGGAGATGTATTAAATTAGATTTGGTTGTGATACGGAGGTGTAAAGATGCACATACCATCTCAGGAAGGCAAATAAAAAGCAGGATGGGCTTTTATAGTCTTAGCTACACAGTAATCTTAAAATTTACCACTGAATGTGTCATCAGCAAGGACAAATTTGTCCGCATAAACTTAGGAAATTACTGGAGCAACAAAGCACTGGAACCATTCTTCTCAATGTTACCTCTGCTGCATAAAATTTCAGAATATTTTCTTTTCTTTTTCCCCTCCCATAGTATTTGTGTCTGTTATTTAACGCTGCAGGAATGTTGGGTAATATTTCATTGCATTTAACCCACAATAGCCTGGTATGCACAAAAATTAACCCTTAAATAATTACTGTTCTTTGCACAGCTCTGAAGAACACGCATGTTTTCCTGTACTGTGAGCACTGTGTATGCAGCTGGCTGGGGCACATGCCCACTCTATAAGGAGTGACCTTGTTTGAAGAAGACATCATTTTCTATTATGACTCTCTCAGAATTAGAAATCCATAACCACCTACTTCACTGACAGTTATAGAAAGTGTCATTAAAAATGAATATATTCATGTTGCATGTGCATATTCATTCTAATACACTGCGATTTTTTATTCATACTTCATTTCCTTTTTATAGACCTAGTTCCCAGCGGTGTCTTGCACTTCTCAGAAATATCCTTGCATGCTATACCAATCTCCTAAAAAATAGTAAGTGGAGATGAGAAATAGCCTCTACTGAAGTTCCTGCTTGGTCGGTGCTGCTAGGGCAGAGTCTGCGTGTCCTCATGAAGTACCTTTGACTACACCGATTTGATAAGATTGGTTTCATCCGGAAAAATGATCCGTGTCTCTTTTGTTTCAGAAGATATGAGACACCAGAAATCTGGAGTGTGGGCTGTAGAAGAGGGCTTCTTTTGCCTGAGGACTAGTGTGTTAATTAGAATGAGGCTAGCACAACATAAAGTTGATTCCCTTTACAATATGTTTTTGCCTCTCTGCTGTAGGATCTGTTTTCACAGAAGCAGCTATTTATGAACCAAGTTGTCATGTTCTGTCAGGCAATCTAGGAGACAATTCCTATCCTCTGACGGCTGTTACTTCTGATTACACCAATGACAGTTTGCCTCAGGATGGTCATATCAATCTTTTTCACTAAGAAATGTTCTTGATTTTGATTCCCTTTTCACCTTGTTGCACAAAAACCTTCCTATCTTCAGGGGAAGTCCTAATTGTTTGCCGTGCTATTCACTTCATTAAAAAATACCCTCTGCTTCCTGCTTACTTCCTATTTTGACAAACCGTGGGCAGAGCTGTGGGAACAGTTCAGCAACCGTTCTTGCCTGTGCAGTGCTTTTCAAAAGGAGAAATAATGGAGCCAGTCATGTAAACCTCTTGTACAGCTTGTGGGGATCGGAAAGATGGGTAAGGAACGGCTGATTTGAGTTCTCCTTTTCAGCGGAGTTCAGCCTGGCAGATGCACACAATTATTGGTTGTACCAGAGCTTTACATTCCTTTGTCCCTTGAAATTTTGAGCCCAGACTACAGCAGATGCACACAACTTTATACAAACAGGTAAAACATGATGACAGACAGCCACTGCAGAAGCAGCACTGCATGAGCCACAAACTGTGCATGCTTTCTTTTGGCTTCATGATTATTCCTCCTGCCACTTGCCTTTCTGTGAGTGAGAGGGAATCCTTCGGCAGTTGCATGTGGGACTCTAACATCAATGAAGCAGTTGTCTGATGTGTCTTCGATAAGTCAAGCGGCTAGAAAATGGGAAATCAAAAATCACTCAAGAAGAACCCCTATTTTTTGTAAGGTGTGATGGTCAGAACAGGCGAAGGTAAACGCCTCCCCCTGCAAGTCTATCTTTCCAGTGGTGCCTGAGTTCAAAGCTACTTTTTCTAACAGGGAGCAGGAAAAGATGGAGTGACCTTTGAGGTGAGCTATAAAAAGCTGCATTCCTGCTCCAAGGCAAAGAATGTCATAAGGAAAGCCCAAGTGCTCACCTGCCTAAACTCTGTGCAAAGGGGGCTGCTGTTCCCTTTCAGATCCAGCACTGGAAGCAGCCGGGGAAGCAATTTCAGGGCAGTTTAAGGCAAGACAGATGTAGACATGTACTGGGGAGCGTGCTAATGCAGCTCACTTCTTCCACAGATAAAGGGAAAGGATTTGAGCCTGCAGAATACACTCAGGTTAGATCACAAAGCATCAGTCTAGCATTTGGCTGGTTATAATTCCATCTAACAGAAGTCTTACTCTTAAAATTTGACTTTTCCATATCCAGTTCAAAGAGTTGTTGTTTAACTCAAGCATGCAAGTGTGTTTCTCCTACTTTTTTGATGTTTCTTCCTTTGCAGATCTACAGATACTCTTTTATAGCTTGTCTCCCAACAGAGTTGTTAATTAAGTGGTAGCAAGGCTAGACACAGCCCTCAATTATATCTGAAAGAGTAAGAAGATAATGGGAATTAAGAGTTAACAGAATTTGCAGTGTGCATATGCATTGCTGGTAAGGCAACAAGAGTTACTGGCAGGGAGAGACCCAGTTGGCTTTCAAATCTCAGTGTTACTTTATTGGAGATGCAGTTAAAGAGTAAATATCTTTAGGCTTATAAATGGTCAGCAGAATTATGAAGCTAATGAGGATCTTCAAATATCTCAGCAATGCATTAATTTTTCAATCTTAAATCATTCAGCTAAAGTTTCCAGTTATAATCTTCATGGCTGAAGTCCTGGCTCCAGCACAATTAAAATTAGTTTTCTCATTGACTTTGATGGCATCTGGATTTCACTTTTTTCTGTGTATTATTTCTGTAAACATGTGTGCTCATTTGTGTATTTTAAATGAGATTCTGATATCATAAGACGATTCCCAACGATTCAATCCACTCTGAAAGCCATGTATCCCATTGTGGTTGGGACTTATTCATGCCCCTCATATGACACTTCCTTTTGTTCTCCTAATGAGTCCACTAGTGAGGCTGAGACCCAGATGTCATTTTAGAGCCAGCACAGGGTAGGAGTGAGTAATCAAGCTGTATGCTTAGGAGAGATGCAGACCAGAGGGCTGAAAAAGTAATTTTGGTGACATTTGTCCCTGTGTCATTGAGTCTGAACCAAAAAAATCCCCTGAGGTACCCTGGTGAGTGACGTGTGAGAAAACAACGAGGCCCTCATTCATGCTGGTTATTTAATGCCCACTGCTAAGTTCAGTTTGATGGGATCCCTGGCTTTCCTTCTGCTGCCATTTAACATAGTTTCAAACTTGGTACCAGAAAGTGGGTGGAATAAGAGAAACGGATGGATGTTATGTAGTTCAAGCAGCCCCTCCCCTCTCTCACTTTCAGATTCTACATGTGGACTGGAAGGTGCCAAGTAATCTCAATTTCCTGCTATTTGTAGATACAGCTGGTTTAGAGTTCTAACAGCAACCACAGGCCTGGGACTTACAGTCTTCATATAGCTATGAAATCAAGCTGTATGAGAAACTGTAATGTGCTCTAACGTGATCACTTAGGCAGGTCCCCATGGAGATCAGCTCCAAAAAGAAATGATCACTGCCAGACTGCATTTGTCTTCCGGAAGGTTGGTCTTCTTTAGTAGGGTTTATGAAACTAGAATCCATTTAGCAGGTAGCCATGAAGTGGGAAAGACAGAGCATTCTACAAAATCTTTGGGTTTACGGAGTTGCTAAGTCCCCCGTATGCTCCTATCACTTTTTTATGGGCTTCTCTCTTAGAAATTTTACGTGGATTTGAGGCGGGTCAGACTGCATCCCTCATGTAGCAGCTACCACGTCTTATTGATGATGTAGCTTGGAGAGGCACAAGCCCCCCTGGGTAAGGAGCCTTCTGGAGACCCCTGGGCACAGGCAATCATCCTGCTAAAACCTCCCGCTGTGTAAAGAATGAGCTGCTCTGAACAGCAGCAAGAATATTTTTTAGCAAGATCAAGATGCCTAGATTTTGCTTAGTGCCCTTTCTGAAAATCATATTTAGAAAGATTGATCTTTGTCAAAGTTAATTTGTTTGGGCATAATTATCAGTAAAAGTTTGATCCACTTGAGAGTATAAAACAGCAGCATAAAAACACCCTTCAGTTCTCTTCACTAAGAATTCCCTTTTCAGACTTAGTTCAGCCAAGTGATGAAATTTATTTCTTAGGAAAGAAATTCCTTCTTAATAAAGGAAATGTATGCTGAGGCTTGGCATATCTACTTGTTTCCTAAGTATGTGGCACCCGAGGAGATTAGCCCGCTACCTTCTCCAAATGTTTCCTGATGTTCACAAGAGTAGCAAGTACACAGCTGATAGCTGACAACTTTTTTTTACACATGTTGCTATTGTAATGACTGTTGTAAGTGCATACACTAATTCCACGTTTGACCTGGCTCTATTACTCTTCATAATAATGACAATTCACTTTACAGGAGGTCAGGGAGAAAATGAGACTACTCAAAACGTAAGGTATTGCTCAAATGATATGATATACGCATCGGCCCTACCATCTCTGTAAGTAGCGTGTGGACATGTCTGAGGTAACTTTAAATGAGCTCTCTCAGGTGCAGTGAGTGTGACAGTTGCAGCAGAACTGAGCTCAGCACTGGCTAATTCACCAGTTTGGGCATTTTCAGGTAGATATAATGCAAAGGTCTCCCTGCCTAGAAGGGTGGCGCAGGTTCGTGGCACGTTTTGTGCCATGAGAGGGAGTTACAGGGGAAGGGTAGAAATAGGCATAAGTATCTATTTTAATCAGGTATAGACAGATATGTTTTGTGCCTTTTTTTATTTATATAAAATCTGTTTTCCTTCGGAGCTAAAAAAGACACAAGCATTAGATAAAATACAGCTGGGATTGGATGTCATGCTGAAGCTGCTTAATTAAGAGGCACGCTCCCCGAGATAATAGGTGGGCTGAAGACATGCTTTTGTTTGGATTCCCCTTTTCTGCCCACTCCTATCCTCTGCCTTTTCAGATGACAGTATTTTCCTCAGTGATTGTGGCTATATTCCTTTACGATAGTCAGCTAGCCTCCCAGCATTTGTGGTGAGCAATTTAGCAGCAAATGCTGTATTGGGGATGAGGTGGGGGAGCTTTAAACCATCCATTTGTTTCCTTTACTCAGAAATATTCATTCTGATGCTGATAGTAAGCAGCAACTTTACTGTCCCTGTTTGATAAATGGGCTCTGGAAAACCAAACACTCTAGGAGCTCCTTCAGAATATTTACAGGCAATGAGAACTCAGGAGATGAGCGAGTAAGACTATCATGCATATCAATAACCTAGGAAGTACACTGTAGGGAGAAACACCGTGCTGGTCTTATACTGGGGACAAAGATTACATAGCATGATTTAAATATTAAATAAGGAAAGGTTATTCTTTGTAATATTAAACTGAAGAAACGGACGATGCATTTTTTCTAATCTACTTCACTGGGAGTATTCTAAATTCATGTAGAATTTTTTTAAGATACCAAAAAAAAACTTAGGCTCTTTGCTTTCTGGTTTGGGCAAATGTTTTCAAGAAAGTACAAAATCTAAAAGCTCTCTCAAACTCATAATAAATGTGTGTGTAAAACACATCACTGAGCACCCACAGCCTCCTCCTTGAAATACTATGTCTGTTTTTCTTTCAGAGGAGTGCAGAACACAGCAGGGGAGCGTCCTCACCTGGCCCTTTGTGCTACCCTTGTCATAGCAGTGGTGCACAAAGGACTTGGGTGAGATACCACTGCTCAGTCAGGCTCTTCCCTGATGGATTTACTAAAAGAGAGGTTTAAGAGATGGAATCTGCTATAAATCTAAACATATTTAATACAGATTGAAACACCCCTAGCTCATTATAAAACAAAGACATTTAGTTGCTTTTCTTAACTTTTTCTATGACAGGTGACATTACTTACACTGCACTGGCACATTGTAAGTGCAGACATGAACAAAACAGTGTGGTGTGATGCTGTAGCAGACAAGCTCCTCCCGTTACGAATGTCTATAATCAAGCCCTTTCCACCCAGGAACTTTATGCTGACTTTACTGCGGTGTCAGAGCAGGGCTGTGTTGGCTCCCTCTGGATATCTGGTCACTTTAAAGCTGAAGATTAAACAAAGCATTCATTCTTTCTATCACATTTTCAAAAGATAACTAAGAAGAATAGGGAAAAAAATATTTTCTTTCTTTAAATGAAAGGACATGAGCGCCTAAGAGAAGCAAAGAGGTATGAAATGACAAAGGGTGAGTGATGGAAAGGAAGTGCTTGGGCTTTGTTTAAAGAGAAAGCCACTTCTGTTCTGCTCTAATTCCTGCTATTTTAGAGCGGAAAAGAGTAGCCCCTGCTGAGCATCTCTGCAGAACTAACGAGGCACCTTGTTGACTGCTCTACTGCATTGCTCTTTAAATAGAATTCATGATGGGACACCATTTTAAAATCCTAGAGCAGACTTCTGCCAAACTCTCCAGCTACGAATAGAGCACCAGGGACCAGGATTACAGGTTCCTGTGTTAAATCCGTGTGAATTCAGCCATGGATCAGGTTGCTCTGTGGAGCGAGTATCTGAGCCTAGAGGTTGCCCCGTCTCTGAGTGCTGATGCTACCCTGAATTTTCAACACAACGATTGTCTCACCACTGGAGAAGCTCTTCCCCACAGTCTTCAGTGCTGTGCTTTACACCCGATCACGCAGAGGGGTGCTGATGGAAGAATTGCCACTGATGTCTCCTCTAGCCAATCCCCCTCCTGGTGCCATCTCCCCAGTGGGCGAGTGTGGTTCAGGTACATTTTTCCTGTCACATTCATGTGTTTTCAGCAGTTAGAAACATAAAAGAATAGACACAATGCCATGTTTTTGCATCCGGAACACATTTCTGTGGAGTGTTCTTTCAGCTGGATGGGGGAACGTGATGATGAAAGACACTGACAATAAAATCATGTGGGGATCAGGAATGCTTCAGATTGTATTCCTTTTGCTTTTGTTTTAACAGGTCCCCTTTGGCACAGTGGGATTTCCTTGGAAATGAGTTCATTTTTGGTCAGTAAGCACCGTGCAAAGCAAACTGTGCTTCAAGTGTTTTTCCGTCCATGACATCCAATTGCAGAGATACGCAGAAGAGGGACTGTAACTGCATTTAGGGTTGCTTCAGCCCTTGCTTCCAACTCTGCTGTTACATATTGAACCTCTGGGGCACTTCAGTCACATTCCATACAATCCACCACTTTCAGGAAACGTGGTCAGGTTTGGAGAGCAGCTGCTGGGCTGTCTCTGAATGTTTGGCTGCTTTCTCCTCATCCTGGTAAAATGCAGGGCTTGAGTTCCAGCCTCGGCTGAAGGAAATCCTCCCTTCTGCTCTTGTGCCATGCTGCGTTTGTTTCCTGACACCTCATCCTCGAAGGGCTTGTTGCTATATAGTTTATTAAAACTGTGTGTAAACGGATGTGTCCAATCCTTTTATTTTCCCTCCAAAGAGCATGTATTGGAAAGGAATATGTCCCTCTGCCTTGAAAAGGACCACACTTGTGTCTCCACTAGACATGGCAACATCTGCGGAGCTGAGGCATTCCCAGACTGAACGACACAGGCCAGAGTCTCACCTTGCTCCAATACTGAGTTCTTGCTACCACACATAACCAGCGTTGGTACTGCTTTGGACTGATTCATAATCTAGTTACTGTCATGAGCTAACAAATGCAGAACTGCAGTTTTAGTTCCACATATAAATAATTTTACGGACAGCTTTAATCAAGTTTTTCCTTTAGCTTTTCTTAGAAGTTTAAATTTCGGGAAATAGTATCCACATAACCATCCTCTGCAGAGTAATTAAAGCTAATTTGCTGTATTTAATTAAATTAAGCCAATTTCGTCTCCCATTGGATTATCTGGGGGTAGGATCAGATGCAGGCAGAGCAAGTAGCCAGGTTTAGCATTTTAACCTGCCCTACCCTTCCAAAGACCTTCCACTGCTGGCCTATCCCCTTCTCGCTGGGATTAACTAACCCCACACCACGGGGCACTGAGCTGCCAGCTAGAAAGTTTGTTTGGGATTTAGTGGGAAATCTCTGCTGTGTCTTGGAGAAATCCCGTGGAGGTGGTGCAGGAGGTCAGGTGGATCAAGTGCTTAATGGGAGCACTAATGGGAACAGCTCTTTTTTATGTCTGTGAGATAAACAGAGGAGAAACTAATGAGGTTACATTGTCATCAAGCTGTGAGTTTTCCACCCTGTAAACTCGCCTCTTCAGCCTCACTCCTGCATGCACTTAGGGAGCTTGTTTCCTGAAAATTTAAAGCTCTCTGCTTATGTGCATATTGAAATAAGTTGAAAATGGTATACACACTACACGGAAGAGGTGTAACACCTAATTGCCAATATAACCAACTGCTGCTATCTCATTTGGTCTAATTTTAACGCCACAGGCATGCATACAGCAAGACAATATTTGAATATAGGTTTTCAAAAACATTTCTAGTGGGTTTATTTTTCCATTGGACTTCTTTAAGTGGTTTTAGAAGAGAAGAATAATTCAGCCACCACTTAGCTCAGTTTCCTTTAAAAAAATAGCTCATTATGGTCTATTCTCTGTGTGGATTTTTCCTTTCTAAGAACCTTTCTGGAATCAGCATCTGTTTATTAGCTTTATTATAAGCAGCAGTCACATACTTAAAAATGTAGACTGCATTGTGAACTAAGTTGCACAAGAGCCAGAAAAAAAAAATTAGCACAGAATAGATTGGCTTCTAAACTACTGCAGCAGAATAGCTGGATTTGGCACAGATATGATAGTAGAAGTTTACTATCTTGCTCCTTTCTGGACTGACAGGTAAAGTACTCATCAACTTCTGTAAGTCAGGAAATCCAAGCCCGTCATGCTGACAGTGATTTCTGGGCCATCACGCCTGGTGTCCCGCTGCAGGCTGTCCACATCGCACGTTCTCATTCATAGAGGATCCATTTTCAGTTTGTCTCTGGCAGGTGTTTCAGGCCCTCCCTCCCTGCAACGACTGGCACCTTTTTTGATGCACTTGTAACTGAGTTAGAAGTGTAATAGTCTTATTTATTAATGATTGAAGTCCCACAAAATGTAATGAATAAAGAAGAAGGAGCAGGGCTTCAAAGGAAGTAGGATTAGCAACTGTCTCCACGCAGAATTGAAGTCTGCATGCTCAGGAAAGAGCGAGGAGGTACTATGCCTGAATGTGAGCGATCAAACGGATAATTTGCAAATATACCAAAGCAGGATTTGCAATTACTTTTAAGGACAGAGTTTTTTACCTATCTGTATGAGTGGACAATGAACAGCAGCTTTTATAACTCTATGCAGATATTTAAAGGTTTAACCTGACAGTAAATATTTTGAGTATCCTAAGTCTGATATAACCAAGTAAAAGTTGCGTTATTGATTTTCCGAAACATTTTCTTTTTAATGAACCTGCACAAAATTGGTTTTATCTATCCATTAATAAATGTCCATTGATAGAACTGAAGAATATCAGAAGCCTGTTGGTAATTGAAAATGCCTATTTCTTCAATATTCACAGAGCACACTGTTGCTTTTGAAGCTTTTGGCCATCTAGTGGGAGGTCTATTTTACATCTCACTAGTGCAATACTGCCTTTTAACCTGATTTGATGTTATTGGGTAATTTGTGTTTGATCTTTAAAGACACTTTGTCTTTCTGCTTTTAGTCCCTGGGACTATTTTATCTGATCTCTACTGGAAATGAAAAACAAAGAAAGTCTTTAATACTATAAAAGACCTATAAAATGTATTTTCCTTGTTTGCGGAAAAGAAAGTCATTTACTGTGAATTCCAACATGACATTTAGGCATCAGACATCTATAAACCACAGTTAGTCTGGATTGTTGTAGCCAGTTATGTAGCTGTTGAGGTTGGCCTTGCTGAAAGCAACACTAATGATGGAATGAGTCTCCCTTGTGAACTCCAGCAGGAGCAGAACCTGTTTGTACAATAATTGATGACATCAGCTGACAGCCCTGTAAAGATCCCAATTTCTGAGTCATTTACAGAGCCTGCTTTCTGTGTGGGCTGCACAAGCATGTCAGAGATCACTTACAGGAGAAACAGCACTGCACGTAGGTAGGAATGCATGAGACTCAAGTGTGTATAGGCAGGTGAATGGAGTTAGAAGTATTTTTAACAGTACGGAGCAAAATCAGCAACTGATCTCTCAGAAAACACCAAACACTGGGCCTCTGAAATGCAGGGCATCTCCAAGTGGCAAAAAGGACAAATTTAAGTTTCTTTACAGAAGTCCTGAGCTGGGTGGAAGGGCCGTTATGCCCATGTAGTCTCGAGGCTGTGCTCCAGTGAATGCAAATAGCCAATATTCAACCTCTGCATTGTTCTGGATGTTCCCATGGCTCCATGGCTCCCAGGCTGGAGCTGATCCCTGGCTAACCAACTCGGAGGTGAGGTTTATCTGCACCTGTGTCAGAGGTGTTTCCTCAGGCACCTTCAACATGTGCCAGTCTAGCTATCCAACCTCATCAGTCATCTTTTAAACCTTGCCCATTGCAGTCAGAATCTGTCAAACCACAGAAGAACCATTTGTCAGTGACTGAATAAATGTATATTGCTCAATGTTCAGTGTATTCTATAGGATAATACAGACTCTGAGAAGGAAATTTCCACTGTTAAAAACAGGAAGAAAAAAAGGATGGCCAGCCGCAGAGAAACAATGAGCTACTTCTAAAGTACCAGAATTACCTGCCATTCCCCAGGAGGCAAAAGTAAGCCTCTGCCAGGGCTGGAGGACACCACGAAAAGCAGCAGGATGTGGAAAACACAAGGAGATAATCCACGCAGGATCTGAAAGACAAACTTCTCCGATGCAATTCAGTTTTGTTTCTTGTGTTTTCCCAAGGCTAGTAAGTTTATGTGGGTTTGAGATTTTTGCCCCTAGAACTGTCATTTGAGCTGACTGCATCTTTCCTTTCTCGTTCCATTTTCATCTTCCATGTTGCTAAGAGGTTTCCATGGCAATTCTAATATTGGATTAAAGAAGACATACTACTGAGGCTCACACATCATCCCTGGCGTTGCCTAAGCCAGCATGTGCAGCTCTGCTGTGCCTGAACGGCCCAAACATGCTAAGAACTGTTATCAACTGATGTCGATAATGAAAGATAGAAGAGTAAAATGATATAATATCAGCAGGCTGCTGGGAAAAAAAAAAAAAAAACAAACCAAAAAAAACCCAAAATGCCACTGCTCTGATCCTCTGCAAACATAGATCCATTTTGATGGAACCACACTAATTTCTACCATTTGAGAACTCAGCCCCAACAAATTGCACTTGCCACAGTAATTCTGTGAAAAGCAATACAATTAACGTCGCCTGCACTGAAAGCACCGCTGTTCACTGATGTCAGAGCACGGTGGTTCAGCGTCTCTTTCCCGTAGCACCGGAGGCAATCTGAATGGCATTCTTTTCCTTTCTAATACCCAATATTCATATTTGCCTGCACGGCCTCTAACTGTGACTTGTAAGCAGTTTCAAAGAGCTCAATAATTACAGTTCTGCTACAGAAGTATTAAGCCTTGAGTGGGACTGATATTCTTCAAAAGGAAGAAACAAATCATCATAAGGCTATCAATTAAATCCAGAAAGGGTAGTAAAATCCAAATAGTTGTCTCTTTGTGTTTAGAGGTTTATTCATTATCCAAAGATATTTTATTGATTCAGACTCCAAAGGTGTCGCTGAGGCAGTGTGTACCTGTGTTCAGGTTTCTGTAGAGAGAAACCACCCCCTCACTTGTCTGGCACCACAACTCAGGGCTGAGCTGCAGAGACAATGTCTTGTGATTCAATCTTCATGTTCAGTGTGAGCTCCCTCACGGGAAGCAGCACTCAGGATGTTTCTCTTTGTGGTACAGACTTTCATCAGAAGCTGAAATAAGAGCAGAGATCAAATTCTCTCCAGCCAGTAAACATCTGTGTAATAGTCACTGCAGGCCCGGTCCAGGTTCAGAAAAGGCTGGGTCAACAAATGTAATCTTTTCGGGTTATAAACTATTCATGATAATCCACAAATGGGAACAGCAATATGGGCATGGTGAGGCTTTACCTAAACCTGCCAGTTCTGATTGACTTAGGAAATATATGGGCAATCTAGGGGAAAAAATATTTAAATACTGTTTAAACAAATGTTTAAACAAATAATTTTTTTAAAAAATATTCAAAAATCCTGAAAGTTTTCCATATTGTTTTTTGTTCCGAGTTTGGAGTCCTACCTAAAAAATTTAAAAATACATTAATCCAGAGGATTATCATCCATCTTGAGGAGTTTCCTTTCTGTTCCTTCCTGGGGAAAATAAATCTGGTTTTGTTTTTGCTGATGATGCTTAGGAGTTCGAAGGGAGTGGATGTTCCATCTCTCTGTTTATGACAGAAAATCATGTCACCTCATGTTGCCTCACACTGCAACCTTTTCATTGAGATAGCCAGGCTGTTAGCATTGCTCTTCACAGAATCATGGACTGGTTTGGGGTGGAAGGGACATTACAGCCCATCCAGTGCCACCCCCTGCCCTGGGCAGGGCCACCTTCCACCAGCCCAGGTTGCCCAAAGCCCCGTCCAACCCGGCCTTGAACCCTTCCAGGGAGGGGGCAGCCACAGCTTCTCTGGGCAGCCTGTGCCAGGGCCTCACCCCCCTCACAGGGGAGAATTTCTGCCTTAGGTCTCATCTAAATCTGCCCTCTGTCAGTTTAAACCGTTCCCCCTCGTCCTGTCCCTGTCCCCTCCTGGCCCAGCCTGGCTTTGTGCTGGGGTTGCCCCGGCCCATGGGCAGGACCTTGCCCTTGGCCTTGTTGCACTCCCTGAGGTCGGCCCGTCCCCCCTCTCCCGCCTGCCCAGGTCCCTCTGGCTGGATCCTTCCCCCGGCCTGTGCCCCCACACACAGCTCGCTGTCGGGGGGAACTTCAGCCCATGTAACTCAGTATTTCCCTGTGGGGAGTCAGAGTTGTCACAGTGAGATTAAGGTTTGTCCAGCTGATGGGATCCCAGCTTTAGCTTCCTACCAATTATGGAAGTGCAAGCAGAATGCTTTTGCTTCGGTTTGGATTTGTTTTTTCAAAGCTCTAATCTAAAACACAAAGTCATGCAGTTGGGGAGAGAATACTCAACCCAAATGAATAGACCAGCTGCTTTTCTGGAAAATATCTGAAGCCAGAGCTCTACCTGCTGGAACAAAGGGAAATTACACTGCACTAAGAGGCTACAAAAGGATGGGAGAACAATCTGCATGCACCTGAAGTTTTTCTCTTGTATATAACGTGTTTGCCTTCAGGTTCCCAATTTAGCTACTGTTTGCAGTGGCGGAAATTTTCACGAAGATTTTGGGGTTACATGACATGAGACTTGAGATCCTCAGAGGCTCGTCCCTTCCTTGCCACCCCCGTGGGACAAACCAGCCTTTCCCGGCCGAGGGAACTGCGTGGCTCAGGAAGGTTAAGGGCCTACTCGGGCGCTGATCTCCTTTGAAGTTTTTGGTACTGGCTGTTACAGACAGGGTTAGTCACTGGCCTATCTTCTAAGGAATAATAAACATTAAAAATGGCACGGTGGCTCGCGGGTAACATTTTCAGGAGCATCCAAGTGAGTTAGGCACTTCTGAACGCTGCATACAGCGCCACTAAGTTTCTATGAAGGCAGCAACAGCTAAGAACCAAAGTGACCCCATTTGGGTTTATCTCGTGCACTGTTTGACAGCAGTTCTTTAATATTTTGCACTCTTGCTTTGATTCTGCTTGTGTGTTGTTTTTTTGAAAAGCTTCATATTTCATACCAGTCAGGATAAACTTTAGCCCTACTACAGAACAAGTTTTCTGTAGGATTTGTGATGTTTTTTATTTATTTCTGTAGTGCTTCCATCTAAGATTCCCAGTTCTGTTTTGCCAACATTCACAAGCTAAGCCTTACTGTCTAGGTGATCATCTGTATTACTCTCTTTCTGGTGCACAAATCACTGGCCAAAATGGTTACTTCACAAAGAACTGAACAAAAAATAGATTTTGAAAATATTCTCGAAACATTTGTGTGGCTTTGTTAAAAATATATTTTGGTTCTGTAACTTTATTTTCTATTTCAAATATTGATATTTGAAATCAACATTAGTTACTGGAGTGCAAGGGATCTTTACTAAGAAGCTTTTTAGTTTATGTTTTCTGTGAGGAAAGGAAATGGATTTGTTACTTTTCTTCCTATGATTTCTACTTTGTCCTTTGCCAACAAACACCGGAACATTAAAACGAGAATATTGAGGTTTGAAAAGATATGTGGGGGAGCAGCCACAAACAAAACCATTTCTAAATCCTCAGTTGTGTTGTGAAATCCATTTTGCAACTGTGAAAACAGGGGCAGGAGGAATATCGTGCGCTCGAGGCAGCGCTGGGCGGAGAGGCCAGCTGGCTGTAAACGTGCCGGGATGCCTGCGGAGCTCAGCACGCTGAGAGGCAGCGCCTCTGTGCCCCCGGAGCGCTCCCCATTCCTAATGCTGTGGCTTTCAGACTGGATATTTATCAGGAATCCTGCACGGCCACAGCTGTGCTGGTCCTGGAGCTCACCCAGAGGGTTCAGGGTGAGGATCTCCACATGGCAGGCGTACGCTGCCAGCAGACACTGATCCCAGGAGCCACCTCTCTTAGGTGGCTGCTTCAAGAACCCAACTCTAGTTCTTTTTCCTCCTAATATCACAGGAGATCGTGCCTGTAAGTTATCAGAACACAAATACGTGCGTGCATGCACACTTCTAGATACACACACATAAAATGAAGCAGTTAACAGTTTCTGCTATCTCACCAAGCCTGAACATGGAAGGAGAACTCGCCAAGCCTAGAGCTGTATTCCATTTGCAAAATCCCCAGCCCACCTTCATGTAAGCAGCTGCTTTTCCTGATGAGATGACAGCAACCCGAAGAGCCCTTCAGAGATGCTGCTCCTGCATGTGTTGCTAGTGCAGCGTAAAACCAAAAGCTGTAACTAAGGCTGGTGTGAAACCAAAATGGGGCTTGATAAGAGAATCAGAACCCCCTTTTTAGTCTCCTCTCCAGCTGGCTCGTGGTTAGTTTTATCACAAAGGGGAATTTGCTGCCTGTCAAAAAGGACAGTTACTGGAAGTTAGAAGGATACACTGAGTAGACTTTTCACATGTTAATTATTATAATATATGGAATAGCAACTTGGATTACTACAACAGATGCTCTTTCAATAACACAAAACAACTAACATCTGATAAAATCTAGAATATCTTCTCAGACCTGTGCTTCATGCTATGTGCGTGTCTGCAAGGAGAAAGCATGTTTTTTTTCTATAGTGTTGTTCACAAGCTTGTAGCATTCTGGAGATGGGACCTTTGTGTTGCGAAGAGGCGACACTTCAGAGACAAGGAATGCAGTCTCATCTGATTCAAAGTGTGGATCTTTCCATGACTTGGAGTTGTCCTTAAACCAGAATGGGCACCCGTCAAAGGAAAGCAACGAGCAGGCACCTGGAGTGAGGCTGTGTGCTGTTTTATGTGGTGTCTCTGCTGGAGGGAGTCATCCTCTAGACCAGTGAAGGGGCTTTTAGCTTTTGTTTTACATCACTCCAGTCCTTTGATGCAGTGGCCAAAGCGAGGCTCATTTCCAAGGTTTTCATCTGGAGTGAAATCCTGGCCCTTTGAAGTCTCTAACAAAACTTATATAGGTAGCTCTCCCAAGACCCGCAAGGTTGACTTCTCTTGCAGAGAGAAAGCCTCCGACAATACACTTTGAGGAGAAGCTCTCTGGTTTTTTGCTTGTGCCACATTTGCTTCTCCTTAGGTCTATCTAAAAATAGAATTGGACCAGCACTGCACATAGTGTGTTACTGGCCTCTCCCAGTTTCAACTGTAGCATGCTTGGAGGGGGACGCAAAGTGGTCTTAAAAATATCCAGAGGAAAATCAGGTAAAATAATTCTTTTTTTTTTTTTTTTAGATCACTCAAAAACCTAAAAAGAAAACCCAACAAAATGCCAGCCAGAGCAAGCTATTCAATGTTCATAATTTTATGCAAAAATATTGAAACTCTTGGCTTTCATTTCAAGTTTCTCACTCAAAGACTCTTCTTGTCTTGAAATTAGGAATTTCAATATGAAAAATCATGTTAAAGCAACATGAAGCAGAGGAGCAAAATACTGTCGGCCCATGGTTCTCCCCACCCCAACCTCCATGGCAGCAATTTAAAAGAGTAATGTAATTTTGTTGGAAATAACCTATTAGACTGGAAACTAATTCTCTGATTGTCATCAGAGTTAATAACAGGACAGGGCTGTTTTGTTTCACTTGGTTGTCTGAAACTCCAGATGTCTTTAGATTTAAAGCAATTTGAGGGGGAATGGATTATGTCATCTATGGCTGCAGACCTGCAAAGATCCCAGGATAAAAGACACATAAATATACAAATTGAAATGTGGGGGAAGATAAGATCTCAGTACACAAGCTTAGAAAGTAGGGGAAAATGCTGATATTCTCATAGGAGGTGCTGATAGGACATACCACTGTATATTTTAACAACTGCATGCCCATGGTGGGATTACCAAGAAAGAAAACCACAGATCTTTATGTTACCAAAAGAACTGAATATCACAGGACTTAACTAACATCATGAGACTGAATCCTTGAAACCTTTGCAAACAACAACAAAAAAAATCATGTGTTTGTGGTCAAAAGCATTCCCACAAAAGTTAAGCGCCTGATCACGATTGAGAGCCTGGGACTTGCTGCTGCCTTTCCTTTTTGTTCTAAACTGGGAACATTTGATAGTGGAGTTGGAAGCGTTACGTGCAATCAGTACTGTCTGGTGGGCATTTTGACCAAAACAAAAGGTGAAGTATGTCTGTATTTTTGTAACACTACTTCTCCACAGCTCATATGCTCTCACAAATTGGTAAGGAGACCTGAACAAGTGCAGACAGGAGTCGATTTGGGAAACGCTCCTTAAGACAGGAACCATGTTCTCACAAAGTTTCCTCCTGACATTAGGACCGGTTCAAGTTCATGATGAAAGTCTTCCAAAACTCCTTTGCATCTGCCAAGAATGAGGGTGATTAACCTGTAGGCAGAAACGCCCAAACAGCCAGGAAGAGCTGGTGGAAGGCACGGGAGTCTTTGCGCATAATAGCACAATTCTCTAGGAAAAAAAGGCTTTCGTTTCTTTTCAGTGAATTTTGAGCAGGTTATTTTGAAGCAGCTGCGAGACTGCCTGGGGTGTCTGTTTCAACACTGCTGAAATTTAGGTGCCTCGCATTAGAATTGGAAGTGACCCTCTGCTATTGCAGAGTCAAGGACTGGAATAGGAAATCAAAGCGCTCCTCTCTCTGCTAGCAGGGCAACATGCTTTCTCATTTAGAGGAAACAGAAGGAGGGAATCAGGTTTCCATAGTGATCAATGAGGAAAGGACGTGGTTACCTGGAAACAGGACTGCCCCATCCGCTGAAAAAGCCTTTCTTGTATTTGTTTATTGAAGAGAGATCAAAGCCAGCCCTTCGCTGGCGCAGGAGTCGGGAGGTTGGACTCAGAGCAGCTGCTCTTGAGTCTGATTTGAGCACAAGCAAGTAGAGGGAGATACCGAAAGCTTTCCGCGGGACCTCTACCACCTCTATTTCTAGAAATGTCCATTTCTGATTGTAAATAAAGTCTTTATTGTCAAAGGCTAAAGAAAAGCGGCTGCTAATTGGGGATGATTGCTGCAGTAGCTGCCATAAGAGCCACTGACTTCACTTCATAGGGCTGCTCAGCTATAGCTGTGGAGAAAAGTCTGTCTCTAGCATTTGCAGTTGTCCTCTACAGACATTTACAGAGCTCCCACTGCCAGGTACTCCACAGGACTGGAGACTAACCCAGAGGGTTGGTGGATCCTTCATTCCTTCGAGGAGGCGAGATTTTGGAAGAGACTCCAGTGAGGATCTAAGGGGATAATGGGAACTGCTGGTATCTGTATGTTGCAGGTGCCACGCTTGCATGATCAGTTTTGGGAAGGATCTCAGTCAAAGCACTGAAATATTTCTGGAAACCTCAGCAAGTCTTCTAGTCCTCAGAGGAAAACTGGGTTTATAGCTAAGTCACTGGACTATACCTTAGAATCCAACTTTCCCGTAAAGCTGCTGTGCTATTTTAGACAGGCCATTTAGTCTCTAAAGTCTTTGCAAGATCTTGGTGTATTGCGGGAATTTCCTTCCTCTGTTAGAACTTGAGGCAATAAACTGTGCTGCTTCTCAGAATAAAGCCCCTCAAAAAAAAAAAAGAGGATCAGGCAGATACCTCTTTCCATAAACTTACTCTATAAAGCTGCAGGTTAGAAGTGGAATTAAAGGTGCAGACATAAACCTCTGGTCAGCCACAAAAAGGGTGATTAGAGCACACTGGAGCGAAACCAGTGAAACAGTTTGGCAACAGACAATAGCGAGGCTCCAAATGTGCTTCTCAGAAGCTTGTTTTAATTCTGGCTGTGAATTTAAACCAAACTATTTTAAGCTCAACAGAATGAGTTTTGATCCCTGTTCCAGTGTTACTGCCTAAGCCATCCTTGGAGGGCTGGGTGGTGTGGTACCATCGGCTGCAGCAAAAGGGGGAGCAGAGCTTGGCTGTAAGGGAACCGGCAGCAGCTCTGGTCCCCTCTGCTCCCAGGAAAGGTGTTTTATCACCATGGGGTGCCACAGGAGACCCTACAAGTCCTTCTAGTCTAGCATTTCCTTGCAATCAATCTAACTTTTTTTAGTGTGGCGGTGAAGGTATGGAAATGGAAGAGCAGCTTCAAGCCTTTTGATCTCAGAAGGAGCAAGAACACAGGTCTCACACTCCCTGGGTGAGTACTCACCCGTAAAGCAGTGGAGCAGCACCCAAACTGGACATGCTTTCAAAGAAAGGCCAAAGCATTTATCAGCACTCAAAGGAAAAGAGTGAGAGAAAATGTTATGTTGTGAATCCTGCAATTATCCTGACACTTAACTGTGCACAGTCACATGTGCCTACATCTGTCAGGAGATAATGTCCCTCCTGAAGGTGTTGCTCATTAGTTTTTTGCAGGGCCTTTCCCAAAATGTGCTGCCTACCCTGAATCCTGGGCATGTACCTGCTTAATTCTCCTGAGCCCCTACCCAGAGAACTTCATCCCTTAACACAGACGGTAATTCCCCTTCTTCAGCCAGGCACTAAAAGTTCCTGCACAGATCCAGCTTTAAGCCTATAAGCTGTAAAACAAGAAAGGTGGATGTCTCCAACTACTTTGTCTCAAAACTACCAAACTACACTATTTTTCTTGACATTTCTGTCCTCTAGCACATATTCTGCCTTGGTTCTGGCAGCACTTTCTTTCCCGTTCTGGGAAGAACTCAACTGAATGAAATGAAATGAAATGAAATGAAATGAAATGAAATGAAATGAAATGAAAAAGAGGAGTGCACTGAAAGATCCTGTCTGAGCTCTGAGGAACACTAAAAGCCCTCAAACCTGAGTGTGTTATTGCCATTTTACAGACAAGACAAAGATGAAAGCCAAGATGAAGTGGTAGTTAGGCACCTACTTGCCCTCCAAATCATCCTTCGGATCCCAGTAAAAACCTCAACATTTCTGTCGAAATACCTGTATTTCTTCTCACTGAGTACATACAAAACCCTCCAGAGAGCATAGGAGCGACCCCTCAATAAGCAGCGAGATGACCTCTCCTCTTACGCTTTCCTTCTTGAGATCAAGATCTTCAGAATAACCATTTTTTCTGAAGTATTCATTGAGCATGCTTTTGCATGTATACAAATGCATACACCCTCAAACCATATTCACAGAAAGGCTAAAGCATTTACCCTGTGAGTGGGAGGCGAGGGCACCCACCTCTAGGATGGAGACTTGGGTCTAGGCTTATGCAACCAGTATCAGTAAACGGCTCCATGAGCGAATGAGAGAAACGTTCCCTAGGAGGCACAAATCTGCCAGTCCCACAAGAGGGAATCAGACCTCTGCGTTCAGTCAGACTGGGCAATGACTTCCCCTAACAACAACCAGACCCCGGGTATGTAAGTGTAGGCGACTGGGTATCTCTCTTTCTCTTTCCCTCTGTTCATTCAGTAACAGAAAAAAAAATAGAAAAAACTCCCCAGGACCACATTAACAAGTTAGGATTCTGAGCACAGATAAAAGACGCCTTCCGCATTTCATTCCTAACTCCTGGCTTTTTGTTTGGCTATTGCCCAGGGATCAAGATATCAAGTTGTCTTGACATCTTCTCCAGAGAACCTAATTCAGGGCCGGGATTCCACAGCAGCACAGCAATAATGAAGGACCAAGTGCCTCTGAGACTCAGGGACAAAGTCGTTTACCCCACATTACACAGAGGTGTAGCCAATAGAGGCCTATAAAATGAGAACTACACTACACACAGATTTTAGAATTACCTTGGTTTAAACCCAAACACACTCATACAGCGTAACTAGGTAAGCATTTTTGTACCCAGTGCCCAGTAAATACAGTATTGTCAGTGCTAATAACAGGCCACCCATTGTACATTAACTGTGCCAGACACTCAGAGTGCAAGGCCCTAGTCCTGACCTGTTAGGCTTGTTACCAACTTTTAGAAATTTACTGTGTGATCCAGAGCTTTATCCCGGGTGCTTCTCTTTATGATACACAGTTTAGGCATGGGATAACAGCAAAGGTCTTGAAAACACAGGCCCCACAACTCACGTGTGACCACTGAAAAAGCTTTTGACCCTAAGATATGGGAGACAACTGGGTTTGCTTTAAGAAAAGAATCAGCAGCGAAGAAAATGGGCGTGTGGTGTAGGGGGAAGAAGAAGCAGCTCAGCATCAGGATAAGGCACCTTCCCAGTCTGGGAAAGCAGCTCCTCTACCACCACCACACAGTGTGTAGTCAGAGATAGGAGCTGGGAATCATCTTGTAAGAGGTTAAGAACTCAGATCTGAGCAGGGAGGTGGAAGAAAGGAGGGGCCCACTTAATTCCACTGTATCTCCTCAAAAGGCTCTCAGCCCTGATAACTTGGGTAGTTAAGACCATTAGCAACCTGTGAGGGGCCCAAAACTGAACCCACTCATCGAGGGGCAGCCTCAGCCAGGTTCAGAACAGACAGTAGCCAATAAACATCTGAAATAAATGTAGTTCCTAGTGAATCCATAGTGCTCCCCAGGTGACCTCACTACAGATGTAGATACTGGCTTTGCTCCAGCTGCTCTGACAGCCACACAGCACATCTTCTCCACATCTTTTCCTCCCAAATGCCTGGAGGTGTGCCTTGCTAACAGACAAACAAATCTTGAGGGAGAAGCTGTCCAGAATGATAAGGGAGCAAAAGATCCATTTGTGGTTCAGAGTCTAAAGGACTTTGTGAGGACTAGTGGATGGTTAGAAGGTCCATGTACCTCCGATGGGCGATGGAGGTACTGCGATCCCTAGCTCCTGCTTAGGAATACGAACCTTTTAGGAGGTCTGAAAAATCACTGTTCCTTAAATATGAATGAGACAGGGAGGAAGCTCTTGTTTATGCTGCTCTAATTATTCAGTTGCTGATTTGATGCATCATAACAGCCCTCAGTCAATACGAACAGTGGGAATGGTGCTGAGGGAGGAGGAGTTAGCACTCAGCAAAACATGGCTGTATCTGAAGAAGCTGTTGCAGAGAGAATCCTCACTCTTCCCAGAATTAGCTTTCCAAGCCAGGTTTCAGACTACCTCAACAGTAAGACCTCTTGCAAAATGGCTTACTATTTCTTTGTGAAACACCCACTGAAATGGAGCTTTGGACATTTTACCTGAAGTTTCTGCATGTTCTTGTAATCCAGTCGGAGAGAAATCTATCTTTTCATTTTTTCATTTGCTACCAGCTGAAAAAATAAATGCAGTTTCCCTGTTCTCCGACATCTGGAATGCCCTTTTGTCCCCCATGTACTTTGCTCCACACGTATCCCTTCTGCACCCCCTCAGTGCTATCCTACTGTCTGATCTTTCCAAAACAGCAAGCGGCTAGGGATTAAACGCAAAGCCTGACATTGTGCTGAGTGAATCGATTAGCAGATAATACCAGCTGCCTCCAGTAACTGATGGACGTGAAATTTGTCGTGTGCTAACTCCAGAGGCTCTGAGTGACAGTAATGAGTTATGTTGCTATACCCTCCCCAAGCATGACAGTTGCTTTGCAAACACAGTAATTGGAGAGTTACATACTGCACACTAATGGGCGGGGGGGTGGGGGCTGGAGAAATTGTCAAGGTTCTTGGGGTTACTTCTTTTGCTGAGAAACCGTGTTTTTCTTATCCCTGTCAATTTGCCTCATTGAAAGAAAAATCAAATCCCAGCTATGACTCAACAGTCGACTGAATAAATTAAAAATAAATGGCATTCTTATCACCAAATTGCAGTGACTCTGAAAGACTGCAGAACCATGCTAGGAGTAGCACGTAGTTCTCACATTATAGTGTCCTCTTTTTGTGTGATGTGGGAAGCAAAAGGATTTAAGGAAAATAATGGCTTTTGTTTACAGGGATGTCAGGTTAACACAGCTTTTAAGCCCATTAGTGTACGATAGGAACTATTTAGGAGAGCAGTTTCCTAAGACATACACACACACATCTATAAATAAGTATAAATATGTAAAAAATATAGAAGTATAAATAAGTACGGTGTTGGTACACAACCTAATATCCTTTTTATCTCTACCAAAAGAAACAGAATTGTGGGAGGCTTGTACTGAAGCATACCTTTAAGCAGATAAAAGGAAATACATCCATTTCAGAGCATAAAGTCAGTCTAGGGAAGTGATTGCCGTAAGAACACATCTGAGACACATTGTGCAGTGGCATTTTTCTTCAAACAAACAAACAAAGAATGAACTAAATAATTATAAGACAAAGGAGCTGTTGGAAACTATCAGAAAACTATGTTTGAGCCATAACTTCATAGTGGTCCAGAGCTCAATCTGATGAGTTTTTTCATTACACAGCTAGGTAGGTACTTCTGATTTTTCTGTTCGTTTCAGAAGGATTTCAGAGTCAGTTTATCAGACAAGATTTTGAATTAAGTCTAATTCTGAAATTAAAGCCTGAGACAAACAGTCTCCAAGTGAAAACAACTCATAATCACAGGCTCACTTTTTTTCATGATTTAACTGAATTGACATGAAATTACAGTAAAGTTAATGGTAAACACAATCTTTATGGTCTTGTTCCAGACACTGAGACCACTCTCCAAAGAACATAAGCTGACCCTAAACACTTCCCTCTCTTCCTTACCCAGGCAGTATTTCCTCAGTCAATAGATTTATAATTACAGACTCCCTGTGACTGCTTCTCTGGGCAAAGCTGGAAAAATTCTTAGCATCTGTGGCCACACACTTTATTTCCCCCCATCACTCAATGACTCCAACTCTTTCAGCCGCAGTTCATCCCTCCAGAAGAGCTGGCCAGAGCTCTGGGCAGCATCCCCTGCGAGGTTCTGCATGCTGGGTGCAGGGGTGTTAGCATCTCCCTCTTTATGGAAATTGCATCCACACATCGACGCAGCCAGAGAGCAGGATCACAGAATCCCAGTGTCATCCGGGTTGGAAAAGCCCTTGCAGCTCCTCCAGCCCAACCATGACCCTCCCCCTGACCGTTCCCAACTCCCCCAGATCCCTCAGCGCTGGCTCAGCCCGACTCTTCAACCCCTCCAGGGATCCCGGGGACTCCCCCCTGCCCTGGGCAGCCCATTCCAACGCCCAACAGCCCCTTCTGCACAGAAATCCTCCCTCAGAGCCAGTCTAAAGGCACTTTGGCCTTTATCACACTGAATGTCACAGTGCTGGCTGATGCTCTGCCTCCATCCTATCCTCCTTTCAGTGCTTTTGGAGAGCTCTTGCACCTACTCAAAGCATCTCTTTAAAGGGATTTGGCTTCCTAATACTCTGTGAACACATCCTGTCAAGTACCAGCTGTTGCAGTAGTCGTTTGCATCAGAGTAGTAGAACGCAAAAAGGGGGAGAAGAGCTGTTGGCAGCTGAGGACCAGCCTCAGCCAAGCGGGTAACCTTGCTGGTCAGCTGCTGAAACTCCCTGGTTTGTCCTCTCTAGCCTCACCCAAAGTCATCCCTTTCTCTTAGCCCCATTCCCACGTTGTGTAGCCAAGGAGGCCAGTGGCATCCTGGCTTGTCAGCACTGGCGTGGCCAGCAGGGACAGGGAAGGGATCTGAGCCCTGGGCTCGGCACTGGTGAGGCCGCCCCTCGGGGAGTGGGTTCAGTTTTGGGCCCCTCACCCCAAAAAGGCCAGTGAATGACTCGAGCGTGGCCAGAGAAGGGCAACGGAGCTGGGGCAGGGTCTGGAGCACAGGTCTGCTGGGGAGCGGCTGGGGGAACTGGGGGGGTTCAGTCTGGAGCAGAGGAGGCTGAGGGGAGACCTCCTGGCCCTCTGCAACTCCCTGCCAGGAGGGGGCAGAGAGGGGGGATGAGTCTCTGGAGCCAAGGCCCCAGCGCCAGGCCCCGAGGGAATGGCCTCAAGCTGCCCAGGGCAGGGTCAGGCTGGCTCTGAGGAAGGATTTCTGTGCAGAAGGGGCTGTTGGGCGTTGGAATGGGCTGCCCAGGGCAGGGGGGAGTCCCCGGGATCCCTGGGGGGGTTGAAGAGTCGGGCTGAGCCAGCGCTGAGGGATCTGGGGGAGTTGGGAACGGTCAGGGGGAGGGTCATGGTGGGGCTGGAGGAGCCTCAAGGGCTTTTCCAACCCAGATGATTCTGGGATTCTGTGATTTCTCTGCTTCTCACCAGCAGAAGTAACACCCCTAAGCTGCAGCCCCTCTTTACAGACAGTAACTGGCCGTGCAGATGAGAACAGTGGCCTGTCCAAAGTCACATGGGCAGTCTGAGGAATACAACCCGGCTTTTCTAAATCCTGAAGCTCTCCCCAGCCTCTAGGACTTTTGCTCTAAACCTGAGCACCAAACTGAAGTAACCAAACCACCCGAGGAATTTGAAGTGGTGTCTGCCTAAAGGCTGGAGAGGGGCTGCCTCTGTGAGAAGCACCTGCCGTTCCCCAGCTCCCAGTGGTGACCCCCGGCACGGCTGCTGGGGAAGGTGACCAGCACCACAGCAGCAGAGAAGGGCTCGGGAACTCCTGTTGTGGTGCTGCTACCATTCCTAATAGTTGACAGAAGAGCCAGGAGACAGAAATGTTTTAGGGCTCACCATGGACTCCACATCCCTAATGCCTACTGGGAGTTTCTCTTTCACAGAAGCAGCTGGGGCTTCTTCCTCCTTCACAGTTTTGTCTCTGATCACAGTGCAAAGCTCCAGGATGACACAGTATGATCAAAAGGCAATCAAGAATTACTGAATGGTCACAGATCTCTTAAAACACCGCAACTTTATGGTCCTTTCTGTCCCGAATATGCTGCACAAATATTAAGTAAGGAAAGCTTCCTTTTTACAGTGCAATAAGCTAGAAGATGGCATCCAGACCAGCTCGTAAGTGTTGATAATAAATAGTCCTCGTGAGCACAATTTTCTGCTTCTGTTATTTACATAACTTCATGGGTCCCAGATGAGCAGACTATAATGAGCAATGAAAGAAAAGATGTTGAAGTATGCTGTGCAAGCATCATACAAAAGAGGAAGAAAACAGGGCAACCTGAAAAAATATCCAAATATAATCAGAGCAGATTGGTGGTTTTGACATGGTGTCAGTAACTCTTATTATGAGAAGATACTCAGATATAATTAGGCTCCATGTCACAAAGAATCAGAACTAATAACTTTGATGCAAATGTTTGCAAGCTGGGGATGTAGCATTCTCAAAGGAAGTGCTTTACCTTTTGTCTGTTATGTATGAGGACAGCCTTGAAGAGCTGGCAAATACTTGGAAGGGTCAGACTGTTCTGGTGATACTAATTGCTCTGGTGATAATAATTACTTCCCTGCAAGTGATTAACTTCTCTTCTTATTTGTTGTTGTAAGAGTTTGCTTTCCATGTGATCCATTTAGCCCCCTCTGCTTTCTGTAAAAAGACTGCAATGTTAAATATCAACAGGGGATATGCATGAAAGGCTTGTGTTTGTGTTAGGTGGATTTTAAGAACCGAATTTGTAATTGCAATCAAATTCTGTCCCACTGAAACCACGGATGACTCCAGGTTATGAGAGTGATCCTCTATTGTCTCACATCTGGAACCTGTGAATCTCAATCAGGTCTAGAGAACAGAATGCCGTCATTAAACGGTTTGAAAGATTTTGATTAGACAACATTTTTACAGCCCTGCTGTGCAGGTGTGACTATCTACAGTTAAAATAGCCATGGAGAAGCAACCTTCTCATTTTGGGCTTCTGTATATCACACTACTTGGGACTTTTTGGGTTCAGTTCTGCGCCATGTGATCATGGTAGCAGTTGTTACTTAAAAGTGCTCAGAGTCTCACCAAATCAAGCCACATCAGTTGATTTGCATATCAGCATACTGACAGGTCAGCTAACAAACATGGATGTAACATATTCCGTATCTTGTTGCTTATACCATGAACTTTTCCCATGTTCTTCTGACCATTCACACTGATACTGTTCAATCTTCTTCATTCCTTCAAAGTGATAATAAAGTGAGATGAAAGAGAATGGAAGTGGATGAAAGAGAGGAAGAATAAAGACAGAATCAGTTAATGAATGGCAGAAAAACAACAGAAGAAAAAAGGTTTCTCAGTAAGTTGCAAGTGACGTCAAAGTCAGAAAGCAGCTTGGGGAGAAAGAATGAGGTTACCAGACCTTTTTAAATACGATTAATAACGTATGTTGTTCTAATCTAAAGAAAGCAAACAACAGCAGTACTTGACAAGGAAGGGTCAGATTGTGACTTTGGCCTTGTACTGTGGGACTCTGCAGGAAAGGCCATGGAGCTGGGCAACAGAGGACACCAGCAAAACCTCCCAGGGCTATTTGCTTGCTGGGAGACACTGGGTAAGGCATTTACCTTTTCTTCAAGTGATGCCTGTGATGCATCTCACCTCATACAAGAAGTAAAAGGATAATTTCACTAACAAATTACATTATTTGTAGAGACCCCCCAGCACAAGAAACAAATGGAGCTGTGTACATTTCCCCCCTGACATGTATATATATAAAAATATATAACTGGTCTCAAGGAAGAAAGCTATCCATGTTTCACAGCTTCAGAGGACGCGCGCTGCTGCAATTCCATAACACCATCGTCTGTCTGCTTTCCCACAAAGAAAAATTGCTGTTTGCACAGACAAGGTGAGGAAATAAGTCAAGGTTAAAAAAAAAAAAAAAAAAAAAGTAAAGTGTAGTTCTGCTGGAAGATGTTACAAACAGGTGTATGCACTGTTTGAATAGGTCATGGCTCTCAGAAATAACTCTTCTGGGAATACAACACAAACCAGAGGACTCTCAGACTTTGAGAAGTCTACAGCAGTGCAGGAAGCGGTGAGATTAAAGTCTTACGGATGAACTTTATTCTAAGGGAGAGTGGGATATAACAGAATTTCTTGCACAACTTCGGCTTAGGACAGAAAAATTCGTCATATGACTTATAGTGTAGCAAAATTACAGTTAAGCCAGAACATTCTTACCGAGAAGCTACTGTTTACACATTATTTTATTAACGCTGCTCCCTATTTACCTTTATCATATGGAAAACATATCAGAATTTATAATCCAAAGGGTATGATATCCAGGTGCCTTGAGGCACAAGGAATAAAGCACAAACAGATAGTGCCCTGTAGTATACTCTTTTTTTGGTAAATAAATTATTTCATAGCTGTCTAAATAACAGATAGTAAAGAGATTTGTGGTACAATTCAGTAAAATCATAGAATGAGAATTAGAAAAGGATTCTAAGAATTCATGAGTGAGGCTATCTCACAAATTCATCTCACAGATGTGGCAATTGCTTCCAAATAATTTAGCACACCTTGAAAGCCTGATAACCTGCTTGTTCCATGACTTCATCCACAGTGCTGTGTTGTACTACTGTAAAACTTCATGAAAATCAAAATGGTAAGTATGTACTTATCAAAATTAAATAGCCATCCCTGGAGGTAATTAAAGGGCTGGTATGTGCACTCCTCCACAGATGTAAGAACTGGGTTACTACTCAAATAGTGCTGTAAGGACAGTTTTGAGAAACAACATAGATTGATTGAATGGGAAGGAAATTCTGGATTCAGAAGAGAAGTTCACCATTATCATAATTTTATGATTCTTCTTTCATTAAATACAAACCTGAATGCTGCCTAACAATCCACACAGCAGTTAACTCTGATGATTTTAGCAGGAGCAAGAATTAGTTCACTGAAAAGGTGCATTTACTTCGGTTTAAATAGAATTAACTTAGATTGAACTGAAGTCTTCCCTCAGCACTAGTGTGAGGAAGAAGTGAATGCAGCCTGGTTTTGTGTGTTTTTAAGAGGAAATTCTTGAGATGTATTTAATATATAATACATTATTTCTAAGTCCAGCTGAAGGAAAAGTTTTCAGTTAAGAAGACTGTAAGAAAAATAACTCATAATACTAAAAGTCTTGCAACGTAGGCATTACCTAAGACATCACTGAGTTTTAGCTGTGCAAAAACTCTGTTACCTCATAGAAAGAGAATTCTAGAAAAGATTTTTTTATTTTCATGGAAGAAACATTTCGGTCTTCATCCATAAATAACTTGGCAGCTCACTTTTCAATTCTTGTAAACCTAACTTTTTACTGAAAGAGAAGAATCTCTAATGTTGAGAACATGTTGTGTTGTGCCTCTGTAATAAAGAGGTTGAGCCTCTGCCTGAACTGCAAAGCTCATCTGCAGCTTAACTACAGAACTCTAAACCATCCCTCTTAAATGCAGAGGCAAATCAAGGATACCAAGGCACAGAGAAAAAGGGTTTTAATAGTCTGCCATGAAGCGTTTTGGAACATCTAAACAACAGACCAGTAAAGCATTATTAGATTGGAGGCACAAATTTCCTATCACATTTTTTTCTCTACTAATAGTTTCCATTGATAATAGGAAAATCACTGCCATTTGTATTTTTGAGGAAAGCAAACACTCATCAGGAGAATGTGATCTTCCTCTACACTTATTTGATTTGTCATACTTAGCTTATTGATCCCTTATTATAATATGATTGTTGAAAACTTTCTTTTTCCCTTGGGATGTTGGAAGGAAATAAAACAGCTTTGTGACCAAAGTATTGGCAGGCTGAGATTGACAGCGAGTACATGACATCACTAAGCACAGAGTTACTACAGGATTATTTGATTTCAAGAAAAAATAATTTATATAGATGGATTGAAGGGTAAAAACTACCCAGATTGGTGCCATAAGGCATTGGGTGACCTTAGCAAATGCACTAGACAGTCAAACATGAATGTTTTGTCTTTGAACAGGACCAAAGAATAATGCCATGGGCTTTTAAATTATATTTGCCATAAATTGAAAGATTCAACAACTGAATGCGATCGATGTTGTTTTGCTGCTGGCTTTGCACATTTATTCCAAATCATGAAACTAATTGTTTCTAGCTAAGCTTCATCAGGCTGAAAGCCAAACTGCCTCTTGCATTTTCTTCCTATCCATCAAACTACCTGTGAACAGTAAATTAGAACTGTTATGCTTCACGTCCTCAGAGTTTATCTGGCTTTAGTGGATGTCACAGTAAATGGTGAATGCACATACAATCCGTTTGGTTTAATGGAGGTTTGGTAGAAGAAAATCGAGTGTTTTATGAAGGAGCTTTTAACAGGCAGCTACCTGATTTCGGGCAATTCTAGTAACTCTAAGGAAAATGCTGAAATGAAAGAATCTGACAGAACTATGGCATCCTAAATGGAAGACAACGGGCAATACTGAACTCTCAGGACTCCTCTGTTGGCTGTGCCACTCAGGAGGGTGCTTCTCCTCCCTCTTTGTGCTTTCCAGGTGACCACTTCTCCCACCAGTTTGCCATTAGCTTCTGGCTGAAGACGCTATTTCCCACTCCCTTTTTCCTCCTACCGCTTCATGGTGTTTAAGCACTGCCAGGTGTTTCCTCACACCCGTTACGTGGTAAACCTGGCACGACAAGACTCAGCACTTCTTGGTGTGTCCCTTCAAAACATCTCTTGCTCGTGTCCTAGCAGCTGATGCCTGTTTCACCTCTTGCTTGTGTTGTCCCCAAAATGTGTGATACTGTAGGTGGTTACCTAATGTACGAGGTGGTAATAAACCCTTCCCCAGCTCCAGGAAGCCTCCTGAACCCGTGGGCCATGTGCTCGCTGGCTGTCCTGATACACCATGTTAGTTCTCCCAGCTGCAGCTATCAAGCCTTTTGCTGTCAACCTCCAGAACAACAAAAGTCGTACTTTCCTCTTGCTGCTATTACAAACAAGAAATGATGTCAACTGAAAGTTAACTTGGCATATTCTGGGTCATCAGGTGATGTTATTTTGCAGTGCTTTTAGCACTTGAATGAAACGCACTGAATTTACCAAGCCTCCCTGCTCTCAAGGACGTGGTATAGTTATACTCGAGGGATAATTGAACAAGCTTTTGTTGTCCAAACGATCCCTAGACTGTAGCCAGCAACAAAGATTTCGGTGTCTTCTACCGGATCAAGCTTTAATTGGAAGGAAATTCCTGGATAAAAATTAATGTGGGAAGGCTTTTTCTATCTTCTTATAATAGTTGTTATATAAACCCAACTCCCCATCTCATTAAGTTCAAACATAAATAAAAACATTTGATGTTGGAATGTTATTGCCTTATCCCTTCCTGAAATAAGTAGATTGTGTGATGCATCACTGTCCACTGGAAGCACTAACGACTATTGTGGGGGAAATTAATTGCTTAATTCTACTCTCTAAACTGCCAGCTAATTAGTGGAATAGCACTAAGCATTAGTTACCAGCTCTAGAGTGTTTCTTTGAAATGCTGCTCACTTTATTCACCAGTGGGAGGTCTACTGTATGTTTCTGTGAAATTATAGCTACTCCCAAGAATAAACACCCAACATGAAATGGTATTTAAGAATTCAAGCATAAATGGAGGTATTCTCTCCAGATTTCATATCAATCAAACAAATTGTTCATGCAAATGATCCTAATCCTGAGCTTAATCATACCTATCTTCTGGCAAATGTTTCAGTACATAAAACCAATATAGATACATAATGCAGAAGGTAATTATTCTGTGGTCTCAAAGGAAAATGTGCAACTCCTTCGGATTACACATAGTATCTAATAAAATATCAAAAGTTCAGCAAATGATATGATATGACTCATACGCTCACCTTTCTTTGGAGAATACTGTCAATACTACCTAAATAACACCATTGATTCTCTGGAGTGTAACCACTGTGTGTTGATTTCTATTCTTCAGTAATCTCCCAGTTCACAGCTGTCTTTCCAACATTGCCATGAGACTTTGAACAATATAAAGGCTTTATAATCTGGGCATTTGTTGCCCTGCACATCCCCAGCAATAAAAATCATCAGATGTAAACTTTTCCTGCTGTGGATAGGACTGGCAAAAGTTATGGTGAAAAAAATTAGGAAAAATCATGTGTCAGAAATAGATGAAAATGATGTATAATTATTTCAGAACTAAAATGGGTTCAGACCATTTCACGTTGCCTCCATTTCAAATCCATGATAAATCAGAAGAGCTCAAACTCCATCAGTTCGCATTTTAAAAACTTTCAGATAATTTTATCTCTATATGGTTAATGATTTCTTTCATGACCCATATTTCAGAAATATTGATATCCCTACATTCTTCTTTCTGTATACTGGAAGTCATTTTCTGTAGAGCACGGAATTTTCTCAAGACATCTCCTGTAAATGCTTATCCACCAAATCTTTTGTATGTTTTTATTTACTGCATCCAAACAGAGCATGAATGCTAATGGGAACAGCCCCAAACTTGATTGCAGGCGAAATCTCACACTATCTTTGGCATTAGTAGTTAAATTTGTCATCTTAACTGTCAGTGTAGCTGCTGGCAACTCCAGAATGTGCCTGTGTACCCCAAAGACACATTTTTTTGCTTGGGCTCTCAGCTGGACCTCAGTAGATCGAGTTTTGCGTTGGCATATGCCACATGATTATGGCACTGTGGACAGTTTTAAATGTCTGATTTCTAAAAGAAGGAGAGGCATGCCTCTTCTTTCTTCTGCCTGCTGCCGATCTACAGGCACTGCTGTAAATAGGGCTGCAGAATATGGGTACATCTGTTTTTATAAAGGAGCCGAGAGCTGAGTTAGCTGGATCCTCGAGACCCTACAGACACCTCAATTTCATCGTGGCTCTTACAGTGTGGCGATTCCCAAATTCCATCTCTTGTTTTAGTGATAATTAACATTGTGTCCAAGTGCAAAATTCTTAGTGTAAGGCATATGCCATGTAGTTGTAGTACAAGGGGGTGTTTACGTAGGCCCAAATGCTCACAATTTAAAAAAAGACATATCGAGATATGTTCCAGCATAAAGTATAAAAGGATTCCTGGTTATTGGCATTACAGTAGCACCATGGAGTATACCACAGCCTATGCCTTATTGTACTGAGTACACTGTAAATGCAGATTGAGACACTTCATATCAAGAATTGACCATTTAAATATACAAATTTTGTGGAAATAAACAATTTCACCTCTGCTGAGAGGCTGGCTGAACATGCGGTGGTGGTGGCTTCCAGGAACTAATTTAAATGGACACAGGAAGGAAACTTCATTGCAGGAAAACTACAGACCAAGGAAAAGGCTGCACAGACTCCTTGCTGTGAACTTTATGAGTTTATAGCAAGCCCTCTTTGCTGCCATTTCTGCCTTTGTAATAACTAGAATATCAATTCTAATAGATAAGAGAATAAGAATAAAGCAATTGGAACTGAATAGCTAAAACTCTGCTGCCTAGTCTGGGCACTGTATGACTCACTGTCACCATGGTCTGCTCTTGTGCCACTGGCTATATCTTAGTTGATGAGGAACACTACTGCTTTAACTATTTCCTTCTTTATAGGTAGTTCTACACCAGAGAAAGTATCAGTACTGATACATGGTGACCAATTTTTCTGAACTTTGCATTTGGAAGGGATCCGCTGGTTTAGGTTTAAGGAAAGTTAGATTTTTAAACATTTTTATTATGAAGGACACTTGGGCATGGTGGCTCTTCCCCCGTTAAACAAACTTAAATTGATCAGTAAAGGCACGAGGCACTCTTTCAGAAATGCAAAGCAGCCACTAAAAGGACAGAAATGTAAAGTGAAGAAAAAACCCTAAAGAAAAACAATAATGTCATAGCCAGACAGTTGTATTACAAGAAATCAATAGTTCAGTCAAGTAACCCAAGGGGTTATTGCTGTTTTCCCTAAGTAGTTTCTTTAATTACCAGTGTTTTATAGTATTTTCAAAAGACAATTAATTCAAATGACAGGTCTTCCATTTGATCCTAAAGCCAAAAGGATTGAACAGGATGTGATTTTTGTATACTTTAAAGCTCTTCTTAACCCTCAGTGAAACAAGGTTCTTTAGACCTATATCCCCTGTGAGTGGCAGAGCTCCACAGGACTATAAAATAGTAGAAGTCTTCAAGTACTTCTGTAGAAACTCATATAGTGGCTACTTTGGAAAAGGCTCCCCCAGTGTCACCACTGAGCATGGAGTTACACGTAGGGAGCAGCCCTCTGGCCAGCGTGGGTCAGCTGTGCCAGCCGTGGCCCCTGCCAGACTCCTGCCTGCCCCCCGCCTCCTCAGTTTGGGGGCAGAGGGGGAAACAGAGATGGCCTTGGCGCTGTGCGAGCACTGTTCAGCAGTAGCTAAAGCACCGGTGTGTTATCATCCCTGTTTCTGACACCAGTCTAAAACACAGCCCCCTGTGAGCTGCTGGGAAGAAAACGTAGCCCCATCCCTGCCAGACCCAGCACACAAACCCACCTGGACTTTCACAAAGCCGGCTCTGACTGGAAACAGGGAGACAGAAATGAAAACTAAACCCAGGGAAGTTGTATCTTACAGCACACTCCTTAGGAATCAAAAATAAAGGAGGTAGATTGATTTAGTGTGAACAGTTATCTCTTGCCTGTACTAAAGTTAGTAAAGTATCTTACTCCCGTTTCTGTCTTGGGCACCAATAACTGTGAAGTCAGGTTCCAGATTTTCTGCTGCCATACTTCTACTTGCCTTATTTCTCAGCCATACCCCTCACTGAACTTTTAAAATTAAATACTTTTTGTAAAATTAAAAATTCAGTGCTGTCCTTTTTTTTTTTTCTAAAATAGTAAAATCACTATTTTTAGCAGGAAATTCTCTTGTTCTCTTGGCTGAAATTAGACCAATGGTGCGCTCGGAATATTTTTCAAATTTGTTCTATAATTGGTTTAAGTTTGCATCTGCTACAGGTGCTTTGCATTCCTCAGTATCTCATGACGTTCAGAGGAAAGTTGAATTGCTAAAATTAACTCAGTGTAAGACTGGAGTGAGTTAAAGCAAATCAGAGTCTCCAGGGGCTTGGGCATTAAGGTGAGTCAATCTCACTTAGAAAATAGTTTTCCTTGAGGAGCAATTTCCTACAGGGAAAAGACAGGGGAAAAACATGCAACTCTGAACAATTTAGGAATTAGGGTTTCAGGAGAAGTTAGGGGAAATGCCTTACTATCACTTAACTAAAGCTGTATTAGAACACATGTGAACAAAAGGATCAAGTCAAGGTTGCCCAGAAAAGCTTAATTCTAATATTTCTTACAATATGAGTTCTTGATTTTTGTAGCTTCAGTATTATTTCAGAATAGTTTTTCTTCTGTGTAGTAAAAACTGCACTGTTGTTAATGTTAACATAGTCCTTTAAGTTATACAGTTCTGTTTGGGCTTCTGGCAGCAAAGCAGGTTCTGCTAAATGATAGATTGTTAACAGCAAGATGCTGGGATAATTTGCTCACAGTGGAAGGAAATGTCAAATAGCAATATGTTTGCATATAATTACGTTACTGTCTTTTCGAACATCCTTATGCGTGCAGTGTAAGGCACAGGTAATCACATAAATTGCGTATCTCATTCCCTCTGTACTTCAAGGTCAGCTTTAGTGTTCTAGAGGCACAAGGACAAGGGAAGAAGAGAGACTGGAGTAAAACCCCAGAGCGGCGGGAAAACACAACTCTAAATCCAAGTCCCATTTCTGAAACGACCCAGCGTGGCAAAGCAGATCAGTTTCTTCGGAAGAAACACTTAACCCAGATCATCTCAGGGACCGGGTTTAGTGCACGGCCCTGCAGAGAGCACCCAGGTCTCCGGGGCTGTGAAAGTGGATGCGCCGTGACTGGTGAAGCGCAAAAGGCCACCCCGGGCGGGCAGGGAGAGCCCAGGCCGGGCGCTAACCTCTCCCGGGTCTCCATCGTGTATGCCCATGCTACGGCCCTCTCCCCCAACGCCTTATCCCATCCTGGGGTTTATAAGCAGGGGGTGCGTGTGGTGCATAAATGCGTGTCAGAAAATCAGAGTATTGACCCCAAATTAGAGACTAGAGGCGTTTTAGGTCCAAAGAGCAAACTGCAGCCCTTGCTGTAGTCGAACAGGGAGCACTGGCTATGCAGCCGACTTATCCAAAAGCTCTCTGTGGTAAAGTAAGTGAGGCCTCTCAACGTTTTCTGTAAAATTTACCGCTTAAGTCACTCAAAACACCATTTTATTTCTGCGGTGACTGCGACGACTAACTCCTTCCCCAGGCCGGCGCTCCTGAGAGGAGCCCGCGCTCTGCTTCCCGCCCACCCACCGGCACCGCGCCGGGGGACAGCCCCGGGGCACGAGCCCGCCTCTCGCGGCTGCAAGCCCGCCCGTTGCGGGCCGCCCCTGCCCTCACGGGAGGTGAGAAGGCCACAACCCCCCCCGACCCCCCAATTCTGCCCACGACCCCCGAATTCCCGCTGCGAACCCCCAAATCCGACACCCCCCCCCCCCAGGCTGGCGCCGCCTGGCAGGTGCGAGGCTGCCCCCTGGTGGCGGCAGCGCGGCACGGCCCGCCCGGCCCGCCAAAACTCACCCACCACCACCACCACCCCCCCCGCCCTTATTTTGGGATAAAAGGGAGTAAAATGGATAAAACCAGACCGCGCGGAACCGAACGCAGAGAGGTCAGAGCTCCGTGCGCTTCTCTTACCTCTGGGAAAGCGGCTGCGGTACGCTCCGCGCTGGGATCCCTCGCGGGACAAGGTGGCGGCGGCGCGGAGGGCCCTGAGGCAGCCCTGAGCCAAGGCGGGAACTCGGCCAGCAGCACCCACCGGCACCGGGAAGCGCCTTTGGGAGTCAGGCCCAGGAATGCTGAAGGTATCGGTACCCGGCGTTAGTAGCGCTCACAGAACAACCTCCACATTTCACAGTTTTTCACCTCAAAAGCGTAACAAATTGTCTCAGAAACTTCAGCCCGTTTCTCAGTCGACTGTAGAGTTTGCGAAATGGTGCGCTTTTTTTTCCCATCGATTGCTTTTATGAAAATGCCTTTTCCATTTTAAGGACTTTTTGAGAATGTCATCATTTTGTTTGCTCTTTGGTTATTCAGATGTATTTGAGGGCCTGTTACAGTCGTTGTGGTATGTACAATCCATGTAATCTTTGACTGCAGATCTCCCCAGGGCGCAGGCAGGCATTACGCTGTTGTTACCTTCAGCTCCTGGTCTGTAGCGTTTTATTGCTACCTGCTGTACTGTAATCCAAAATCTTTTATCTGATGAAAGTCTAGAATTTTCTCTAAGATAATATAGTAAATATGTGAATTCTTACAGTTAGAGTAGGATAAGATTATAAGTAGTAGTTTAACATATAGGAGTACCTATTCTAGGCAAGTTAGATCAACCTAAAGGGAGTTTCGTTGAAGTCACAGGACATTTTATTTGAGGGGGATCCAAAGATTAGGATCTTCTACAGCTGAAGGTTAGAAAGAAACATAATAAGTGCTAGTTACCCCAATAAGCAGAAGATGGTATGATCATACTTGAGCAACTTATGTAGATTTAACTATCTTACTTAGTAAGTGAACAGAAGAAAGGTCTAGTCGCCGGTTGCATGCCTCTGGCCTTGAACCTCTACCAGGAGATGCATAAACAATTCCTGAAAGTCAGCTGCTCACCTTAGGCAAATTAAGGAAGATGTCTGCCCTAACAAGTAACTACCCTGTTCTTAAATCTTTACTCATGATCTTGCATATCAGCCTCTCTTCTACATTTTTTTTAAATTTTCTTAACACATCCATAAACCTATATTTCACGTACAGCTGATATCTATCACTGTAGCATGTGAACACCCTGTGTCATACCTGGTGCCTGGTTCCCCATTTATTTTTGCTTGCATAGCTAAGTTATTCTGTAAGGTTTTTTTAGCCATTGTTCTGGCAGCCAAGTCTCTTTGGGCTGGTTCCTTGAATTTTTCTCCCTAAAATATTTGGGGAATCAATACTAATCCTGTCATCTTCATGCCTGTGGTGGGTTGATGCTGGTTGGATGCCAGGTGCCCACCACAGCCCCTCCATCACTCCCCTCCTCAGCTGGACAGGGGAGAGAAAATATAACAAAAGGCTCGTGGGTCAAGATAAGGTCAGGGAGAGATCACTCAGCAATTACTGTCATATGCAAAACAGATGTGACGGGGGAAATTAGTTTAATTTTTTACCAGTCAAATCAGAGTAGGGTAAAGAAAAATAAAACTGAACCTTGAAACACCCTCCCTTCTTCCCAGGCTCAACTTCACTCCCAATTTTCTCTACCTCCTCCCCGCAGCGGCACAGAGGGATGGGGAAGGGGGGGTGTGGTCAGTTCATCACCCCTTGTCTCTGCTGCTCCTTCCTCCTCACACTCCTCCTCTGCTCCAGCCTGGGTCCCTCCCGCAGCAGACCGTCCTCCTTGAACTGCTCCAGCTGAGTCCTTCCCACAGGGCTGCACTTCTTCACAAGAAGTACAGACCCCCACGGGCTCACAGCCCCTTGGGGCATCCCCCTGCTCCGGCGTGGGGTCCCCCCTGGGCTGCAGGTGGGTCTCTGCTCCCCCGTGGGCCTCCAGGGGGGCAGGGCACAGCTGCCTCACCGTGGTCTTCATCACGGGCTGCAGGGGAATCTCTGCTCCGGCGCCTGGAGCACCTCCTGCCCCTCCTCCTGCCCTGCCCTTGGTGCCTGCAGGGTTTTCTCTCACATATTCTCACTCCTCTCTCCGGCTGCAGTTGCACATTTTTTTCCCCATTCTTAAATATTATCCCAGAGGCGCTGCCACCGGGGCTGATGGGCTCGGCCTTGGCCAGCGGCGGCTCGTCTGGGACACGGGGGCAGCTTCTGGCACCTTCTCACAGAAGCCACCCCTGTAGCCCCCCGGCTACCAAAACCTGGCCATGCAAACCCAATGCAGCGCTTAACCTGAAATTTCATTGGAGCACAGCAGCTTTCCTTTGGTTTGTCTTCATACGGACAACTCTTCAAAAGGGAGCCTTCAGCCTTAGCTGGTCTCCTTTAGAGCTGGCATAAATACAAATAACAAAAATAATACTGGCTGTGGTAAGGGCTGGGTCCTCAGCTGACAATCGGAACGTGTCTATGGAAACAGCCACAGAAGAAATAAGATGCGAATGGAAATTAAAATCTTGTTCGAAAAGATTACGTGAATTGCCCAAGATCAGAAAGTGAATGTCAAAAGACAGGAAAGGAAACCTTGCAGAGAAATTACTGAAGGGCTGGGTGAAAATTCATTCAAGTAAAATCAAACCATTCTGATACTTTAACCAGTTTCTTCCACAGCCACTAGCTGACGCTGCAAGTAAAGCTCTCCTCTAGCAATCAGCCAAAACGAGCTGCACACTTGCAGGAATGAAAATGAGTTAATTATTTTCTTTCCTCACAGTTATTTTTTTCCTCTGCTTTGAAGAGTTTATGGTCTAGAGATGTGCGCTACTTCTGAACTTCGGGTTTTTTCTAAATTGTCTCCCATCCTAAGGGAATGCTGTTCCTGCCTTCTGTGGAACAGGGGTTAAATAGGACTTGTCTGGATTTTCTACTTGAGTATCTGTGCCTGTAATATCCACCATTTAATATTGTACTTACAGAGTTAACAAGTATTTTTCAAAAATTCTTAAACAAAGGTACTTTCATCCATGAAAATGTTTTGGCCATCATTCCCCAGAAATCAATAATTTCCATCTCTGAACTACTAAGAAAGATGGACAAATATGCCATCGTTTTTAGGATGATCTCTTTTTCTCCCTGATCAATACTACCTTTGTCACAAGAACTTAAGTATGAGATATATTTGCCTCATCTGTCCAACTGAAGGATAAATCTTTTAAATTTTACCTTTATTTCTAAAGCAGACCTGGAAAAATTTCTCTTTTCTACATAAATTCTGTCAGATAGGCCTGTTTGTTGATTGCGTGTTTTGTCTTGTGTGTGGCCTTTTCTGTTAGTTCTGCTGGGGGGGTTAATAGAAGAGTTATGCCTATGGACATCAGTAAGAAAAGTAATCCTGCTGGAAAAAAATTTCCTCGACCATGGATTTTTAAAGAGTTACACAAAACTGCCAGTTCTTTCCCTGAGAGATCTCATCTTCCTGTTACTGAGAGTTGAGAAAAACACAGGTGTTTGTCACCTGGAACACCATGCAATATTGAAATAATGAACATATAATCATGTTTGCATTTAGACACAAATTCCTTCATTTTCAGCTCTGCCTGTCAGCAAGAGGACCCCCATCCTATAAAGCCTAACTTCTTCATGCTGTTAATGATTGCACTGTTGCCACTCAGGCAATTTACAGTGCAGAATAGCAACTACAAATGTAATTATTTTTTTTTTACTCTCAGCCTAAATATTGTAAAACATTACACCTCTACTGCTGAGTATTTTTGTTCTACAGCTATCAGTTTCTAAGCTGTCAAAACAATTTCAATTATTCAGAAAATGTAAAATCTCTGATATGGACCAAAAATATATAAAAATCCTTATTTTCAATTCCTTACAGTATCCCAATAATAAATGCATATTAGCCCATTCCCATCCCTTCTAGTCTTCTTTACATTAACTCTCAGGTTCCGCAGCTCCGACAGAAATGACAATTTGTGCATTAAAACAGTTAATCATTTTTTTCCGGTATCACTATAAACTGTAATTTGTAGCTCTAGAAATCCAAAGGAAATATTGGCATAAGTGTGGTGCTGACCCTATGATACTGACTGTGGTGCAGATATTATTTCTACAAATATGAGTCTAGAATTAGGGATTAATCAAGCCAAATGATGTGTGTGTAACTGTTCTCGAGGTCACCTCAGCTGCGGTCCCATAACGCTGAGCTGTTTTCAGTCAAAATATAGTTAAAACAAGGCTATTGCAAGTGACTGTTTAGTGTTGGTGAGATTTGGGGAAGCAGGGGAAGAGGATGGATGGATGAGCAGTAGCAACCTAAGCAGAAAGGGAGGAAAGGGAGAAGGAAGAAAGTGCGGAGACAACGGGGGGATGGGATAGAAAGTTTTCTTCTGAAATGAAAAGCTAGTCTGAGGCACTCTGCTGTCCTGCAGATTTCACCTTCATCCATCATCCTTCTCTCTCTGCCCTCCTATTGTTTGTCCTCACCTGCTCTTGCCTGTCTGCACTCGATCTTTGTGGCTGACATACCAGGTGAGATTCCTTCTGTTTTCTGAGGTATTTGTACCTCACTAACGTCTAAGTGTCCCAATCCAAGAATTTTTCTGCTATTTATATAAACATTAGGGTCAGTAAAAGCGCTCAGTGCTCCAGGCAGTGCACTGGTACTAAGCCCAAAGGCCATCCTGCAGTGACACAGTACGAAACAAGAGCTGGGTAGGTGTAGACATGGGAGTCTGTGGAGACCATCGTAGTCCATCTTTGCAGCCCCTCGGTGGGCTGATCAGCAAAGGCCTTTCAGTTCTCTTGGAATGAACAAATGGCTGACTGCAGGCTGCCAAAATATTCCTGTCGGTGCCAGATAATTCATTCCTTTCCTCCTATGCCCTTCCACTGAGGCACTTGGCCGTAAGAAAGAGATTAGACACTGTTGTTGCAGTGTGCTGTTAAAAGGGTGCAGTGTAAAATGGTGAAAACCACAACAAATTGTGGCTGCCTCAAAGAAAGGGAAAGAAAGAAGAGGCCAGGCAGAGTGGGGAGAAGCAATTGGTTGCTCTAATCTTTATTAGAATTTTACTCTCCTCTGTCCCCTCATGGTAGGAAACCATGGTCCATCTTTATGCTGGCTTTATTAATTCTAATTGCCACTTCCTAGGGTACCTCTTCTTGCAAGAACCTCAGCAAGACCTTTGGGGAAATAAGAAAGGTTCTCAAATTCTGGAGGAAACTGGCATTTAGGAAATCCCTGGATTCACTTCTGAAGTTCGCAAGAGTATGAAATTTGTTTAATGCTTTCTCAGACATTTGTTCTAGCTTTCAGTTAATTCTGGTTTCAAACAAAGAGCATAAGGGAAGCCAGAGCACAGCTGCCAGGGTGAGTGTCTCAAGGCGGCTGGGAAGAGCTGGGTGCAGCTCTGGGGGCATGTTTCAGATAAACACTGCTGCTACTTCATTCCTTGCGCTTCATACGTACAAGCTGTGGCAATGTCAAAAGTATATTTTTAGCTCCAGATTGGCTATCTGTTGACAGGAAAACATGAAAAGGCTTAGAATTTCTTTTCTCAATACCTAGCTTATTTTTAAAATATTTACTTTCAGGTAGTTAATACCTTTCCATATACATGTGTGATGTACATACTGCACACACTATCAAAAGGCAACAAACACTGTAGGGGAATACTAAAAGTACTTAATGAAGAAGTTAAATCACATCCTGACTTAGAAAAGACATGATCTTAAAAACTGATTTAGTACAAAGTTTGAAGAATTCAGGAAAAGGCGTTTAAATTATGATTAAGACCTAAATGTTCTTTCTAGTCTTTGATACTGCAAAGGTTCCAATTAAAACGGGGATGTTTTCAAAACACCACAGAACCTGTCAGATCTACATTCTGCAAAAAGCCCAAGCGAAATAGAAGCAAATGTGTCAGTGAGTTTTGGTAGGGTATTTGATCTCTGTGGGATCCTTTGACTTGATTCTCAGTCAAGGACCTCATTGTTTAAGTAACAAATACACTTCTTTAGCTTTTTATCTAGGCGTAGCAATTATTTGCTGAACAATAAATTTCTTCCTCAGAAGATATTACTTCATTCTGTTCCATCATTAGATTCCACTGCTTGCTTTCTGCCATATGCATTATTTTTATCGTAATCTAAATAGTTAAAGAGTAATTTAAGAGCAGAAGAACAATGATAAGCATCTACTAGCTGCTTACTGCATTGCTAATGCTTTTATGGAATGTAGTAGATTCTTAAATATTTAATATAACTTACTCTTCCCTTGAACCATTCCATTCTCTATGAAGGATCTCATGAAATATAAATTATGCCTGTGTAATGTTTTGCATACCCTAGTGGCTGCCTCATTTAAGTCATATTGCATATGCAGCTTCTATGCAAAAAGGAGAAAAAATGCTCAGCTGATGTTACTCTGTTCCTAATTGAGGTTCTCAGGTTTCCACAGTCACTCCAAATTCCCTGCTAAGCATTAAGATCAAGAACCAGAATGGGTTATAGAAAGAAAACTCATCGTGACAATCTCTGCAGTGAACCAGAACACGATCAATTTAAACCCATGAAAATTCAACACCAGCCTTTAGTTCAGCCTTTGCAACTGTTTTGGAAACAAAATTTTGTAAAGGATTAATTTTCAAAAGCAATTCCTCATGCACCATCATGTACAAACCAAACAACGGCTCACAGGTGCACCACTTTCATTTGCTCTTGTGAATGGCAGTCCTAGGCTCAGATGGGTGCACAGAAAGAATTAATTCTACGAGTTACAGCTGGAAAAAGCACTCAGGGCATCTCAGCAGCACTTTTCAGTGGCTGAGTTCAGAAGCAGGAGCAGGGTGGTGAAGGGTGCTGCTCCCACGTCAAGCGGCCTTCAGCTGAACTGTGAGCGCTGGAGAGCAGCTGAGGCTCTGCCCCGTTGGAAGCCTGCACCAGCCCGAGTACACAGAATCCTCTGGGTTGGAAAAGACATTGAAGATCATCTAGTCCAACCATTAACGTCACACTGATTGTTCTCACACACTGAACTGCCACACGTGTTGGCTGCCCCTCTGCCATGAACTCCATTCATCCCGAGTCTTAAATGGCTCCTCTCCTCCTGCTTGGTCTTCCACCTACCCGAGGGCTATGTCTGACTCCTGACACCTTTGGACAGTGGCCGAGATAACTTAAGCCTTTCAAAAACAAGTTTGCTTCCAATTCCTTCCCCATTTTCGGGTGCTAGTGTTGGAGGATTTTTTTGTGAGTCATGACTATCAAAGCATGTATTTTTCATTAATGGAAATTAGTTTGGGAGCAATGCTTCCCAATTACATAAAAGAGCTATTTTCTTGTCAGGGTGTGTGTGGTGTATAAGGTTCTTAATGAGAGATTCTACATGTATAGAAAGCCCTATCCCTGTTTAGATAATAACCTTACATCTTAGGAGTATGATGCTTTTGTAGTGTTTCAGATAATATGGCAATATCAACTTTCCTTTAAAAACAACATTTTCTACTTTGCACAGTTATAGAGAAGAACTTGCTAATAGGAATCTTGAAAATCTCAGAACTATGAACTTAAGTAGAAACCTGTTTGACTCCACTGTATTTTGTCACTCATGACCTTTCTGAGTCCTCTTATACTTTCAACTCTTTGAGGTGGCAATATGTTGTAATTCCTACAAGTTATTTTGCTTTCCTATTTGGATGTGAACAGTTAAATTCGATGTGTTATTATGGTCTATCTTTATGAACTGATACCTAGTGCCAGCATTATTCTTGCTTGGGAGTATCTTCGTAGCTCAGAAGAAATACCGTTTTCTTGGTTCTATGCCACGGAAAGATTGATATATGGAATACGTGGTAACACTTCTATCAAAATATTAGTATATTTGCCCCCTCCCTAAAAGAGCCCACACAATCCCATCCCATTTCCCCAGAGGTTTGTTTTCTGTTTATAGCAGAATGGTTGAACGGCAGAGAAAAAAAGAAAAAATCCTCAAGAACAAATTGTATTTTCTATGGCAAAAGAATTTTTCTGAAGGTATGTTTTCACATTCTTCCCTCTTTCTGTCTCTAAATGTACATGAAACAAGACATATATCATTAAATCTTTCCTCACCATTTTCTCATCACCCAATTTTTAAGTCCTCCCAATATATTTTAGTATTACAGATTAGCAGGGCTGTTTAATGACCCCAGACAGGATAACATGCAAATTTCACAATGTCTTGATGAAGACAAACAGATTTTTTACCCTTAAATTCCTTAGCAATGTTTATCTAACCTACAAGCAAGAGTGGGATTAGTGAACTGACTCTTTGGACCAGACTTCAGAAGGTTCCTTTCAGGAACATAAAAGGAATAGGAAACTTACAGTGGTAAATATTCCCAAGGCTATGGGGAATCACAAAGCAAACAGCTTGCTGTATTTAAACAAGGAGAAAAAATTATTAAATGGTTGACTAGGTCATTACATAAGTGATGGCTTAGAGTGAAACATTTTATTTTTTTTAATACAAACTACTAACCTCTCAGTGCCTATAAAATGTCTCATGAGACATCTTGTCTTACATGAAAATTTTGTGGCAGAAAATATGAAAAACAAATTTATAAGCTTGTATCACATCCAAGTGATAGATTTTTTTAAACAAAAACAGTTTAACAAATTATATGACAGCCATGTTTTATTAACAGACAGTGAAGGAAAAGTCTTGAAGAGAGGTGCAAATGTATCTGGCTAGCATCTGAGATGTGAGTAAGAATGAAGAATGAGAGCAAGTACAGAAGTCCACTATAAAATTGGTCGTGTTTCCTGTTTTATACTGTTGTGGATCATGTACCATCATTTATACTTCATGTTTAAGTTTTATGTTAGCATTAAATAACTCAGTTTACCTCTGAAAAAGTAAAAATTAGGAACTTAGTTTTGTTCAGTAGGGAAATGTAATCACCATGAAAAGGTTCTAAGCAAAAGTTACAGCAGATAGCAGTGGTAGTATCTCCATGAGTTTTTTTAGGAGTAAAGCACTGTGGGGCCTTTTTAATGGGAAAATGCCAGTTTTCACCCAAACTTTCACAGAAAACACATCCTTTTTTAACCAGTCATAAGAACAAATACTTCACAGGGCCCTAAAAACCAGATTCCTTTGGTCTTGCGGCAGCCCAGACCTATATACAGGTTAGCTTCCACTTCCCCAGACCGTACGTGCTACGCTTTGGACCTGCATTAAATACCTTATTAGTGTCCCAATGTGCTTCCCTATGGCCCGAATAAAGTTCTTGCAGGCAGGTCACCTCCAGAGCCTTCCTCTTCTGCTGCAGCCTTCACTGTGCAGGAATCCGTGCCGCTCTTGCTTGCCCCTGTGTGCCGTGGGCGCAGGCTGGCAGGAACAGGCGCTAGAGGAGCGGAAGGCCCCACAGGAATTGCCTCCATCTCCTATTAACAAGGAAAAGAGTGTTACAAGACTGGTGTGAGTGTTTATGTTCTCATGGGGTAGTATCGCCCAGTTAGCCCCATCCAACACCAGGGAGAAGATACTTGGGTGATTTGGCCTGATCAGGCTAGATGCTGCACAGATTTCAGAAGTGGTGTCTTCAAAATCTCTCCCAAGAACTCTCCTGAACATTATTTATTATAATCCAGATAATCTAATATGCATTTCATGATATACCTGGGATTATTATATCTCTGATTAAGCATCAACTCATGAGACATGAAAGTCCAAATCGAGCAAGGAATAGAAAGAAAAGAGAATAACAACAATTACAACAAGATGAAGACTTCAGCAGGCATTCAAATTATTTTGCAGGACCTGCCATTTTTATTGGATCTTAGAAAATACAAGATTTCTTTCTCTGATAGCTCATATCTCAATTGGGTAAGTGAAATGCTGGGGTTTAACCCCAAGCCCCACATTAAGGTTGACATGTGGGTGATCCCCCAGCCCTTCCCAAGGGGGGTGAGTTTCCCTTTAGGCTCCCCCCCAGGGTGGGGCGGCCTGGCAGACAGAGCCATGGGGTAAACGAGCTCCAGGGGTCCCACATTAAGTAAACAAGGGTCAGGTGTCCCACGTAGGGATGAAAGCTGGGACCCCTTCAGGAGGTGGATGCTCTGTGTAGAGTTCCCTGTTGAGGAAGGACCTCCCGCCTCCCTGGGACTGGGCTCCACTCAGGTCTGGCTTTGGTAAACGCAGGCTGTGCAGAGATTCAGTGTGTGGCTTCCTTGGTCTGATGTGTTTGGCTTGTTGACCTGGCTGTCTCCCGTCCCTTCTCTGGGAGACTGCATGTCACCATTTACCCCACCCATTGCTGGTCGTGCGGTGTCGTTGTTGGGGTCAGTGGGGTTGATATTGCTTGTGTATAACCTGAGTGACTGGTTTGTACCCCTAGTGCTCACCCATGTACCGACCCTTTCGTGTCAAATCCAATTGGTTATTGGTTCGTCTTGATGCTGGCTGTGTCTTTTCTGCTAGGCCTGATGATTGGCAAAACAGTAAGATAGTACTTCTGCCTGCATTGCTGTATGTTATTTTCTCAGTTGCTTCTGGGTGGTTTGTGTGAGGAAAATGTAACAAGCAGTGCAGTGTTAAATACTGGGTGCTATTTGGAGGGTGTATTTTAATATCATTCCTGATATTAAAACCAGTCAAAAAGAATAAAACTGAGAATATTTCTGGGTCTTGATCAAGATAGTTTCTATTTTTAGGGGAGCAAATACCTTCCCAGTTTTCATTTTTACCAATTTTATCCAATGTTATTCTGTCCATGTATTTCTTATTCAGGTTTCTTTTTTTTAGAAAGGGTGCTATGCTTACTTTCCATATTCTATATATTCATGACAAAAATAGTTTGTGTTTTCTCATCCTAAGTTAACACCGAGCTAAATTAAATAGGAATATATACACAAGAGAAAAGCAAACCAAGTTTTTATCAGTGCACAAAATGATTTCTTTAAGTTTGGCATAATAATAGGGTTCTGAAACCAGAAAGAAGAAAACATTCATAAGATTTCAATTGGAAAAGTACTGTTTATGTGTCTTGTTGCCCTGTGGAATTTATTTTTCCCTGAGAGTTTTCTTCTTGCCATCATTTCAAATTAAGACACATCTAACATGTGCACTGATGTAGAAGGGAAATGGTTATTCCTCAGTTCTTCTGAGGTGGTTGGAGATCCCTTCTAGCTGCTTGATGCTGGGGACATGTAATTTTCTGTTGGCCTCAGCTCCACTTTGCTCAAAAAGCATCTGTCTTGTCAACTGGCTTGGGGTAAAATATTCATTCTGCTGAAGTCAATGCAAGTTTTAATATTGGCCATAACTGCATCCTGAGATCTCAGAAGGACACAGCAGAGCACGTGCTGCAAGTTTCTTCCTCATTACAGTGAAGGAAATTATACTGCAGCACATATGAAGGCTCTCAGTACTTTCTTGAACCACCAGCCACTTTCCTGTGCCTTTTAAATCCTTCAAACTTCCTCTTTCCTCCTACATCCTGCTCCTTTTCAGGGACATTTTGAAGCATGCTGTCAGCGTACCACCACATTTGCAACAGCAACTGCACATCAATGATTTTTAGGACAGACTTCATTCTAACTCAATATAAAAATAACAGATGACTAAACAGAGTGAGCGTGTGAAACGTATCTGTGCCTCACAGCATGGCTGCTTCGGTATCTCCTTGGAGCCATGCTTCCTCTAACCTGTAAACAATAATCTCGTACATTGGAGTGTCAGGAAGAGGGCAAGAAACACAATCCCCTTTTTTTTTTTTTTTTTGTGGGCTACAGAGTTCACCTCAGTAATGAACAAGATGTTTATCTACATTCCCTGTGCACTGTGCTCTGAGCCATATACTTAGATATTGTCCCAAGAGGAGATGTGTTCCAGAAGAGGGTATGTGCATGAAGCTTTTGTGATGCCTCTGCACTTCTAGGTGCAGTTGGGAAGCTTCCCAAAGCCAAAGTTTTTCTCCAGTGTCAGCAATGTTTGTGTGTGCATGCAAGTTTACCTCCCTCATATCCCTTATCTTCAAACCTGACTGGAGCAAAGCATCACCATGCCTCATTCCCTGCTTTTTGTCCCACGAAAGTAAGAAAGCCCCCATGCTGTGGGCAGTGAGGCATGGTGATTTATTGCCATTTTGCACCGTGCTTGGAGGTCTAAGTTTCCCATTTTCTCCTGAGGATGGAAAGGTGATCAATAAATTGTATCTGTCTAAGGAGCTTCCACTTTTATGTGCTTATAGTTGGAAAGTTTAGCTGTAGTCCCTAAGGACAACAGACCCAGGATTTTCCCAGCCTGATTAGTACATTCTATCTACTCCTCTTTGACCTATTAATGATGATCAAATGATGGTAAGTCTGACTTCTGCAGTGGGGAGAAGTCAAACCATGTGATGAAAGCAATCACAGGAGGGTTGGAGTAAAGATATGCTAGCCTAATTAGACCTGAGTTTCCTGACAGAGGATCTGGGAGGTGTGTGTGATCTCACGTCTAGAATATGCAGAAGCAGGCTGGGACAGACAGGTGAGGTCCTGGGACAGTGTCTGTGCTCGCAGGATGTGTTCACAGTGACACACATTCTACCAGAATCTCTCCTGAAGGATATTTTCATCCTGGTGCTGGGGGTTAGTCTTCCAGAGTGAAACTAGAACACTGAGACTTTGTAGTCATTACTAACAACAAGAATGTTAACATTAGCTATCTAAACACATAATAATAGCAAGGGTGAATGTAATATTCCCATATGCCTTCCCTTTTAAATTTCAGTAGGACATGGTATTATGCCTTTTCACTAGATGGACTGTACTATTATGTGCTGAAAAGATGCAGTATTTCATCCAAGAAATGGCTGTGTTTAGCTCTACTGAATGTGTAAAGATTTTTATTAGTTCCTTATGAATTTCATTAAGATGCTGAGACATCCTATTGTTTACTGTTTGTGAAAGCCTGTTGAGATCCTGTTGGGAAAGACAATACAGATAAGTAATTTACAACATTTGAAAATATTTTGTTAAACTTGCAGAAGAAAAACTGCATCAGGTTGGTTTGTCAGTTGCTTGTTTACTATTTGTTCTTTCTACATTTCAGAAGACTATTGTGATTGACTTTTACAAGTGAACTCGCATTTTCTTTGGAAATGTCAAATTTAAAAAATGAACAAACAAACAAAAAGCCATGAGAAAGTATCTAGAATCTTTTTGGACTCAACTTTTGTTTTCTAACAGCCCTTATAAGATCTCTATTAGAGGATTTTTGGGGTAGACTGCTTGTGCCAACTGTCTCATCGGTTGTGCAGCTGTGACTCGAGTCTCTGACTGCTTACACGTCCAGTTCCTCTAGTATGCTTTTTTCTTCTCTGTGTTCCTAGGTCATTTTGATCATATGAAACAAAAGATTCAAAATGTAAACAGTCAGATTTCTGAAGCAATGAATGGCTTTGCATTTATTGCAACTGGAACAAGTTTCTAGGCAAAAGGAGGGACTTGGCTAAGAAGGAGGTGGGTTCATAGAACCCAGCAAAGGCTATTAATTGTTTTCTCAGGCTGTTGGTGCTGCCTCTTCCTACCCCTTTCTTGCTCTCTGCAAAAACATTGTGGGTTCAAGTGGCAAAAGCTGCTGAAGAGCCTGGGGAGATGCTGAGGCAGTGGCCCTGTCTGAATCCTGCGTTGCTGCGGCAGGACTTCTCCCAGAGCCAGAGGTCGGTCAGGGTGAAGTTGTCTCCAGTATGTGCAAGGTAGTGCATGCACTGTGTAGCCACATCCTTGAGGAGCAGAGAGAAATGTTCACACTGGAGAGAAGCTGTGGGAGACTGTGGAGGGGCCGAGTAGCTCTAAGGAGAAAGCTGAAACATTCAGCTGAAGCTTCTGCAAAAAAACCCAAAACCTGTCTGTGCTGCTGATCATTACTACCTCACCTGAGGGCGATGGATGTGTCCACTTTTTGTAACATTCCCTAAGAAATACCTGTCTGCACAGCACTGATCTGTGCTCCAGAGAGAAAACTGGCCTCTGAGCCACAAACAACGTGAGCATTCAGCAAAGATTAAAAGGTGTTTCCATGCTAGAGAAATAACTAAAAGGAGGAGGAGAAAATAATGGATGTGAGCAATGGAGCCAAGCTAGTGTCATTGTTAAAGCATGAAGCATTACAGTTCCTGACCTCTTCTTATGTCTTGCCCAGCTGTAGCCACAAGCTGGGAAACAAAAATGCATAGAGCTTACAGTGTAGGCAAGGCTTAGCTGGACTCTGGGAAAAAATTAACTGTATTGTTTTAAAAAAATCAAAACTTGCAAATTGCATACTTAAGAAGTTTATAGACTTTAAATCTTCTCCCGTTTTTGTGGATATTCAAAAGAAGTATGAACAGAGCATTCAACAATGGGGTTTTTGTACTGTCATTGTACATTGTCACCGTACAGCGTTGTAACATGTGACTCTTATAGAGTCTTCATCAGCAGATTTCAGAGCATTTCATGCTTGGAACAAATGTAACTCTTTGGGTTAGAAATGGGCAACTTTCCAGTCTCCAACACATCAGTAGCAGAGCTGGGAAGATTACGGACACGTCCAGTACCCTGCTTCAGGCAGTGTTATGAGTCAGAAAGAATTTTGCTCTTCCTTCATCTCTGGGCGCTGCTTCCCTGTGTGATGGAAGGCTGAAATGGGAACTGCATCTGTATGTTTGATCTATAGTGACAGTTGGGGGGAGTCGCCTATGTCACAGGCATGGCAGGCACTCAGCTCTCTAGTTCTTTGGTATATTTGATCCTTCTTTATTCTTCATTTACTTTTCATCGCTTTCTAGTGGTTAGCTTCAACTGAATGTATATTTCATGGATTGCAATAAGTGATCAGATTAAACTGAATAAATATTTCACAGGTTATAATATTTCTATTTCTGCCTGTGTACCTAACTGAAAAGGAAGACTTTGTAGAGATTTGCTTGTCCACTATGTGCAACACAGACCTCTTTCCTACTCTTCCCTGATAAGCAAGCCACCAGTGCCAATTTAGTAATGCTCCTACAGACAATAAGGTATATTTGTTCCTTTCTATCAAACAGTCAGCAATATTGGTCTTATTCCTAGACGAGATCAGCTTACAGCTTTCTAAAATAAGGTAATTAAAACTGCCAGTTTAGTTTTGTTGTGGCCTTGTGATTGGCAATGCCTTAGGGGTGAGAGGATGTGACTTAGCTCCTACTTCCTAGCAAATACTACCAAAAAGCTGTCTGTCCGTTTGTCTTGTAGAACTGTACTGGTTGGCAACTGCATCATTGCTTTGCTCACCATGAGTGAGCACTGTAGTAGTTATGGACACTCCAGCTCCCGGTTCCCAGGCATCTGAGAAAAGTAGAGTAATGAAACCACTTGGAGAGTTTTCAGTGGAAGAGATCATTTCTGCTTTGCATAAAGGCTTGCTGGTAACATGGTTGGCCTGCATTTCCCTCACTTGGCTTTGTCTCCAGTATCTCAAATCACAGTTTGCTTATCAAGATAAATTCTTCAGCTCTAGAAATGCTCTAGTGTGTCAAGAGTTAGCAGCGGTGTGTCCTTCGCAGATCTCTTATCTGACTTCTGTCTTGTCTGCTCAATTTCTTTCAAACTAAATTCAAATATTCTTGAAATACAAATAGACATTTTGACCTAGTGGCCTGCCATCCTGGACATGAACTCATGAAAATCTGCATTATAAAATATTAATTCTGGCTCCTGCTATAAAAATGGCATATCAGTGGCTTATTTAAGGGCATCATATAAAGCTTATCTTATGCCTGCACAGCTGTCTTATTTCTGTGCTCTCTGTAGGCACTGGTAAGGAAGTAGCATTGCTCTTACATGTAGCATCAACAGCTCAAGATGCTTCAAAGGCATTTGGTGGGAGATGGCTTTTATAAAATCCCTGTGGTGATTTACAATAGCTTTTCCCTTCTTCATACCTTTGGGCATACTAGTCAGACCTCGAGTATACAAATTTCTTGCAGATACCTCTTTGTCATCTTGACTGGCTCTTTTGACAGCAGTGATGTACATGTATAGGCTGGTCTTCTCTGTGAGAGATGTCCCCTCTCACAGGAGTCTCCTTCTTTAGATTCTGAAGAAATAGTCTTGCTACCACTTCGTTGCTATTACTAGGGGTTGCTTTAATCTAATTGTGTCCTTTGTCTAGGGGTTTCTTCAGTGATCACACACCTAAAAGACTCTGGAGAGAAGTTGTCAGATAATTCACAAACTCCAGTGGTCCTTAACTGATTTAGTATTGTTAGGTACAGACAGCTGTTGTGCAGTTTTTAAATTTGAGGGGGCTAAAATATAACCTGTCAAAGTGAGCCAGAATAGCTTTACATTTGATTGCAATTTTACCTTTCCTTTCTTCAGTGTCTGGTTAGCTCCCCAGCTCTTCTGTGGGAGAACTGGTACTATGATCGTGACCTTCTGTAGCTTCTCCTCCTTTATTTCCGATGTTTTTATACAAGAACATGATAAATGATGATGCTGATCCCTGTGAGACCTATTACCATACCTTTGTGACAACTGACAGTCTTCTGCTGGCGATCTGATCTCTAAACAACACTGAACCATCTGTAGCTACTGAGCAATGTCCAAATCTGATAATACAACTATTTTTTTTTTTTTCTCCAATAACTCTTTGGCATGAACTCCTGACAATATCCTGGGTTGGGCCAAATTACACCACAGTCCTTGGACTTTGGGGAAGGAGCTCTTTTAGGGCACAGAATTGCTTGATCTTTGCAAAGGTGAGGCTGCCTGACCCCTCAATATCTGATATGCTGACAACATGAGCCACAGCACTTTGGGAAAGATTTCTGATTATTCCATTGGCTTTATTACTCCCATTACTTACTTCTTTGCATGTAATTGTTATTTTCAGCAGCAGCTGTTTAACCATCTGAATCATTTCATCCCAGCTGAAACATATGTGGAAGCTATCTTCTTTATGCAAAAACATCCTGATAATCTTTTAGCAACTCTTGCAAGGATGTGACAGTGCATTGTCTGTTGTGGGCACATGTTTTGGTTTCCCTTGTGCATCCGTCCTGTGACTCATTTGTGCCAGTTTTCATGCCACCAAATTAAAGAACTTGCTTATTTCAGCTGTCATCACTAACTTCTGTGTTGTAAGCACTGAGTGAAATCTCTGCCTCTTTTCCAGGTAGCTTGCTTACAATTTAAACTACTGTAGGAAGGCTGGGAATATGCAGCCTCATCACTTTAGCTTGGTGTTACTTGGATACACTTTATTTTTATTTTTTTTTTGCACTGTGCTGGGGAAGTTTGTAGCTTCTTGTGACTACATTTGGATTTTCAGTGACCTGCTTGCGCCATCAGTGTGGGCCAAAGGAAGAATCATCTTTGTCTCTGCAATTTTCCACTATTTTTGGAAAATTCCTTTCATATACTTCATGTAGTTAGAGCTTTTCTCTCTAAGTGGTGTATTGGGTTTGCATGGCCAGGTTTTGGTAGCCGGGGGGCTACAGGGGTGGCTTCTGTGAGAAGGTGCCAGAAGCTGCCCCCGTGTCCCAGACGAGCCGCCGCTGGCCAAGGCCGAGCCCATCAGCCCCGGTGGCAGCGCCTCTGGGATAATATTTAAGAATGGGGAAAAAATGTGCAACTGCAGCCAGAGAGAGAATGTGAGAGAAAACCCTGCAGGCACCAAGGGCAGGGCAGGAGGAGGGGCAGGAGGTGCTCCAGGCGCCAGAGCAGAGATGTGATGAAGACCACGGTGAGGCAGCTGTGCCCTGCCCCCCTGGAGGCCCACGGGGGAGCAGAGACCCACCTGCAGCCCAGGGGGGACCCCACGCCGGAGCAGGGGGATGCCCCAAGGGGCTGTGAGCCCGTGGGGAGCCCAGGCTGGAGCAGGCTCCTGGCAGGAGCTGTGACCCCAGGGAAGGGACCCACGCTGGAGCAGGGGAGGAGTGTGAGGAGTCCTGCCCCTGAGGAGGAAGGAGCAGCAGAGACAAGGGGTGATGAACTGACCACAACCCCTGTTCCCTGTCTCCCTGTACAGCTCAGAAAACAGGGAGTGAAGTTAAACCTAAGAAGGGAGGTGTGGGGGAAAGGTGTTTTAAGATTTGGCTTTATTTCTTATTACCTTACTCAGATTTGATTGACAACAAATGAATTAATTTTCCCCAAGTCGAGTCTATTTTACCCGTGACAGTAATTGCTGAGTGATCTCTCCCTGCCCTTATCTCCACCTTTGAGCTTTTCATTGTATTTTCTCTCCCGTGTCCAGCTGAGGAGGGGAGTGATGGAGGGGCTGTGGTGGGCACCTGCTGTCCAGCCAGTGTCAACCCACCTCAGAGGCAGCATTCAGCAACTTGCTTTCATTGAGGGTTGTGGGTTGGGCAAGTCCCTCTGCCTTTTTTCTGGTCTGGTGCAAGTGCTTTACAGTTAAGACCAGCTGCAGAAACCATCTATTTTTGATGTTTAACGCATCCAAGTGTCCATTGTCACAGCCACTAGCTATCTTAGCATGGGTTGGCAAGCACTTAGTTTGGAAAATAGTACTGTTTAGAGGTATAGCTTGCTGAAATGCAAGTTTAAATGTAAATGGTAAAACATTCCTTAAACTTAAACATGTTATGTGATATTGGTCATTTGAAGGCAGTTTTAGGGGGTGAAAACAGGAAGTTAGAGTATTTTGCAATATTAACTTTGTGTTGTTTGCTAATAACAAGAGCAATATACTGCATTTGTTTACAAAAGCTTGGTGCCTTTCCAGATCTCATGAACTGTGGGGCCCTGTGATTTGCTTCACTTTTTACTGTAATTGTTTAGATTTGACTTTCAGTTCCACTACAATGAGTACCTTTATGCAAGCAGAGAAATAGAGAGCTTTCTCCTCAGCATGCAGTGGGAAGAAAACTTGACAGAAGTCAAAGTCTGCTATACTTCAGCACTGTGGCATCATGAAAACTATTCCTTGTGCAGCTCTGATTTGCTGGGTTACACTGGGTTACACCTGTTGTGTTCAAACCCACTTATCTCCAGAAACTGAGTTTGCGTTTTCTGTCCCCATGCCATAGAGGAAGGAAGGAGGATTTTTTGGGTGTATAGCATCCTGAGCCTGCTGAGGTGAGTTAATCACTAAAACCATCAGTAGTTCTGGATTTCAGCTAAACAAGAGTTGAGACATCATGAAAAATTTTCAAAGTGCTTTCTTCAAGTTTTCAGGTACATGTAAGTCCTCAGGCTGAAGGAACTGCTTCATGGATGTGATCCACACTCAAGACACTCTAAAAGTTTGCAGATTCAAAGAGAGATTTTCTAAGTGTGTTTAATACTAAATGCATTAGTAATCAGTTTGTCACTGATCTTATAAAGGAACCTTTTCAAGCTCTTATTTATGAATATCTAATGTAATAAGGAGAAAATATTATATCAGCTCACTTCTAATAATAGACATAACTAGATTTAGAGGTTTGCAGGTATGAGGTTTTAAAACTTCTTCAGTGCCTTCTCTTAGTTCTGTGATCCTGGATCCAAGCAGCAGAAGTTAATCAATCCACAGTCGGCCTGTGGGGAAATGCAATTCTACCTCTATTCTTTCAGAGTTACTATAGCAGAGGAATTAAAGAGCTGCTCAAATGCCCAGTGCTGTCAGTGGAAAAACGCCACTTAACAAGACATGGAATTCCTTTCTTTTCTGAGCAGGGAGTTTTTTTCTTAGGTTAAAAATATATTCCTTTTTTACAACATGCAGTTCTACATCAAGCAAGAAGTACTAGAAAATATAATTCTAGTCAGACTCAGCAAACGAGGGATTTTGTGGACCTCAGGAGGCTGAGGACTATAATTAACATTTGCAAGACGGCACTTTTGTTTCTCCTAATTTAATTAATGGACATTTTGGCCACAAGTACTTGAAATGTGGAAAATGGTATGTGGTGAGATCCATCTGTCTCTCTTGAGAAAACATAACTTCCCAAAGAACAATCAGATTGTTCATGTGATTGTCCTTTACTTTTGGGGGGGTGTCCTGATGTATCTAGTGGAGAGAAGTAGGACAATGTGTGTTCAACAGAGCAATGAGCCTCCTCCATCCCATAAGCCACACGCCCCAACTCTCCATGTGGCCAACACCCCCGGGCCCTGGACCTGAATGTGCACAGGTACGTCTGGGAGTAACGCACAGGCGGGAGACAGATCACACAGCATCCTCTGTGGAATGGAGACAGACATGCTGCCCAAATATTTTTCACTTTTTTCTTTTTCATTTGTTTTTTGTTTTCCTATTTGTATTGTTTTCATCTAAATGCTGGTAGCTGGTTTCCATCTCAGAGCAGAATTTTTTCCCCCCTGTGCAGGCTTTTTCCAGCCATCCTGACTATTCCAGAACACTGTTGTGAAAGATTTTATTCCAGCAATACTAATCTGTCCCTAGTTTTTTCCATCTGATCCCTATATCCTCAATATGTAGCGTGCAACATTTTTCTGTACACAGCAAAGGCCATTTCAGCTGGCTGGAGCTGGGGACAATGAATTGAAGCATCGAAGTCTGCTTGGCTTAGCAGCAGCATTTTTTGAAAACCTGGACAAGTCAGAATTTGAAATTTGAAGGCCAAAGTAAAAATTTGTTATGACTCAATGTACAAACTTAAGTGCTTGCTTTTCAGTGTGCTGAGTGCTATGTACACCGACTGAAATCATCTATGGGAATTGCACCACTTATTTTGGAGCCTGTGTATAAACTTAGGAGCAAATCCTAGATATTTTTTTCTTTTATATTTGTTAAACAAGTTCAGGAATATAAATGAATAATTCAAGCTCCTAAGGCAATCTGTTGCTATGGAACAATTTACCAGGACAGTATGTTTTCCACTGCTTAGTCCAGTCCATTTTAAGATTTGAGTAATCCCTCTGGCAGAGCATAACGCTCTCTCATATATGTCACTAACAGGAAGTTTTGCCTGATACAATCTCATAATTCTTAAGTGAATTCTCTTCTCCTTACCTTGTTAGTCCTCTTTGCCTAATGGGAAATTAAACTTCATGCTCAGGATTAAATTGTGGCTTCACCTTCATTAGTAGGAATGTTTCTGTTGACTTCAGGGAGCTGGGATTTTATTTTTGATGGTTAAATGTTTCAAATGCTCGTAGGTAATGATCGTATCTATTGGCAAGTGCATCCTGGCCCTTACAAGACCTTAGGATTCCTTGTCTGTTATCTCCTTACCTTTGGTGTTCTTCCCAATCTAGCATAATTTGCAAATTTTATTTATCTGCCACCCTGCCATTCTTCTGAATTTGCACCAGTGTGGCTGGACAGGGCTGAACCAAAGGTTTTATTAATCCTTCTTTGTTCCAGCTGTTGTGCATGAGGAAAAGTTATCAGCTGTTAACTCTGATACTGACAGTGTTCACATAATCTTGAAGCAAAAATTCTGAACTGTGTAAACATCCAAGATAATTTCTGCTTCATGTGGGAGAGTTCCCCTGTGTTTTCAGCAACAGGAACTTCTGCAGGGACATGGTACCTTGTGCCGAAACCAGCAGAGACCTTTGTGGTTCAGCCAGTGGGAACCATTAAGCCAAGGAGTCACAGGCTTGCTAATACACATCTTGCCGAATGCTTTACACTGACACTGCTTTTACATAACGGCAAAGAAAAATGTGTCCCATGTACGAGTTAGCACCTGTACTCAGCCTGTGTTACATGATCTGCATGTCAAGGAAGTTCTGGCTGCTTCTTTTCACACAAACATTGTCAAAAATTTAAGCCACAAAAAAGTCTTACTTTAACATAGATTTACAGAAAAGTAGGCTGTTGTTTTTTTTTTGCTTTCCCCTCCCTGGTTCATCCTGAACTGCTCAGAGGCTACAAGGCAGCAGGCAATAATAGTTTCATTACTTTTCTGTATCCTTTACAAGGTTAGCTTTATGATGGTACTTTTGATGCTAACTGAAGTACAAAAAGGATGGGGAATATCATCACACTTTATTGCCTAGAAGAAACCATGGATCAGTGGCACACCAGGCTCTCCAATTACATGTTTAGATGAATAATTATTAGCATAGAGGCAAAGGAAGGTCTCAGACCGGCTTACGGCCCTGCACATGAAAGGGTATTGCAGAGGAATAACACAAATTGGCATTTGGAAGCCCTCAGTCCAATAAACCGAGCTCACCACAAATAACTACTTTGGGAGCATTAAATATTGAGCAGTGCAGATAGACATTCCAGTGGTCATGAACTGTAAATGGAAGGAAACAACCAAAACCTGCATGCGGTAGTGGGATAAACAAATGGCAACGAGCAGCTGCATCACTGCCAGAGGTGTTCAGTAGGTTTGACCAGGTGTGATCCAAAGCCCTACTGAGTTGCAGTCATAGTCCTGGAACAAGAGCATGTGCCTTTTTGTTGGAGACATTATGGCTTTTTCTGTCTCCAGTCTTGAGAGAGACCCCACGTATAATGTTGAGTGATGGTGTCTCTCACCAAGCAACTCATTCACCTCTCCTAAACAATCTGCCACTTTTATTAGTTCTTCCAAAGCACAGACGTTTGTTATAGATTTTCTTTCTCCCATCTGTGGTGGGACTTCTGAGTGCCAGTGCAATGGTAAAGACAATGAAATAGAAAATACCTGCTCATATCAGTATATCAATCAGCCTCTTGAGGCAGAAAAATCCACTTTTTGGTGTGTTTATGGAAACTCCTTGCTGAAATAACACCAGCTAATGATATTACTTCGTAAATGTGTGTGTGTTTCTGAGTTGCTGAATTTTGTAGAGTCAACAACAATTTCTTCTTCAGACTGTGCCTGATGGCTGTTTCCGGAGCCCAGAACAACTGTGGTTTTCTCACTTGGTTTTTGACTAGTAAATAGGAGGTATTGTGAAACTATCTCAGTTTTCTGATTTCAGTAGTCCTGGTTTTAGATGCTCTTGTTTAACTAGCTCTGCTACACTGTAATTATCCAGCTGCATTGTTGATTTAGATAAAAGAGCTGTGATTAGGTAAATTCCTCTGAAAAGATGCTGTCATTGATTGAAGTAGTAGTGAAGCCAATATTTTGTATGAAATAAATGTCACTTTTATTGGCCAGAAAAATACTTTTAAGCAAAAGCAAATACTGAAAGAGTCTGGTTTCTCCACGTGCCTGATCTATGCAAAGAAAACAAAATTGATTTTGGATTTGGGGCTTTCCAAAAGCACACTATGGGGGGTGAGGGCATGGCATGGCTGATGCTGGGCTCAGTCCCCCACGCCAGGCTGCTCCCTGAGCCCTCAGGGTCAGTCCTAGGGCCCGTACCCATTAACATCTGTGGTCATGACCTTCAACATAGTAGGTGATGCACCCTGAGCAAGAGACCGTGACCCCCACAGGGAGGCCAAGAGCACTTTTCTGGTGCAGGAGCAGCCTTTCTGGGAAGTGACATGGCCCAGGAGAAGGGTCCCCAGGAGGGCAGCCCTCAGCCCCAACCCCCAGCACAGGGCACCCACTGGCCCATCACCCAGGAACAGCCTTCAACACCCACTGCTGCCCCAAGGCCATTTTAACAACTTACTGTATATATGATTATGGAGTAGTTAGAGGATAGTCAGTTTATGGCTGGTCATATTTTTCTATGCATATTCTGTGCACAGTAAGTGGTATTATTCTTAGTTTCCAGTTAGTTATTGTATTCTGAGAGCATGCTCATTCCGGTACCTGCAGGCTAGACATTGTGTTCTGGAATTTGTCATGCACAACGTGCATCTGACTTCAGTGCTATGCAAGCACAGATCTTCCCCCGAGGAAGAGTTAAGAGCATGAGAAGTAAAGGAAAATAGACTTAAATTTATGGAACAAATAAGTCTGCCAATACTGTTTGGTTCTTTTCGAAATCAAAATGACTGAACAGTGGCATAAAATTGTTTGTCCAGATCACAAGACACGTGTGGGAGTGCACAGGAAGGAGTGGGACTGTGTGCACTGTCAGCACTTTTTGCTTTTTAAGAAGAGCTGTTCAGATGTTTGCAAACACGAGAATAGGTTTTATTGTGGATTGCTCTGTTACTAAAAGTGAATGTTCTTCACCATCAAAAAGAATATTTTCTCTTTGTGTTAATAGTGATAGAGGCTCAGACTTTTCCCATGTGAGCTCTGATACCTTTTTTAACCTTTTCAGTGTATGTTTTCAGTCTGAATAGCGCAAATACACAATTACTTCCAATGTTTGGTAAATAAAACTACACTGAAATGAATGACTTGGGGCAGCTTTTACTGAGGTTGAGTCTCTTCATAATGTGTCACCTGATCTGAACTAATACCATGTAAAAACTGGGCTTCAGGAATGAAAGGGCTTCCCCAGCCATAGTCAGTCATGCCAGGCCACTTTACTGCATCCCTTCAGAATAAGGGATGTTTGGAAAAGGACTTGAGCAATGAGTTGGGTTTTACCTTTACTGGAAGAACTGGTGAGAAAGGCCCTTGCACAGTGACCTGCAGTGGCAACCATCCAATGGCAAGCTCTTCCAGTCCACAGGCTTGGAAAGCAAGGGGGTCCTGCCAGCCTCCTCGCTTGGGCACTGCTCCTCATACCCTTGTCTCAGCCCAAATGCAAAAGACAGGCTGCCTTCAGCTCTGCACATCTTGGAAAAGAAACTATATGTTGGTTGTGATGGGTTGAGCCATTCAGTGCCTTTCCTTTCCCAGTTTTCACATAATGCTGTTACCCTTCCTTCTCTTCCTCCGAACTTCTGCACCGTTTCTGTGTGCAGCTGTGGCTGGCTAGGCAGCTCTGAGCTTTGTGCCTTGCCAGATTCACGGGGCTTTTGCCCTGACTGCTGTAGGGCAAAGTTGCCTGTTCTTTGTTGGAGTTGTGGGTGGATGCAGCCCAGGAGGGACCTGAAAGTAACCCAGCTGGTGTGTTGGGCTCTTCTCACGTGCTGAGGAGATGCATTCACCTCCTTGTGTAATCCTCAGGACTCAAACCTGAGGTCTGAGGCTTGGTACGGCCATGAGACCAGGTGGCTGGCTACGTGAGGATAAATGGGCTTGTTGGGCCATGGCTGGGAAATATTTCGAACACCAGAGCTTGGCAGTGCTGGAGGTCCCACGGGCAGTCCCAGCAGCACATGCTGGGCCAAGGGAAGGCAATCCCCAGCCAAGAGCAAGGGCTGACACAGGCAGGGCAGTGATAGCCAAGAGTGGATCTTGGGAGAGCCTGAAGAACCCTGATTGCGAGTGTCCAGGATGGCATTCCCCTTGGGGCACAAACTGATGTGAGGTGCTGCCTTGGTTTCCTCCACAGCATGACCATTAACCCCCAGCATGGCACTTTGTGCCCTGTGTTCCCTTAGAGGTGAAAAATCAAAGCTGGATAGGATGCTGGCATACCTTAGAAATAACAAGAGAGCCTGTTGGTGGGCTTAAGAAAACCACATGAGTACTTGGCACAAATGGCAAAACTCAGTGACACCAGATTTTGGTTTGAAGTCTGATATGGTGCATAGAATGGGGCAGATTACACCTCCATCTCTTATGTTGAGAAAATGTTACGGGGCTGTTTTATTTTTGCTCTCTTTGGTGTCTGACAGCAGGCCGTTCCTTGCGATTGCTCTTGGATAGGCTTTCACTTGCTCAGCTCTGGCAGCCTGTGACTGTCATGCTTATTTCTTTTCCTCTGTAGCAAACAATGTGTTTTGTAGCTCCCTGGTGCTACTCTGCAGTCCCTTATTTTTTGTTCAGCAGCATTAGTTATCACACCTAGCAGCTGCAGGTTTATTTCTGGTACTGGAAGGGATTTCAGAGTGTCCAGGACCTCATGCCAGAAAGCTATGAGGCTTTCCCCTCCTGGCTATATTGTTCCGTGTTACATCCTAGAGACAACTATGATCCCCCTGTGGAGAGAGGGAGTGTTTTCACAGCTGGATGGGCTGGTGCAAGCTTGAACCTTACACATTATGAGATCAAAGGTGGGTTTAGGCTATTGCAGAATGTACCTCTGTAAGATCGTAATGACAATAGCTCATATTTTTGTCTTCAGTGCTAACATTTGCTTTTCTTGTGTTTATGTTGTAGTAGTTTGTGCAGGTGAGTTATCCCAAGGCAAATACAGCTATGACAATCCTGGTTTTATTCAGTACTGCTTCCAGATGAGGAGAATCCAGGCAGAGGCACACTCTGCTCTCAAAGACTTGTCCTATATCAGAATGAGGTGATGGCCTTCCTAGGACAGGCAGGAGAACCCCACCTGCTGATTATTCCTGAACCTTCTAACCCATCATATAAAGTGACAAAAGAAGCCATGCCAAGAGCAAGTTCCCCACTTCCACATGGCCAAGTTAGTTCCACACATTTATGTTCAACTTTCAGTTTGGTATTGTGTCGGGGTCACCAATTGTCGCGGTCGAGACGGTCATGCGACAATTGATGACCCCGACAATATTGAGTGAGCATAGGATTAGTAAGATTGACCACACTTAAAAACATATACATGATCCAGACCTGTGTTTGGGGCTTATGGAAAATCCAGAAAGGATTTTAATTGCAAGGAGACAATTCTATTTATGCTGCTTGAAGCTCTGGCCCTTTTAAACTTAGCTTCACGTGTCAGAGACTCTTTGAGCACACCTCAATGGAAGGAGAAGAAATATATATTTGGGATTCATAGTTTAACTCCACATGATAATGTAACTCATATTCTTGTCACGTACCCTAATACCAGTTTATTAAAAAAATATAACTGCCTTCATTTTATCCCTTCTCTACTTGTTGCAATACAATATTTCACATGTATTGATTATATTCTGATGATTTCTCCTCCTTTCTTGTTTCTGTATTTCACACCCTGTAAGACTTGATCTGAAACATATTTATCAAAAGTGACAGCGAGGACCATAAGAACCCAGGCCCAATGAAGACGTTACCTGCCTTGCTGGGCTGTGCTACTGGAAGTGTTCTGCTTCAGGCTAGGCCGCCTCTTGCAGGATTCTGTCATTTGAGAAGTCATTATTACACCAATGTGTCTCTGGAAACATTGGTAACAAAATTGGTACAAAAATTCAAAATGAAAAAGATTGGCTAATTTTGACGTCATTTTCAGTCTACAGGTTTTGAAAGGAAATAATTATGTGTGTCTGACAGTTTGCAAACATTTTAATACAAAATGTTCTTTTGTCTTCCATGTAGTATTCCCTCTTTTATATTCTTTTTGTCTCTCCATGTATCCTTTCCCAATCTTAGCATGCTAAGCAAAGGAAAGAAGTAATGAGAGAAAAATTTAAAAGGTGCAGAGAACAGGTTTCTAAAGGAAGGGGATGATGACAAAAAACTGCACATTTTCTCCTGTCCTGCTACAGAAAAAGCAGAAAATTGAGAGGAAGAAGAGGTAAACCACTCTTCTCTTAAAAAGTCTTTAGTCAATAATTTGTGCATTAATTTTAATGAATTACTGGCATTAATTCCTCACCACCACTTTTTCAGTCTGTTCTCCATAGAGACACAACCTTGGGGGATGCTCCAGCCCACCCCTGCATGCAGTACAGCCCCAGGACAGGGCTCTCGGGTTAAGTAGATGAGCATGGGAGAAACAAGCCCCCCTGCCGCGATGAAGCTCAGCGCTAGAGCTAAACTCCCCCTTTCACACTGGTGCAGAAGGTAGATCAGAGCTTGGTGGCACATTCAGCTGCGGGGGGTGTAAATCCACCCTGCTGCCCCCTGCGCTTGCAGTCCTCTTTTCCCACTGGTGACAGTACCAGCAATTTTGTGAGGAGAGGGATTTCTGGCCAAAAGTGAACTTTGTTAGGTACAAATTGATTGCCAGGAGAGGGGATTAACTGTGTGCTGGGCTGGGGTTCAAGCAGAGGAAGGGGTTCATCGAGATGTCCCCCCAGGGATGTGGGTTGTCATGCTGCCTTAGGACATGCTCTAAACACAAACACTTCATTCATGGTTTGAATGGTGCTGTACTCTCAGGGTAGTTCTGGGAAGAGAGGGAGGTCTAGATCTGAAACAGAGTACCAGCCCGTGAGGAGAGGCAGCTGGTGCTCCTCACCCAGTGGAGAATTGTGCTGGAACTGGAACGTGTATCCACTGGGCACCATGAGCGGAGTCCAGCTGTTCCTGCGCTCCATGTCCAGCAGCAACCACTTTGCAGCCCTTTGAGGGAAAAGGAAAGGTACCTTAGAGCTAGTTATATTGGAATTACGTGTCAGCACATCAGGAGTGTTTTCAATGTCACCTTCTCTTTGTGACAGTTACTACTGCATTGCTAAGCAGTACCAATCCCATCTAAAACATGAACACACCTGGGCACAGATCTGTGGATGGTAATATAGACAGAAGCAGGAATACCCCTCAGCAGAAGCCTAAAAGAGAAGTGATGGCCTCTCCCTGAGCCCAAAAGCAAGCAGGGCTCTGCCTGGAGGGAGATAGGAAGGTCTGAAAAACTTTTATGGTTTTATTGCACTTGAGAGGATTTCTGTCAGGGCCCTGAGGGCAGTAATAGGCCTTAATGACCCTGACCAGCCTCAGCTGGGGCCTCTACCCACAACCAGGGGCCCTAGTTAAGATCAGCTCTGAGGTATTTATTCCCACCTGAACTGTGTTGAAGTGCTAAAACCACTCTTGAGCTGGACTTTCAGCCACAGACTGATTTCCTGGTTTGGTGTGGGAACTGCCTTGTCTCTGGATCTGCAGCTGGTCGAGATGGGCTGGCAGAAGGAGGAGTGAGTAGCACAGGAGCAACAGTTCACACCGCCAGACCAGGGGTACCTTGGTTCAGGTCTTAACTATCAAGTGCTACTTGATAGTCCCAGACTGTAGAGCAGTTCCTACAGGTAGGATTGGGAGAGGAAACAACCTGATCGCCGCAGGCCATCTCTTGAGAGAGGAGAACTCTGTGACATCTAGAGCTGTACTTGAGGAATTGTGTTGTCTATCAGCCTGTTTGGTCTCCTTAGGAGCATGGGGGCTAGGACTGGCTCTAGAATAAATCATTAGAACTGGAAAGTTTAGCTTAACTTTTACAGATCTTTGGATGAGACTTGAGCCAGGGTTGTATTAGTGATGCTTTAAAATTTGATCTGCAGCTGTTGCCTCTCACAACCTGCTGGCAAAAGGCTTGTGTAAGTGTGCTAAGAGAACAGCTCAGAGAACTTTCTCTACAGTTGACTTTCCTTCCGGGAACGTGTTCCAAGAATGGCTGTGGCAAGTTTTCAACAATTTATCTAGAAAAGAGTGGTTAAAGGTGCTAAGGGTGGTGAGGTGCTAGGTATGTCGTGGGATATGAAGCAAGTACAAACTGGCTATACAGCTCCTACTTATATCTTATAATTGTTCCAGCTGATAATACTGTGGTCTAACTAGCCAGCATTCCCTTTCTGCAACTGCTTCCCACCTTTGTGTAGGGAAAGGCTCTGGAGAATCCCTCCCTACACTATTCCTGATGGTATGTCCTAGTGAGGCTTGACTGTGAGCTCTAAGTTTCTGTAAATGGTAACTTGTGGCCAGAGGAGACTTCAGAGCATGCTCAGTTTCCTATCATGTTAGCAGAAAGAAGGGATGAACCCTTGAGTGATGGATTTGTCAGGTGTTTTCACTGTTACAGCTTCATCTTGCTCCCTTCCCACACCTATTCCTGCTCCAGCCAGCTCTGCTGAATATTGCTGACTAACTCTTACATGGGTGACTCAGAGGAACTCATCCTGGTTCAATATTTCCCTGTGTAATTATAGGGTACCAAAGTTGTTATTAATGTTGGTGCAATGCAAAGATATTATCTTCCTTCTCCATATGTTCTGTCAGAACAAATGTTATTGCTACAAATGACATTTCTGTACCAAGTCATACAAATGTAGCTGTTTTCTCCTGCCACTGCTGTTCATTTTTACCTTCCAAATAACTGTTTATACTTTAGAAGATGAAGTGAATCCATCTGTGTTTTGCAAATAACAGGACTGTGTGTCTGGTGGAGGTCAGCTGTAGACATGATGTGAAACCACGGGAGTCAAGAAAAGCAGTTAAACCAGCAGCCACCGCGCTGTCTTAATGATGACAGACATCAAATTTGATGTTTAGCCAAATGCTTGTTCCAGACATTTTTGGAAGGAAGTGCCAATGACTGTCAGAGACATCCTCAGAAAGGCAGAATGCTCCATCCAGCTGAAAGCTGGGAACATTTGATTACTTGCTGTAAATATGAGTAAAGGGAATGCTAAGGGAGGTTAAGTGTAGTGCTGTGCTGAAATGAGCAGAGGGGTCGGGCTTTGATGGCACTTGTGCTGGGTTGCAGGACTCTAAATTTGGCACCAGTGAAGTCCAGGTTTTCTTCTCCTCTCCTCTAGACAGAGGTCTACTTCTGCTTAGAAGGGCTATAACTGAAATCTCTCCTATCTCTGGAACTTCTCCATTCCTCACTTTCTCCACTGAGTTGAGTCAAGCATCTTGCTCATCACTTATAGTCCGTTCACCATCCAAGTGTTGCATTTCATTTGGCTTTTGTCTTGGGGGCCTTACTGAGCCTATGGCCGAGCTTTCAGTTCTAACATCTTTGTTCTTTGCTTGTGAACAGAGGTGGACTACATGATTTTTAGCCCACTATTCCTTTACACAGTAGGAGTAACATTCACAGCTTCAACAGAGGACCACGTCCCACTAGCCAACTCTAAATCTTTTCCACGGCCTAATCATCTTCACAAAGCACCCAGAAACTGGAAAATGCTTGAGGTAAAAATGAGAATTCGGGTGTGTTGGGTACCAATCACTAGTCAAAACGCAATGCATCAGGGTTACCTGCAGAGCATTTTGTGTCTAGCCTGCAGACTTTTCATATTGGCCTCGTTGTTCTAGCAGTGCTGGTATTTGCAGCCAGCTCCTTTTTGTGGGTACATACATCACTGACAGGTGTTAAATGGTTGGACTAGATGATCTTCAAGGTCTTTTCCAACCTAGATGATTCTGTGATTCTGTGATCTGATGTAGCCGATGCAATCACTGCACTACTCATACCTTACTCTGTCCTGTGAATACTTCTTCCCTATGATGTAATACCATCATTCTGTGGGATGCAGGCAGACCACCCATTCGAAAATCATCTGAATTTCAGCCAAGACAGTAAAATTGAATTACTCATGAATGCCTGTCACTAGACTTGCTTTTTACTCACATTTTTTGGAAGATAAGTCGATAAAGCCTCTTTGCCTTCTTCAGCACTCTAACTTTGGGCAGCTGAACAGCTTCCAGAGCAAATCAACAATGATCAATGCAAAGTGAATTAATGCAAGTCACAGACTAGTTAATCATGTGGAATTTATCAGGTACATATGGGTGTCTATTGTTAGGTGCCTCTGCTTGTATAAGAATTTCCAGGCTGTCCTGATATGGCAATAATGAGCTGCTAGAAAAATCAGTCTGAAAAGAAAAAGGCATTTCTAGAAAGTTTTTTTTTGATAAAAGAAAAATATTTCGCTGCATATATGGCATGCAAGTCACATAAGCCAGGTGTAGCAGTTCGCTTTCAATGCATCTGTTCTGAAATGCATGGGATAGAATTCTATATTTCAATTTATAGATGAATGATAAAGGAATTTATCATCAAGAAGATGGATTTGCTATAACCATTATTTCTGTGACCCAAAAAAGGCTATTTCATATCTTTTATTATGGGTCATGGTCTCTATTAGGGTATTATTTGCTAGGTGTGCTGTGGCTCAGAGTGGCAGGCTGCTGAATACAGGTTTTGGCCACTGACTGCAACAAAAATACCCTTCAGAATATGTACATTGGTAAGTTTAAGCACAAAGGTGTCCCTGTTGACCATGGGCCCTACTGAACCAAGGTCTCCAGTTCCTACAACTTTAGTATCTTTGACGTACTGTGAGACTGTTACTATTCCTCAGCAGCTAAATGTTACTGTGCAATAAAGTAGGGAATTTATTTCATCTTTTTTGTCATTACAACTTCGTAAGTGTGTGTTATGGCTCCTCCCTTTTAAAATATGTTGTCATTTTACGTGGCAGATCCATGCCTCTCTCTGAGTTATGCCCTGACAATTTATCTGTAATTATTTCTTTTTTTGTTTCTTTGTGATTAGAATTGTTATTCCAGTCTAGTTTACTCATTGCTTTAATTTCATGCTCATCATTTAGGTATTGTTGAAAGCTAATAGCATGATCACTGCTCTGTTGTAAATAGGACAAGACATATTAGATGTTTTAAGGAGATTATAATTGAAAACGGATTGACAACCGTAGTTAATGCATTGCATTCCAGAGTAATCCTTCCTGGGCTTGTTTTTTGTGCTGGCTTCTGAGTGTTTGAACTGATTTCAGTTTTAGAGCACTGGCTCTGTGCTTTGTAACTATTTACCAAAGAACTTCTGCAGCTTACGTCACCAGCCTTCTCTTTACTGGTGGTTGATGTTAATGTTTGTACCTGGGATTTACATTGCTACTTCCATGGGGATGGAAGAGATGTGCTAGATGGGCCGCATAACAATTTCTGTTCCCTCCTTGAATCCCCAGGGGCAGGACTTCACATCACACCCCTTCTGATTCATGATCTGCTGCTAAGGGCAGCCCCGTCCCCATCAGCGTCTCTGCACTGAATGTGGTGGTGGCCTCACAGGCGGGAGATCACCTCACCCATCTCAAAGACAAGAAGTGCCTTTCCTTACTTTTGCCAAGTGATCTGGCTCAACCCACGGCTGCAAAATCTGTATTTGATGTAATGAAAATAGTAGGAGGGTGCAGCCAAGAGAGGAGAGACCAGCATCTGCAGTTAGACAAGGTTAGGAATAATGTGAAAATATACCACTGAGGCCCACTGATGTTATTAACATTATTTGCAGGTTTAAAGGCAATTGCTCTGAGTTGTTCCTAAATCCTTGAACAGGAGACTAAGAAATAGAAGCAGAGTTAACAACAAACAAGTGACTAATGTAATTTGTTATTTATTTGTAGTGGTGGTTTCCAGAATGCAGTCTACAAGTGGACAAAAAAAAAAGGAAGGGTTGTATAAAGTTTATGTCCTTCTTTTTGCAAGAGCACGCTGTATGAAATCTGTATTTCATATAGAATTTCATCCCAGACAGGGAACAGAAGACTTTCTTCACTTTCTACAAAGCAATCCTTTCTTTTGCCATTCTTAGAAGCTTTGTATCAGCAAGTGTTTTTGTCACTGTTATAATTTAGACTCATATCTAGATTTCACTGATCTCATAAACTTGCCTCTCTTCAGAGAAATAGGTGTACCCTTAGGTCATCGAAGTGTTCCCAAGGGATGAACAGTGCAACCCTGCAGGCTGATGTGCTTGCAAGTCAGCATTCCTGGTCATGATCATATTTCTTCTTTGCTGGTTTGGGGTTTTTTGCCTAATCTAATGACAAACAGCTCAGATGAAGAATGCATCGACTTAGGAGAGTTTGGAAGAGCCTTGCGTGGAGTGATGTAGGTCTCCTAAAAATATATCATGTTCCTTTCATCTGCACAGCTTTCTAAAAGAGGCATGTTGGAAAAAGGGCTGCCTCGGAGAGAATTCCTGTGAATACAGGAAAAAGCAAAGAGCTGGCACATGTAAAGAACTAGTAAGTGTAGCAAAGATTTAGGAATGTCACTTGCCATATGTGTGTGCCAAGTAAAGAAATGCAGCAAAGTGTTTCTGCCTTGTTAGCTATGGGGTTTTTTTAGGACAAATACCTTTTTTGGCTTTTCTGGTGCATTTGTGTTTTCAACCGTGTAGATTTTTTTTTAGAAAACGATTTATGAAGCCTATTGCCTCCACTGATTACTTGTCTCCTTCCTTAGCAGAAATAAAAGCAGGTAGCTGTGGAGCAAACAATGATTGTTTCCCTGCAATATCATTAGAATTTCCACTCTGGCTGCAGATGGTTTCAGGTCTTATGGCCAAGCAAAACAGCCCAAGTTTTTGCAGCAATGGATCAAAAGGCCTCATTTTTTTTTTCCCAAGTTCACAGCTACTACTTAGATAATCTACAGCTGCTTTTCCTATGTCATTTTTTTCATCCTCAGACTGGCAGAAGGGAAAAAGCCTAGCAAACCTGTTCTGCACGCTCAATGCAATTCTTTGGGGCCAAAAAGATGTAAAGATTACACATATGTTATGAATCCCAGCCAGGAATCTGTTTTCATGCTGTGCCCAAAATTCCCTGAAGAGCTAAAGATGTTGTGTCTTGGTAATCTTAGGCTCTTGTTTGCCCTAAGAATGTTTCTGAACGAGCCTGATTCTCCCTGTACTGTTCAGCTAGGCAGGGCTCCAGGCCTGCCCTGGTCACCCCCTTCCCTCACAGTTCTTCCCATTCATTTTTCTGACACGCTTTCTGTGTTTTCTCTTCCCCTCCCATTATTGCTCTATTTTTGCATGTGTGTTTGCGTGGTGCATACGTAGCTTTCTTCCGCTGTAAGCCTAATTAAATCTAATTGCATTGCCTGGGTCGCCTTCTACAGAGCTTTGTCTGCAACATCCCATTTGGTTTAACTCAAATGTTAACTAAATGTGCACGTCTTTCCAAAAGCGTGTCAAATGAGAGAGAGCCGAGGCTCTATGAAGCAAGCGTGGTTCTAGCACGTTCAGCTTAACAGTAGGTAAGAAATAAAGTGGAACGCTGTAGCTGCTCTCTCTCCAACCTCTCCTTTGCTTGGAATTGTAAATGCAAGCAAATATTTTGCAATTTTAGTATTTCTGTGGGTTTTTTTAATGTGTGGGGACTCGTGTGGGTTGCTGACGGGAGAGGGTGAGCGTTAAGATGAAGTGAGTCAAAAAGCCCTTCAGAGTTTAAGAGGGGAGGGTTAAGGGATTTCAAGGGCTGGAGTAAAGCAAGAGCTCAGTTAATGCTATGGGACATGGAGCGAGCTCCTCGGTGTATGATTTTATTACCCAAGAGAGGGAAGGCTTATGCTTATCGAGTGAACAGTGTTCACCATCCATTTGGGGCCTGGATGAAGCCCTACTGGACTTAGGAACCTACTAGTTATGTTAATCTTTGAATTAAGTTTCTATTTTTTAATGCTAAGTACAGTGAATAGTTTAAAGTGGTGTCATGTTCTTGCTTGTATGTTTTACAGCGACAAGGTGCAAAGTTTGCAGTAGGTATTATGATCGAGCTGACAGAAGCAAGGGGCGGAGTGTATAACAGATTTATGCTCAGATTGCTACAATGTCCACCTCTAGAAAGAAGAAAGGTCTTAAGTGTTTGCACTGCTTTTTCCCCTCAGACTTAATTACCTGAATTAACAATCAGAAGTTTGTGTTAATGGGCAATAAATTGAATTAAATAAAAATTCCCTGAGTCGAGACTTTTGCCTGTGACCTTGCTGAAGGACCAAGAATATTCAGGTGAAATGGAAAAACGACCAAAGGGTCACAAGAAAAACTTTTGAGTAGGAGCCCTGGCTCTCTGGGGGACCTGGGTCCAAACTAAAGAACACATGAGGGAGTAAGGGAGTTGAGGCAAGGATGTTTACTGGGCTTTTTACTTTGCCTAGACCATGTATTTTTTGTATTCCTTGGCTAGAGCCAAGAAAAGCAGTAAGCTTGTGAGATTTATGTGACACTTCAGTCTATGTGACTGCATGTGTATGTTTACACCTATAACACATCCAAGGAGTTAATTGTGAGCCAAACAAATCACATCTCAGTCACGTGTTTGGGGTTGGAGTGTGTTTAGGTCACTACAGAGCAGGGACCTGGGAGGTGATGTCAGTGCAGCAGTTCCCTAACAGGTCACCATTTTAGATAGGTGTCTTCTGTCTGGCTCTGAACTTTCAAAGCTTCCAGTCAATGCATCTTGTAGTGCTAACTGCCACTAGTTTAATTATCCGTCCCATATCACAAGTCTTTTCTGTGTGGACCTTGTTAAGAGATCGTTATCAGGTCTCCTCAGGTGTTTATCTGTGTCATGGAATGAAGGCAGGCTTTCCAGTCCTCAGGTCACCCATCTTGTCCTTCTGCCGCCTTCTCTGACTTCTGAAATACGGACACCAGCATGTAATCCACCGTCTTGTAATTGGGAAAGGGAGAAGTCAAATGACAATGATTTTTGAACCTTTCAATTTTTGCTATTGAATTTGTCTCTTCCTTTCACGCAGAAGTCTGGGTATTTGGGCAATACCAGACTTAGGCTAAAAATACCCATGGTTCTTAGATTTATTTATGTCTCTGTGCGATACCATGTAGCTATGTTTTTCTAAGAAAGTTTTCTAAGTCTTCTTTTCTAAGAAAGTTTTTCAAAGCAGGTAGGTTCTTCCTCCAAGAGCTAGGAGCTGTCTGTGGCTATTTAGTGTCTTAAAAGATCCTAGTCCTTCACAGAACTTTAACTGAATGTTTTTTGGAAAGGCTAATCAAATCAGCTGCTTTTGGCATTAAACCTCAGTGCTTTGAATCATCCCTTCCCCCACCGGGAAATGTAGCCTCTGTTATTCACTAGCTCCATAGGCAGCTCTTACTCCAAATACGAAAGGAGCTTAAGCTAAATGCCTGAAGAAGCTGGTGTGAATTTTCCCTTCTGGATACATCTGCATGGCGTGGTGCAGTGCTGTGTGGAGATATTCTTATTTCCATGCAGAGTCAGCTGCTCTGTATTTACAGACTGAAGCATCAGGTCCTCGGCTTTGGTTGTTAAAATATATAGATGCTTCTTCGCTCTAGCCTAGGCTGAAGGAAGATTGGTATTTTGATATGTGCATAATGATACAGCTAAACTTCATTCTTCTCAATTCTTCTACATTTACACCTTTCTCTGTCAGTATGACCTAAAACAGAAACACACTGAAGTGACTGCAGAGCATGAAGATATTTCAGAAATATGTCAAATAATACATTTCTGTGGCAAAGCTTTAACACATTATGTGGTGTGTATTTGGGGAAAAAAAGGCATTGTGATTTAAGGCCTATCCCATTTAAGTTAAATTGCTGGGGAAAGAAGAAAGGAATTGAGAATGCACAATTAAAATTGGCTTTTCTGGAGCTCTTCTGAGCTGGAACATGTATCAGCAATATACCTGGAGCTCAGAATTGCTGTGATCTTCCTTGTTGAAGGAGCTTCATCCAGAATATATCTCATGAATGTCACAAAAGTCGCATTTACTATTCTGGTATATTGTCATGAATGTGTCTTAGATGCAGAAATTATATTTGATCTCTCCACTTTCTCTGCAGATTCACTGTAGTGGGAGTAGGATCAGGCTTTCGTTAGATATCTTGTTCTGCACTCTGTCTATCTGTCTGCACCTCCCTCTCTCATCCTCTCTTTAATCTTTCTGAGCAATTTTCTCTCTTCCTGCAGGGGTGATTGAAATGATCCTTTGAAGCAACCAGCTTTGACATTTGGAAAAAAAAAAAAATTCAAAAATGAAAGAATGCTCTAATTAAGGAAAACATCAGTTAAGGCTCAAGCAAAAATATAAGATTCTGATCAGCTCTTTCATGTACATTTGAAAACTGCACTGTGTGAGCAGAGGGGCTCATTAGAGGGTGCTTACAGAAGGACTAGGCTATCGAGCAGAGACCCCCATGAGCGATAGCCAAGACTGTATGTAAGAAAACTAAATATTCAGCACCCATCACATAACACAGGTCGTGACCTACTGCCCAAGCAGTTCAGGAAAAGAGAAAACTTTTGTTTATGCTGGGGCTATTAAACGTTGTTCCAGAAATGAAAAGGGGCTCAGAAGGGTGTGTATATTCCCCATGGTTGGTTTCACTGAGAACTGAGCCCTCTGGGCCCAGGCTTTACCTGTGTGATTCATCACATATATGGTAAGATGAAGAAAAAGGTCTTTTCAAGGCCATGGTCTTTAGTTCTTCCACAGTGCTGTCCCTGTTGTAGGTGTACGGTAGGTTGAAGAAGTTCTGAAAGTACAAGCTGCACCTTGTAGCCCCACGTCTCATGGCTACCTGATAAAAAAAAAAAAAAAAAAAACACAAAACAAACCACAAACCAAATGTGGATGTTGTGAGAGCTGGGGCCAGCACTACTGCACACAAAGTGCCCACAGCTCGTTGTTTCAGCTGTAACACCATCTATAAGACAGTGATTACTTTTGTTGTGGAAACGATGTGCAGGATATAATGTGGAGATGTTCTGAGTTTAATCTTAGAGAGGCTCCCAGCGAGCCAGGGCTGGGGAGGACGCTGGGGGCCAGCGGGTTCAGCCCCGCAGTGCCTCAGCCAGCCCGTTTGCAGAATCCACTTCAGAACAGTAGTGAGATACAGCTTAAAAATGAATAATTGTGGCATGCCCACACACCGCCCTTTGAAAAGCTGTTTAAGTGGAATGATATAAATCGTTCACATTGTTTTACTCGCTTTCCTTTGCTTTTTTGCTGAGCAAGGAATAATTTTCTGCAGTGAGATTTGTGCGCCGCTGAGGGTTTTTTTTCTGAAGCTTTCTCAACTCAAAAATGCCAGAGGAGCAAGATGGGTGGAACTCACAAAAGCCCTGAGTTTCGGGTGTGCCCGATTGTTGGCATGGATGGTTTTCATTTACTCACTGGGGTTTTTTGCTCGGGGCTTGCAGACAGTTACATGCATTCTCAAGATGTAAGTACCACCACAAGCCCTCCCACTGGGAAGCTGCACACCCACGGGAGGCAGGATGGATGAAATGGGCACAGAGGCAGGCAGAGGGTCACGGCGTGTTGTCAGGACGGGGAGTTTATTGCCTACATTAATAACGTGCTAGCACAGGAGAAATAACTCTTGAGAACCCACTGCATGGGGGGTGGGTGGTACTGTGGTGTGAAGAGTGTGTGTAAGAACCCACAGCCTTTATCCTGCAGTGGCTGTTTGTCACCAAACACTGTCTGAGGGGACTGGGCACCTTCAGCCTGGCTGCTTTGGGTGGCTCTCTCCAGATTTTGCTGGCCTCGCCTGGTTGACAGCACGGGTATAACGCTCTCTCCCCATGAAGTACAGAAAGAGCCTAGAAGGGCACCCAAGAGTCAGGGGGGCAGTCCATGCTTTCTTGTTAATAATAACAAGTTCTTGTGTCTTGCTGCTCATTCAAGGGCACCTTGTAAAAGTCTCACTGCTGGGGCTGAGCGAGAACCTCTTCCCTCGGGCAATGGGAACTGTTTATGAAGAGGGTTTGCTGCTGGACAGGGGTGCCTTTCTCAGACCAGAGAATTTTTCACTGCTCTGGTCAGTCTCTGTTTCAATGTGAGACAACACAGTGTGTGTGCACGTGGAACAGGTTCTACACACTGCAGCTGTGGTGGTGCTCCAGAGATCTCCATGGAGTAGTTAAGAGTTGGGAAAGATGTGGCTGCCTGGCTGGGAATTACTTCATTGTGCACGTGTACGGCGAAGGTTAAAAAAAGTCCTTTTTGGAAAAAATAGGCTCTGAAGTACTGAAACCTTGAACTGTTGGCAGAACAAGGAAGAGCCTGTTCTTCACTCCTTCAGTCCTCAGGCTTTTGCTGACAATTATTTTGGCATGTGTAACACAGGCAATGATTGACCACACATTTATGCAACCTCCTGAAAAAAATGAGGATTGTGCTGGTGTTTGATTCTGCAGCCTTCTCTGATGACCAGCATGGCAGAAAATAATAGAGTAAGTCTTGTGTTCCTTTACTTTTAAATTCATGTGTTTTAGTTTTATATCACTCTCCCAGCACACTTACTGGCAGCAGATGTGGCGATACCATTTTAACGTTGACTCCTCTGATAGCTTCAATCAGATCTGACAAGGAGTCTGTTCCCAACAGTTATTTGTTGGGGCTTCTTGGCTAAAGCATCTTCCCAATCTTTTGACAAATTCAGTGTCTCAACACTGTGAATCTCACACCCACCACCCCCAAAATACTGTCAGAGCAAGTGGCTTTCTTTAGAAATGTCTTCTTTCAAAGTTTTGCATGCTGAAAGTTCCTCTTCAGATTTACAAAGTCTAGCTTGTGGGAGGATCTGATGACGTTTTCTCTTTTTATCTTCATCTGCAGTATATCAGTTGTTTCTGCCCTGTAGACTTGATGGCTGAGCCCTCACTGCCTGTGTGTACTAATGAGGCTGGAAAGGGAGTTCCTGTGAGCAGGACTTCGCACCTGTGTCACTACCACACGCAAGGGCTGGGAAGTCAAGTCGTGTCACCGGATTGCCTAGCACAGTTGGGAGAGTGACAAATATTAACTGCCATCTGCTGACGAGCAGAGAGGGCTCCCCGTGACAGACAGTGTCTGTTTTGCTTGTTCTTGCTTTGTAGATTGACTCCCTGTGAAAAGAGAGTAGCTGGGTGAAAAGGCCTCTGGAAGGAGAAGGGATGCTCCTTCCCTTAGGGAGGGATTGAATCTGCCCAAGGTGGGGGGATTGGCTCTGCCCCAGGATTACAGGGGGATCGGAGGAAGCAGCAGCAGGGCCTTGGCAAGGCAGGGATTTGCAGCACAGCGAGGAAGTGAGAGTGCTGAGAGAAGCAGTGAGCAGGCCACAACCTCTGTGCTGATGTAAGAAAACTTCTTAGAACTGAGGGGACTGTAGACAGTTGCAGCCCACTAAAAACCTCCAAGATACATCTTGAGAGCAATGGCCTGGCTTTCTAGGATACAGTGGGCAGGGTGAGATTTGTTGATAAGCCTGTCTTGCCAAATGACCAGGTAAACCAGTAGGTATCTTCTGAGCTAAAAAGTCAACAAGCTGGGCTTTTGGTCTACTAAAGACTGGCTTTCTAAATTTGAGTGCCTTCTAGACTGTCTTTGAGGAGATCCCTGTGAAAAAAAAGGTCTTGACAGATTCCTGTTGGAGCTTGGGCTAGTCTGGTACCCCATCACGCAGTCTGGTGGTTTTCATAAAATGAGTTAGTACCCTGACCTGATTTGGATTGAATCATCATCGTAGGAAATGACACTTTGTTCTCATGTTACCAGACTTAACAGAAAATCCTGAGGCTGAATCCCTAGATCACCATGAAGGTAAGGAGCTTTTCCATCCTCTGTGCTTGTAGGGTCTCTGCAGATCTCCCTCAGGTGTGTGGTTGGGCTGCCTTTTCCTGGGTGGAGGTACTTCACCTTTGCAAAGCGGTAGATGCTTCAGTTCTCTCCTTCATCAGGGTATTGTACATGTCTAATACTGAGAAACAGCCTCCCCAAAATGGATCTTTAAGTTTTGCAACGCTTTGGGGTAGGTGGTTATGCTTTCCTCTGTCCTGGGGATTAGAGGGCACTGCCAGGGCCCTGGACTACTGGTCCGATGAAGTGTGTGATGGGAAGAATAATGCTTCCTTGTGTGGCTTTTTTTTTTTTTTTTTTTCCTGCCTGTCTCTGTTCAGCTGGCACCCCTTGGGGCAGGAGCTGTCTTGCATTGTGTGACTGTGTTATGCAAATCGACCGGGCAGTCTCGCTCTGGGTTGAGGCTGTTCTGAAGAGGAAAAAGAAGCTTTTCTTTGACTTTGGCAGATCAGGTGTCCTGCAGTTGTGCTGCCCCAGGTAAACCAGGTGGTTTTGTTACCCATATTGCCTCCCTCAGACACTTGCCAGCAAATCCAGCCCTGTGAGGCAGGAGTGAATGATCAGCCTCTCCAAAGGTTCCGTAGCTCTGCTCTCCCCTCCCGTCTCCACAGATCTCTGTGGACCGAACCTGCCCTGAGCAATGCAGAAGCACACCCTCCACTGCTGCTTCAGGTGTCAGCAGAGCTCTGGTGCTCCGTCCCCCTCTCTGAGTTTAGACTTTGCCAAAGCTTAAGGCTGGTGCTAAGGCAGAGGAAAATTTCTTGTGGAGAAGTTCTTGCCTGCCCAGTACTCACTAACATGCTGGTGTATATTAGGTCCATACTGTCCATGTGAGACAGAAGCACAGTAAAAGGAAAATAGGTACCTCCCACAGGAAAAAAAAAACCAAACAAACAACAGCCAAACCCCACCACACATCAGTGCACAGATGAACTTGAAAAATGTTATACAATATCACTCTGAAACTCTTCGGTGGGTTTGTAGCTGGTCTAACCAGTCTTTTACATCATGGAATCTTCCCCTACATATTACTCATTAAACAAAGGTATTTATTAGAGCAGAAACTGCAGCACGTGGCATAGATAACATCTCTGGTGCAGGGAAAAAAAGCTTTAACCATTCTTTAGAACACACCTTGCTTTTGTGTGAATGATAGGTAATGTTCCTCCAGCGGCAGGGACAACATATTCCTGAAGAGTCCACAGAGGATTTCCACTCTCGGAGCAGTTGGGAGCCAGCAAATACCCTATTACTGCTTCCACCCACCTCATTCCTCTGTGACTCTTGCCCTTAGTGTGCTTTTCTACCTTGGTTTTTTGCATGTTCCACGCAGTGAGCTTCCAAGTGCTCCTGAGGGGCAGCCTTTTAAATCCGTGCCTTTCACTTTTTATTTTTTTTCCCCTGTGGGCTGCTGAGTGCCTTTAATTTTAAGGGGTCCACCCAAAGGTACAAATAAAAAAGCCATCCTGCTGGCAAGCGGGCTTACATTTGGCACGTAGGAGGCTGTGGAGTCACTTGGAAGGCTTTACAGTTGCACAGCTAAAAGGAGATTGAAAACCCTAGTTTAGATGAAAGCAGAAAGGATTCTTGTGCCTGTGTATGTTTTGGCTGCCTGATAATGGCTGGATGGGAGCAAAGGCCTTCTCCAGAGGAACTGAATTACATCGGCAGTGTTTACTGTTGTAGTGGCACACGAGCCTTTCTTCCAGTGATTTGCATAGGTTGTTCATCTCTCTGTACTGATAAACGTTTTTCTTGTGGATAACTTGGAGAGACAGTTCTAGGAAACGTAAAAGACAAAAACCCCTTGATGACTGCACATTGCTCCATGATCAAGGATATTTCTCTTCCACAAAGCGGTTCTCTGAAATGCTGTGGCGTTTGACCAGGGAGCAGAGTCGCACGTGATAGAAAAGCTGTTCCTTAAGGGGGAGCGTAGATCCCTGTGTATCTGCCTAACCACGCGGATGTGCCACTTGACTTTTTGAAAATACAACACTTGCAGACTTTGAATCTTGACTGAGTAGCAAACTACCTCCTGACATTCCGGTTTGTACAACTCCCAATGTCTTCAGCTATTCCCCAAAAGAGAGAATGCTCATGAAGAGCTGGCATTTTCCCAGACTACGTTTATTGCTCCTCTCCCCCCATATGAGCTGTATCAAGGTGTCTGTAGCGCTGCCTCCAAGCCTTACGTACCCGGTAGAGGCCAGCAACTTAAACTCAAGAAACTCCTAACCCACATATAAATTACGATTTGAGTTCATTTGTCATTGCTGTTGGAGAAAGGTCAGCTACGGGTGCTGCTGCAAACAAACGTTAGGCAAGGTATAAATGAGATGGAGTGGGTCTAAACAGTCCTGGGCAGGCAGTCATCGTGCAAGCAATGTATCTGGGTACACTTGGAGGTGAAACTTTTTTTTTTAATTGGAAGCAGCAGTGGCTGTGCAAAGACAGATAGGATATGCTGTTGGAGTCTTACAGGAATTTCAGATCTTTTTATGGTAATGTTTTTGAAAAAACTGTTACAACAATGGGTCTAAGAGTGCAAATACATATGAATTGTAATTTTATTACTTTTAGTCTAGCATCACATTTGTAATGTTATTTATTAGTCACTTTGGTATATGGATTTTAAAGAAGATATTATTCCCTACAGCATTACTAGTGTGCTGCTATTAATATTTAAAATCTGTTATACAGGACTGCTGTGAGTTTGATCTTCAGGGTATTCAAAACAGTACTTAAAAAAGAAAACAGACTCTCTTAAGGAAAAGCCTCAACACTGTAATAAAGTCTTTAAAAAAGACGTCAGAAAACATAAAGTGAAAAATATTAAAATGAAAGTATTTCTGTAAGTACTTGAAATCACTGTAAATAATACATGTGGGTTCTTTTAGCCAAACATTTTTCCTTAAAGTATCTGTCATTCCACACTTGCCTCTGAGTGTGTCATTGTTTGGGAGATTTAATCGTGTTGATTATGTACCATCTCTTCTCTGACAAAGACCCTTAGCACTTAACAAACCTTTAATGATATTATCAGGTGGAAGAACCACTTTTGCAAGCAGGGAAATGCAGCCAGCACGGGCATGGAGTGTGGCCACTGCTTAGTAGCAAGGCAAATGTGCGTCACAGTCATGGAAGGAATAGCTGAATTTGATCCAGTGGTGAAATAAACAGTAGTCCCAATTTATTCATCACCTAAAATCTTAGAAAGGGTGGCCAGAGAAGTCCTATAATCTAGTTCCCTGGACCAGAGTAAGTTACTGATCCAGAAGGGCAAGAGCATGACAGCAAGAAACCACCCGCATCATTCCCTGCAGCAGAGCAGGGCAGAAACAGGTTTTACTTCCTGCAGCACTTTTCAAGATTAAAAATATTATATCTTGTTTGTTTGTTTTTTGTTAGCCGCTGCTCTTAGCACTTTGAGGAAGTCATCGGCTACTTCGTGTGGCTGGAAGAGTCCCAGTCCCCGCCCAGCAGCGAGAGGCAGGAGCATCTGGACCCCTGTGGAGCAAGATGGAGGTCTGAGAAACGGAGGGAGGGAGGGAGGGGAGCGCGGTGTCTGCAGTCCCGTTACCCGGTAAGGGAGGGTGAGCCTCCCGCAGCCCTTGCCAAAAGGGGTGGGAATAGGCTGAGAGGGCAGCAGCAGCTTGATAGGTGCCTTCTGCTGGTGAATCTTGTGCTTTGGTCGACCCAGCGCTGAGGGATCTGGGGGAGTTGGGAACGGTCAGGGGGAGGGTCATGGTTGGACTGGAGGAGCTGCAAGGGCTTTTCCAACCTGGATGATTCTGGGATTCATGGGATGGGGGTACTCCCGTGATTCGTGTCATCGCTGTGCAGTTCCTGATGCCCAACAGGAACATCAAGAGCCTGTTTCTTTGCCCAGTTCATAGCTAGCGATTCACACAAGATTGAGCAGTTCCAGAGACAAGACAGATACAGGTCCTCCCTCAAGCAGCTGAAGTCACAGTTGTAGTTTTGCTCCTACAGAAGCTGTGGGAGACCCGCCTGCAAATTCAACACTGAATCAAAGCAGGAACGTGGGTCCCTGGCACCCTGGAAAAGTGTTTTCAGTCCTCAGGTGCATCATGTATTCTCAGGGCAGCCTCACTGGTTTGGATCAGAAAGTTTCAGTCTGGATTTGAGACTCTTTTCCTAATGAAAGCTTCATTTAAAAGCTACCCAATCCTGGCTAGTCTACAAGATAAGATATAAACAGGAGGAAGGATAGTGTCTCTCTCCCTTCGGTGGTTCACAGCCATCTCGTATGTGGGATGGTGGGTTTGGGACTGTGGGTTCCTGCCAGACTTCGCCCAAGCATGTGTTTAAGCAAGGCTGAGTGCAAAAAGAGCCGAGATCCCAGTCAGCATCTCTGCAGAGTGCTGCAGTACTGCTACCAGTAACTGTGCTCGGGGCTGACATTGCACTGAATTGCATCATCAGAGATGCCAGGTTTTGAAATGTCAGCTGAACTGCAGCTCCTTTTCCTTAGGTGCTGACTGTCAACTTGAAACATCTGGTTTATTTTGCAGATCCTCCAATGTTGGCCAAAACAACTCCAAAATAAAAAAACAGTTCTAACGTTCAAACCTGTTTGTTTATGCTGAATCTCTGGTGGCAGCCAGCTACTGCTGACCAGAGCACTTGGAAATATCTTGAGATTGGAAAGTTCCTGGACCACTGAGGAGCCACATGAGATGGGGTACAGGACATCTAAGATGCATATCAGTGGTGTGTCGCTGGTTTGCTCCGTGCCCTTCAGCAACTCATACCTGCTTTTACATCTATTTTGGGGTAAGTATACTTACACGTATTTTGATGTTTTACCTATTGCAGCTATTTTGCAAAATAGCTATCAATGTGTCGTAGTTTAACCCCAGCTGGCAACTAAGCACCACACAGCTGCTCGCTCACTCCCCCCACCCAGTGGGATGGGGGAGGATATCGGGGGGAAAGAAAAGTAAAACTTACAGGTTGAGATAAAGACAGTTTAATAGGACAGAAAAGGAAAAAATAAAAGTAATGAAAATAGTAACAGAATTAGAATATAGAAAACAAGCGATGCACAGTGCAGTTGCTCACCATTTGCTGGCCAATGCCCAACCTGTTTCTGAGCAGTGGTCCCTGGCCAGCTTTCTGCCCAGTTTATATACTGGTCAAGATGTCATATGGTCTGGAATATCCTTTGGCCAGTTGGGATCAGCCGTCCCGGCTGTGCCCCCTCCCAGCATAATGTGTCCCCCCAGCCTGCTCGCTGGCAGGGCAGCATGAGGAGCTGGAAAGTCCTTGACTTACTATAAACATCACTTAGCAACAACTGAAGAAAATCAGTGTGTTATCAATGTTATTCTCATCCTAAATCAAAAGCACACCACTATACCAGCAACTAGAAAGAAAATTAACTCTATCCCAGCCAAAACCAGGACACAGTGTCTCAACTGGATGCTTTGAGAGAGCTAATTAATCAATGTTAGCAAAGCATTTGGTGTTCTTGGATAAAAGGCACTACAGAAAAACAAATTATTATCCCTTATGTTGTAAGTTGGATTCCACTCCATTCCTAAATAGTTGCTTTATCTAAGGCTGATAGCAAAACCCAACAAGCTCATAAAAAAAAAAAAAAAAAAGTAAGACACGGTTGCCTGAGGGCATCCTTAATCAGGGAAGATCTCTCCTTTTCAGATGAAAAAGACATCTACAGTGAACAATTTCCCTAGCCAAGAAACAATAAAGAAAAGGCTTCCCATGCGAAGTGAAATAGGTGGTAATTACTTTGCGGCTAGAGAAGGGGTGTGGGAAGAAGGCTGAGACAAGCATCCCACTTCTGAGCCACTTAAGCTCTGAAGGAAGCCAAAGCCCAATGGCTCCGTTAGGAATCAGAGGTCAGAGGTCCGTATCCCAGCCGTCCCATAGCCGAGAAAAGTCATTTAATCATCTCTAGGTAGGTTTCCGCTACCACTAGCTGCGACTGTACGTTTGTACTAGTACTTCCCTGGTTAAAATTTTGTGATTATGGCTCATCCTCACTTCCCCTGAGCTTCCTGTCCTCAGGAGCTCTGACACCAATCCCTTGTGTAATTTGAGGAGTTGCAACAGCAGAGACACGTCGAACGGGTGTGCACGCAAACCCCGTCACTGCACGCATTAGAGTAAATCCGGCCTCGTGTTAATTTTAACCAGCTTGTGAAAACTGAGCTTTCTCTGTGCTCTTACTTCATTGTTTAGAAAAACGACTGGTTGGTGAGGTATTGTTCTTGCAGATGGAGGGAAACTTCTGCCTCCAGTAATATCTGTGGAATGAAGTTGCCCGGAGTGGGCATGCTACGGCTGTGTGAGCTGGTAGTTTTCCACAGCCTTTACCCACTATCAGGACATCAACCTTTTTCCATTAACTCATCCTTTCTGCAGCTCTGTGGTTTCCTGTGCTTGTTCTAGTGCGAATTTCCTTCCATCCACAACTTTATTGTGCAGCTTCTACTTCAGGAGGCGAGAGGTTTGCCCTTGTTCTGATAAGTGTGAACTGCTGAGGGCACACAAAAAAAAAAGCGCTGCTAATGCCCTACATTTCCAAAAGCCCTGCGTGTTCTTTCTGCTGCCATAGCTGAGACATCAAAAACCCGTGCTGCCTCAGCATATCTAGGCACCAGGAAACGCTGGTTTAAAATGAATTTTGCCAATCTCTCCTGTCTCTTCAGCAGCACTGGAGTGCCCAGCGCGGCGTGGATGACGGCGTTTCTCCCGGAGCTTGGCAGCGCGGGTTCTGCCGGCTGCGCCCGCTGCTTGTCGCACCCCTGGTGGTTAATGTTGCTGATGGGGCTGGCCCTGCTCCTTCCACTTATTCCAGCTGATTTTTGCCCTGGGATGAAGTCTCCTCGGTGACACCACCTGCGGGAAGGAACCGACCCGCGGAGCTCATGCACCTGGTGATCTAAGTGAAAAGGTGCCGCTGGCTCAAACTGCATCTCAGCCTGTTTGTGTGGTGCTGCTGCTCCCGTCGGTCGCCCAGTGCAGGAAAACCAAGTGAGGTGGAAGGCAGAGGAGGCTTTTGCAGTGCAGGCGTGCCCTGCCAGCTCTGGCACGTGGCCTGCAGCAAAGCCACCGTGGCGAGGAGGGGAAGAGCAGCGAGGGGCTCCTCCTGCACTGCCAGCCCAGCCGGCGGCTCCACGCACCTCCTGTTTGCTGGAAGTACCTTTTGGACAGGAATCTAAATTGGCCCTGGGGAGGGAGGAACAGAAACACAAAGAATGGGGCTGAGCCACCTGTTGATTTGGCTTCTGCTGCCTTCCAGGGCTTGGTTTGGTCAATTAGTTCTGGGTTTATACAGGTACTGAAGAGGACTTGCTTTCCCTCTGGCTGTGTCCTTTAAGACAGGGGAAAAAAACCTAACAGTTGGTGCCTGTGTACAGATAACTCTACATCAGCCTGTTTTGCTGGCCTGGGCACCTGGGCTGACGGCAGTTCTAACACTCCTGGTCTGCTCCTTGATGCCCTTGCGTTGAACTGATGTGGAGCAGGAAAAACAGCTGACACTTTCTCTGAACTGTTGCTCTCTCCACGCTGGAACTGGTACCAGTGCAGCTAAACTCTGCCCATCATCTCTTGCACCTACACTAGTGAAAACTGTAAGTATACAGACCAGAGCTTAATAGTAAGTTGTTGCTAGTGTTCTTTGTTTGGTTGTTTGTTTTTTTTCTGAAGCAAATGGATGTATTTGGCTGTTAGCAAAGGATTTGAGTGTATTCTGACGTCACGTCATCTGTGGCATGGAAATTAATTTGAAACCTTTTGGGTTTTTTTCCTGTTGTGAAAAAAAGCATAACTAAATATTTCTCACACCAAGATACCGTATCAGGGTGGTATTTACCTATCTAGAGTAATCACAAAATAATACTGCAAAATGAGAGTGCTCCCATAAAGCTCCCTAACAGAATGGGGGTTGTGCATGTGCAGTTTTTGATGGAAATCAGCTGGGCTGGGGAAGGGTGCAGAGGTCGCTCATTTGCTGTAGCTGTGACCCTCATAGTCATCGTTAAAATCAATTATAAATACTGATTCTCTTGTTTTTATGCTTATGAGGGAGTATGTAGTTTTCAAAGCAAAGCTCTCGGAAAGCTTCTGGAGAGAATGTAGGCTGTACGTTTTCGCTCTAAGTAAACAAATTAATGTATTTGAGGCTTCTGATGACAAATTCAGATAGCAGTTCCTACCAAAGCAGCATCATTTAATAGTCATTCTGTAACACTTATGGATCAAAGACCCAGCTCAGGTTCCTTTGCATGTTAATGAATTGTGTTTTAATCGTTCAGTTTAGACTTTCTAAAAAGGAGACAACTTAAAAGAAAACAGGTAGTGATGAAAATGTCTCTTCCAAGGACTTTAGTTTGTCCTGGAGACCTACTGTTTGAAAAAATGCCAGATTTGGGGAAGAAACTGGTCCCTGATCCTCAGATTAACTCTTTTTTTGCATTCAGGGACGAGGCCGATCAGGGATGTTCTGTTCATTCTTCCACCAAAAGTTCAGGAGGGCAAAGTTGTCTTCCCCAGATTTCTGGGTCAGTTCAGCTGACGAGGAATCACAGCTTCCCACTGTGCAGTAGAGTCTTATAGGTTACATGACTCTTGGACTAGTCTTAAATTTGATTGTTTCACCGTTTAATTGCAAAAGACCTGATGAATTCTGCAGGTATAAACACCCAGTTACAACTCGTGCACTGCTGCTGTTGTCTTTGCAGTCAAGAAACAGGCAGTAGTTTATTGATTGCTTTTAAAGTGTAGCAGTGTGCCCTGACCGTGGTGAGGGAGGAGGACTCCTTTGTGTGATCCTGCCTTCTCCTCTATGCTATTCCTTCACCTGGCATTACCATTCATTAGTCTGAACACAAACTGGATTAAATCAATATAGCAAGTCTCTGACGTCCAGCTTCCGCTGAGATGGGAAGAAAGCGAAGCACGAGCAGCCCCTGCTGAGATCAGGCCCCGTATTCTGAAGCTGACGGTGCTGTGACCTGCTCTTGTGGCCCTGACACCCCAACACAGCCACGGTTGGAGTCCGTCTCTCGGCACCGCCGTTCCCTGGGCAGGACAGAAACCAAAGCTGGTGCCTGCCCGCGACCCCAGCCCAGCTACGATGTGATGTGGCTGAAACTGGCGGTGACCTCGGTTTGTGTCAAACTTCCTTTGCTTTGAATCCCGCAGGACGCGCTTCAAACCCAAAACGACCAACTCCGGAGCGGGCGAAACCATATGTTCTGACAGACACCCGGCCACCGAGCAGCCTCCAGCCGGACCCGCGAGGGATTTCAGTGAAACCCTGGCCCGGGCCCGCGGGTCCTTGTGCCGCTGGCCCATGGTGGGACGTTCCCGGTCCCCGAGCATCGGCGAGAAACGCCACTTGGCTGGGAACCTGCGGAGGGCTCCTTTGTGCTCCTGCCCCTTCCTCGCCGGGATGAGAGGTTGGATTTGCCGCCTGCGGGCTGTTCCTCCCTTCTCCTCCCCGCCCGCAGCTCGCCGGGGCAGAGAGGGGCCCATCGGCCGGGCTTCTGCTCCGCGCTTTTTCCGCGCAACAACGCGGGGGCTGCGCGAAGCGGCTCCGCGCTGAGCCACCCCTCAAGCGCCCGCCGCCCCCTGCCAGGCGGAGGCGGACCCGGACCCTGCCCGCCCACCGCAGAGGGAAGGGGGTGCCGAGGGCTGCTCCGGCGGCTCGGGGGGGATTTGGGGGCTTTGAGGTCTCGTTTTCCTCCCTGGCCCCGCCCCGCCCCGCCCCGCCGGCGCGGCTCCCGCGGCCGCGCATTGTGCACCGCGACGCTGCCCCGGGCGGCAGCACCGGCCCCGGCCCCGCTCCCTCCCCGCTGCGGGGCCGCCGGACACCCCACCCCATCCTCCTCCTCCTCCTCTTCATCCCCATCCCCATCCCCACCCTCCGGGCCGGGCCTGCGGCTCCTTCCCGCCGCGCACGGTGAGTTGGGGGGAGCGGTCGGGGTCTGGGGGAGCGGCCGCCGGCGGGGCTCTGCCCAGCCCGGGGGGGTTCGCCCCGGAAAATTTGGGAGGCGGGGGTGGTAAAGCGGCTCAGTCCCAGTGTCGTCGTCCCACCCCCGGCGGACACGGGGGTCTGCTGGGGGGTGGCTCCCGGGACCCTCCTGCCGCCGGGGGGGCGGTGGCAGGGCTGGGGTCTCCCGTGGGAAGGGGGGGGCTGCGGGGGGGGCGGCCCCGGGGTCTGAGGGGGGCTCCCGGCTTTGTTCATCCCTAGGAAGTGCGGGCGAAGGCGGCCCCCGGGGCCGTTTAGCCGATTTCGGTTCATCGCAGACCTCTGGCTCGCAGTTTTTGCACATTACGTGAATATTAAATCAGTGTTGGTGCGGACACTCATCCCCCTTTTTATTTTTTTTTTTCTTACAGTCTGAAATAGCTCTGCCAGGTAACTGGAGTTGACTCCAAACGGGATTCCTGGGGGTTGACTGCTCTGAGCCCTATTCACGCAAGTAAGATCTGCGTGCATGAGTAAGATATTTTTTTTGCAGAATGATTTTGCACGTTTCTACCCAGATGTGTACAATCTCTGATGGCTTTTGCAGAAGGTGGGCTTGTCCATTTTAATTTGTGTGCGTGTGTGCAGTCGCTGTTAATTTTGGCAGCTCGTAAGGGATCGTTGGTGAGGGTCCGGTGTCTTCGTTTTCCTCAAGAATACATTAAGTTGGCTCTACGCCAGCGTTTTAATATTGTAGAAGCAACATGAGAGGCAGCCTTAGAAAAAGGATCGAGGAAATGATTTAGCTTTTCTGGTGTTCATCGCTTCCAGCCAGCGTACTTTTAAGCATTTAATTTTAAATTAGAGGAAACAATCAGCTTTTGTGTTTACCAGCATGTTGATTAATAACGGAAACATAGGTCTAAAGCTAAATTTTGATGCTTCGTTTAAAAGAGGTGCTTTTCTCCTGTCTGACATGCCTGTTAGCTTTTAGGAAAACAAAGACTGTGAGGCAATAGTTAGGCAGCTTTCTTATGATTGGAATAAAAGAAGTAGTTCAGTGTAGGCCAGTGATAGGATAATGGACGTGCTTGGCATCTCGTGCGTGGTTGGATGTAGAGCTGTGGTGCTGCCTCGCAAAACTGCTCTTTGTTCCTAACTTCTCCCAGGACCAAAGCACAGTGCATCTAAAACTTACTTCTGGGAGTCAGGTGAATCCTGAATATAACTCGAGTTTCTCTGTGGTGGGCTGTTGATAGGGGACTAAGCAGGTAATGACAGGGATACACCGTTGATCACATGACTTAATGCTCCATCTTTCTTTTTCTCATCAATAACCCAATTAGGGGAAGACTCTGGAAGGAATATGGAATTAAGACACAGTGGATACACAATAAGAAAGGCACTGCAAAACAGAAGTACTCCTCACCTAAGACAGAGCCAGATTTTGAACGCACTTAGGCTTGTGCTTAGGCTCTAGAGTAAATGGCTAGCTTTTTGTGTCTTTCTTTTCAGTTCACAAACTTTTGTATCCATAGCTCTTTGGGGGACCTTGAGGGAAATGTATCTGTATAAATCAAATTCTGAGTCTTCAGCACTTAAGAAAATGAAGCCTGGAGCAGTGCAGAAAGTCTGAGCCTTGGGTTACAGACGTACCTCCCCCTATTTCCATTCTAGAGGCATGTCCTTTTAATTTTTATGACAGATAGAATTATAGTTGTAAAATGTAGCCACAATAAAGAAAGCCAGTAAATTTTTTTTGCTAATGTAAAAGCCAGCGGGATTAATGAACAGCTCCATAAATACACAAGATAAAATGCAAAATGGGTAATAGAACTGGAAGTGGCACTTAATCTTTGAGCAAAAATAATAGGTAATGGCTAAAAATAGTATTTCCTGTTTCAACAATAGAGTTAAATATTGTAATGGATATTAACTGCAAGAAGGTAGACTGGTCCAGAGCTGGAGGCTCTGACCATTTGTATCCACTGACCTTCTGGCCTACTTCTTCATTTTCCTTTAAAGTATCACTCTTGTATGTGTGTGTGCTAATAAACCAACCACTAATGCAAACCAAAAAGCTGATCTTTAAAGGGAAAATGGGAGCTTTTTTTACTGCGTAATAATTGCGCTGTGATTTCTAGAACTTCTGGTCTCGTGTAGCTCAGCGCAGACTGCTGAGCTGTATTCAGGTCGTGCCTCGATCTGCACGAGTGGTTGGTCCCACACGTGGGCAAGAGCATCCTTGCACCAGATAGAAAACGATCAGGTCTGTTTCTGATTATTTAACAGTGTTTGAAGTGTTTCAGCATCGCTGCTAGAGAAATGCCTTCGTATTAAGGTCAGTGAAGAATTTGCCTCTCCGACAGCCCTGGCCACAGCCTCTCAAGGAGCTGTTGAATTATGAGAGCTGGTAATTATCTGCCTACATCTGTGGCCTGGGACTCGTTGACACTGAGCACAAAGAAGAGAAGAAAATGACAAATACTCGTCCAGAAGCATGTCCTCTCCGTGACGTTTGCTTTCCCCTCGGTTTCTTAGGGTAAGGCTGGCGAGTTTGGGGTGTGGAGAAAACAGTGACTAATTAGCTAGTGCATATCTAGCCCTTGAAAGATGGAAAATATGGTGTGGGGATGATGTGAATTAAGTGCTGTTATTCCCTGCTATTAAAGAAATTGCTTGCCTGCTCTGCGTCTCGAGTGGAGTCGTAGGCGATTTTAAAGCATCATTTCAACTCTGGTTTAGGTCTGTTTAAGCAGAAGGGCCAGGGAAAGTCTTTCAGTCGGAAAAAAGAATAGGTACAAAATTTTCTTGTTTAAGTCTTTTTTTTTTTTTTTAGTAGCTGCAAAATCTGTATATATGGGAGGGAGGAAAAGGGAGTCGAATGAAGCCAAGCGAGGAGCTGTGGTGTGAGGTAAAATTCTGATATTGTTCTCTCATGCCACCCCGCAAATACATTTGCATTTAAAATTTCCCGGCGAGCCAAACCGTAGGGCCGGTGCAGAATGCTAAACGAAACCTGACAGCTAACTGGGAAAACGCTACAGAAAGGTGCTGGGCATTCCCTTGCTCGGACAATCGACTTGGAGATTGTTTCTTGTAACGATTGTGGCTCTGAAACAAAGACAGGTGCAGGAAAAAAATGGGGCATCAATTGTATTCTGAGCTGTTTTCTCTTGAAAGATGTTTACTTTCTGTCACATTACGCTGTGACTGCTGGAAGACTCACAGGAACTGTAAACCCCAAGTCCCTTCCTGCCCATCAGCTAGCCACAATATACTCCTTTGTGTCGCTCAGGCTGAAATTCAATCTGCTGGGGGGGCTGAGGGGTAGTTCGGGGCGCAGTTTTGATCTGAAAGATATTGGGTGTCTTGACCAGGGAGGTCCCCTCAGTGCTGCGTGTGCGAGCAGGCGAAGCAGCTGCTCTTCTGGGGAACTTGGTGATGCATCTCCCGTACAAGAATTAAATGTATTTATGCTCCGTGGTGGCGTGATGTAGAAGTCAGGATGATGACAACCGGGGAAGGAACGTGAAAGGCATCAGAAGAGCTGGGTGGGTTTTTCCCTCTTGGGTGTCTGCAGTTACTGGCAATGAACTGTCCATCTTCAGACAGGCCGAGGGTGCAGAACAATCTGAGGAGGCTGAGGGATGGAAACAGGAAAATAAAATGGACGATAGGTTAATGTGTGTGAAGGAGCACCCACAAAGTCACGGGGCTGAAACAAATCAAGGGCCACGGCTGCTGCAGTGAGGCAGGAGCACAAGGCAGCTCAGCTGTCCCCAACACCCCGGTGATGAACGGAGGAGTAACGGGCTTTATGTCTGGCTCCCTGGCTTAACCACAGGACACCTGCCCTTGGAAAGCTTGAGAGGGAAGGGAAAGAGCTGATTAGGAGAGCGAGGGGGCTGATTTCTGAGGAATGAGTAAAAACACTTACTAGAGATAGGTTAAGAAGCAAAGATACCAACAATTTCAGGTGTGAGTACTCAAAGAGATAATCACTCGGCCTTTGCAAGAGGGTGCAACTAGACTCAGCAGGCTGCAAAAGAGAAGGTAACTTGAACATCAAGAAAAGCTTCTTGATGGAACAAACCTAAATAATCTTCTGTGAAAAATGCTGGTAGCCTTGTTGGTTGGGGTTTTGTAAAGCTCCGAGAGAGCCCTGGAAAGTGTTCTGCAGGGCTGGCAGTTCAGGGTCACATCTCCCCTGGCTGACCCGTGCCTGGGGATTGGGGTGGGGTTTTAGGAGCAAGGCTCTGTAGTTAAGCAGGACAACTCCTCTGCTGGGAGTTGGCTTCTCAGCTCCCCTCTGGTCTGCAGGAGGGGACAGCGGTGTTCTCTGGAGCTTGGATTAGATGCCTGTGAGGAGGGAGATGGACTGTGTGAATGAGTAGATCTTATTCCATCTTTTTAGCCTGTGTTCCAAGAAATACATGAACACTTACCTTGCTGGCAGCTGACACACTGTAAAACAGACGCTGCAGCATCTCGTGTGCCTTTCTGACCAGGCAGTGAGGAAGGATGGGAGGAGGGAGGTGATGGAAGACACTTTCCTGTGGCGAGCGCAGCAGCTTGGCTAGAAACATTGCTTGGTTTACACTGACTGTTAATCTGTGTCCTTGGACCCGTGTTGAATCCTCCTCTTGAAGAAAAGCTAGAAAGCAACAGGCTTGGGGTGTTTTCCTGCTTTTAAATTCCAGCCGTTATCAGAGAAAGAAAAAAAAAATATATTCTTGGACAGCAGTTACCTCTCCGCTCGCTGAGTCCTGCGATAGATGCACCCTGGTGTACTTGCAGAAATGCCAAGAGCAGGTTCCGAGGGCTGCGTAGCTCTGCTGGAGTTGTAGGTGATGCACAAACTGCTTCGAAGGGCCCAGGGCCCTGATCCAAAACGCGCCACGGTCGGGGGAGAGGCTGCTGCTTTGGATCAGCTCCAGCAGTTCTTCAGTCCAAGGTCTTATGTTTGCTTGGATTTAATCAGTTTCTTCAGGATTAAGGTATTTTTTTGTAGAATGTGGTTCCAAGAATATACAGAGGTTGCAGTTTTGAACTTCATTAGTTCTATGGTGTACTGTGTATTGGGGATAGTGTTCCGGGTGTGTCTTCAGGTACACACAGTGGGTCAGTTCATGAAAAATCAGATTATTCACTCAGTACTGTGATGTACAATCATATGATAACGTACCTCTCCCGTGTGCTTTGGTGTCTTAACATACAGTCTATCCTCCACTGGATTTCTTGTATCCTAGAATAAACCAGAGTTTATATAAATTAGACATGTTCCTACTGCAGAACAGGTGGAGTTATAAGTGCTCAGAGATGGTGTGTTGTTGCTAGATAGGGAAGAATATTTTTATCCTGATTTATAGAGGCTGCGTTAAAAATTTGAGACAGTTTGTCTTCAGTGTGAATGGTTTATTGGAGGTCAGGCAGGAAAAACACTGACAAACAGTTGCAGTGCTGGCTTAGGGATGACTCTCCTTTAATTGAGTGTAACTTGAGTCGTAAAATCTCCTCATCTGCTGACTTGGTACCAGGTTTTTGCTTCCTGCGTTGTCCATTTGAAGTGGAAAGTCAGAAGAAAATAAACTATGAACTTGTGTTGCCTTGATTGCAAAGGAAATCAGAAAGATGAGGCAAGTTAAGCATTCTTCCAGAAGGTGCATTAACCCAACTTGGATGTGCTCATCCAGCCCCTCTGTCAGCCAGTACTGCTGGTTTCCCTTTCACCGCTATATTAATTTTTCTTTCTGTAAAATGTTCTGTTACGGTTCTCTCCAGGAAGAGTGGAGGGCCACTTCTTTTTCCTTTGATTAGCTACTCATATCCTGATCTAGAGAAATACCAGCGGACTGGTTGAATTTGGCAGTTTTCACTGATTCCAACAAGTAAATTAACTTCCCATCCAGTTGTTGCTGGAGGAGGAATACCCGCTGTTGTCTGCAGTAGTTCATAGGGATCACTTGGGTTTATAGGATCAGTTACTCTCTAAAGTACGTACAGAGAGTCTTGAGATTCACTCCTGGCTGCTCCACTGGTGGTTACCAGGACTCTGTGGTCATGGTTTTGCTTGTTTTGCTGTGTTTTGTGGTGTGGTTTTTATTTTTTCTTGATTTGTTGGGGGTTTTTTAATTTATTTTAATTTTTGCTCTGGAGGACTAGGCAAAGGCCGCTGTCAGCAGGTTATCGGACTTAACAAATCACTGGGTTGGTTTGGTGTAGCAAAACCTCTACTCCTAAATAAAGCATCGTTCCCAGTATAAATAATCCTGTAGTGTATCCTATCAGTGAGGTCTGAATCGGTTCAATTCAGAGTGCCAGGAAAAAGACATTCTTGTGGTAATTCTGGCATCCCTGAAGATAGAAAGTATTGGAAAATTTGAGAGAGAGCTTGTTCTCATAAAATATCCAAGCTGGTTTTGTATAACTGAGAAGCAGCTTGGAAAGTTCAGATAAGAAGCCAGATGTTGGCCCAAACTTGTGAGATTTGCTTGCATGGATCAAATTTGGCATTACAGCATGCTTCCCAAATTAATTCTGTAATGTGGAAAACCGACTCATGCTGGAATGACACTTTATTCTGCATGACTTTTGTTCATTTATCATTATGAAACAATTTCCTGGAGATACTCAGGCTTAAGTATGTGTTTGCGTGACTCCTAGAGTTGTCTGTGGTTATACTGACAGGAGAGAAAATATTAATGCAGGTTAGAAGATAATTTTTTCCCATCTACAGCACTGTGTATACCTTGTTACAGTCATCGAGGATTTCTCAAAGTTTACTGGAAGGTTTAATTTGAAAAATGGTCCCAACCAGGAATGAGATGCAAGGTTTATGCTTAGCTTATTTGGGCATAGTAAACTCCTCTTTTGCTGTTTCTTAGGCTCAAGTTTTTAACATTGATAATAGGTTACTGGCATCATCCCTTTTTACTCTTTTGCTGGGAAAAGAGTAATCCAAAGAATATTTATCAGCTGGTTTAAATTTGATTAACTTGATTTCCCTTTCATGGAGTTTTTAAGTGTTCCTTGAGAGATGCAACTGAACTGCAGAACTGTTCTCTCCCCCAGAATACATCGAGGTTGGTCTTGAATTCCCATGAAGGTTTCTCAATTGTTCACATTTTAATCCTGGCCCCTCATACTTATTTTGTAGCATATGGAAAGTCCTGTAGATGCTAAGTCTGGTAGCCTTTGTCGTGCTTATTTAACAAATAGTTCCAGTCCCTTATTTATCTGCTTCAGTATCTCTTGTTTATTGATGACTGGAATTTTTTTTCTGTCTTTAAACCCTTGTGTTGAGGAGCTAAAACCACCCTGTGCTAGGCAGAGTACAAGCACAGAACAAAGGACAGTCCCTGCCCTGCACATTAACACTGTCTTTTTATGACTAAAGGCGGGAGATTCCTCTTAACTGATCTGTACTCAGCCCTCTCCAGACTCTCAGTTGCCACTTTAGCAGATTTTAGATATCCTAGAGGGTAAATCTCCAGTTTAGGGAAAGCGATCTAAAACCCAGCGTCGCTGTTGCAAAAACAAGTCTCCTTCTTGTTGGAAGCTGTAAAAATTTAAGTTTCTAAAGCCTACCTATCATCTGTGTGCTTAGGCAAAAATGGGATGCTGTTTCTTCTTCTTTGCCTTGCTTTTCCTCTCGCTGAAGGAAACGGGCTGATGAATGCTCAGGCAAAATGTGCCCCTCCTATTGTCTGTCATGTTTAACACTGAATAAAGAAGCTGTTGAAAGAAGGGAAGCAAACAACAGTAGAGAACCACCACTGAAAAAGAAGATATTCTTCTTCACAGGATTGTGTGATATTAGGATGTTCTTCTTCCCCCATAAATGGTCAGAGTAGAACGGTTCCTTGCTGGCCTAGAACCTGTGATGGCAAGAAGAATGGTGAAAGCACACTGAAATTACAGAGCATTGCACTGCTGAGCACCAGCTGCTGGAGCACTCCCTGCCCTTTGGAGGCTACAGCCTGGACTGGGCTCTCTGTCGGCAGCAGAGGTTTGGAGGCAGAGCCTGGGGATGTCAGAGGGCGGTTACCTGAACTAGGCTCTTTTCTAAGCATTCCTCGGTTTTCCGTTGGTTTTCTCTATGGGTGCTTAGACATACGCAGACATAGATACACGGGCAGCCCACGATGTTCAACAGACTGAGCATGAAGGCTGACCCAGTGCTCTTAAAACAGCGGCCGCTGCTCGGCAGGTTCTGCCACGCGCCCTCCCTAACGAGTGTCTTGTTCAGGGGATTGGATGGGACATGACCAAGGCCCCAGCGCCAGGCCCCGAGGGAATGGCCTCAAGCTGCCCAGGGCAGGGTCAGGCTGGCTCTGAGGAAGGATTTCTGTGCAGAAGGGGCTGTTGGGCGTTGGAATGGGCTGCCCAGGGCAGGGGGGAGTCCCCGGGATCCCTGGAGGGGTTGAAGAGTCGGGCTGAGCCAGCGCTGAGGGATCTGGGGGAGTTGGGAACGGTCAGGGGGAGGGTCATGGTGGGGCTGGAGGAGCTGCAGGGGCTTTTCCAACCCAGATGGTTCTGGGATTCTGTGTGACTTCCAGAAGGATACATCAGGGATCTAGATGATGCCTTTCTCGTGCAGACACAGCTGGTGGCCAGAGGGCATGGGGCTTGCCATTCTTTGGATCCAGGACATTCTTTTGGTGAAGACAGACCCTGGACAGCTGCTGTGTGATGATCCCGTCGCCAGCAGGTGCTGGGAAGGGTGAATGTGCTTTGTGCTACTAGGACATTCCCCCCAATGCCTCTTGCTTCGTGCTCTTATGGGGAACGCGGGGAATGCTACGTAGCTGTGAAGACCAATGGAGCAGCTGACGTGTCTGTTGGAATTCCTGCTCTTCCAGCCTGAGCTTTCCACAGCCTGGTGAGATATATCTGCTAGAGCCCTGAAGAGCTCAGAATGGCAATTTATCCACGAGTCCTGCTGAGCAGTATCTACATAACTCAGGGCAGGGTCCCCGGTGGTTTGAGCTTTGGGTATGACCCAGCTCTCTGCCACTGTATGATCCCATGTGAAGTCTAGAGGCATCACATCGTGGTTTGGGACGGCTGCAGTGATGAGGAGGACTCCTCCTGGAGGGGCACAGGGAGTTTAGCCTTTGGCTGGCCCCTGCAGCTTCAAGCACGCATTCGGAGATCCCAGATACAAGCAAATAAAAGCCTTTTGCTTAAGTTCCCCACCCCCTCGCCTATTTTTTTTTTTAACTCCTACATCTGCTGTGTTGCACAGTCTCCTGCCTGCCTCTACAAATGAGACCGTAACGGAGCAGATTTATTAAGCTGATAGATTAAAGAACAGGAAATAACAGTGGATTTAGTGGAATTTGAAGATGGTTCTGACCTCTGAGGAGCACAGCGTGGTGTGCTGGAATAAAGCTGAAAGATGGTGCCCTTGGTCAGGTGTCCAAAGTCACGGGGGATGTTTGAAGTCATTTAAGAGAGACTCACTTTGCTTATGTTTTAAAAACACCTTGTTGTTTTGCTGACTCCACAGCAAAGCCCTTATCTTCCTACCTCGGAAACAAAGCACAAAACTTTTAGCATGCTAGTGATGCAGTTCCCTCTCAGGCCAACACTTAATTTATTACGTTTTTTGCTTCCTGAGAGGAAGTCAAATGGATTGTGGTGCTTTGGGTGGTAGCAGGGGGTGCCTCGGAATGGTGAGTCTGGCTCTGTCACACACAAACCTCGATGCTCCTGGCTTTGTAGGTGCTGAGCGTGGTGTGATGGGCTGGGGCTTACCCTGTCATCTTACAGACCTGGGGAAATTCTGAGGGAGCGCTTGAATAAGAAATTTAAGTGCAGGTGAACAAGTGTGGAGAAGTCGAGTAACGTTTATGCATTTACACTTTTGCATTGAGTTTTTGGAGATGAATCTGGCCTTCAGGAGGGGATGCAGTTTGCCAGCCCTGCTGTACGTCAGTGCAGCTCCCTGGTACTGGAGTGGAAGGTGGATGTTTGGCACAACAGAGCCTGATGTGCCTGTGACCTCCTGCCTTGTCCCAGCAAGGGAGGGAAACGACCTTCCAGTTTTCTTTCCTCCCTCCCCGGAAAACCTGGGCCTTGTGATGTAACCCTTAAGCTAAAGCAGTTTAAAACCTCACCAAGTCAACCCATCACTCTTGCCAAAGAGCAGAAATCTGGTCTTTGTTTCCATTAATTCTGCTTCAGTCACCAAACCCCCTTTATATTTGGCCCTTAGGGTGATATTCCAGCTGTTTATTTTAAAGAGCCAGTCTGGCTAACGCCTTCTTGGGGGAAGAGCCTTCCTCTGACAGGGTATAGCAAGCCTGGAGAGTCCCTTGAGTCCACAGAGGACATTTATATTGAAATAGAAACCAGCAGAGCTTTTTACTGGATCAAAAATCCCTGTCTCCGGTGTGTTCGCTGGGTGCCTGCTGCAGCATCTCAGTTGCAGTGCTCGTGGCTCCCTGGCAGCGCCTGGTTTGCATGTTTTCTGTGAACACAAAGGCATCTGTGTTAATCTTTCATTTTCCGGGCGGGTCGGTGTTCTCTTCCAGCCTCTGGCCACCTCCTTTTTCTCAGCTTTTTTCCAAGGTGGAAGTCAAATTTGGTAAAAACGAAGAACAAATATGTGTAAGGGGGATCACCCCAAGTTTTCAAGACTTGAGAATTACTGTGAAAGGAAACCACGTGGGGTTATGCCCTTCTTTATTTCTGTTTGATTTCTCTATAGGAAGTCGGATCCAGCCCAGCCTGTGAGTCTCTGATCCCAGCAAGACAGGCTCTTGCATTTCTTTCATCGGCAAAACCTGTAGCCTTCTGGTCAAATCCCGCCAACCTTAGAAAGGCAGCAGATTATTTCAGCTCTTGAAGGACCTGCCTGCAGGCTGCTCCATCACTGAGGAGCTCTGGGGAAGGGAGTGATCCCCTTGTCTTTGATTTTGTTTTTTGCTTTTGAGGGCTATTTTTGTTCGTGTGGTTTTTTTTTTTCACTTCCTTGAGCATCGCTATCATATCAAATTAACTTTTTAGAGTGTCTTTCTTCTGCCCTTTAATTAGCAGATAAGAGCTACCAAACATCATCCCATGAATATTTCAGCAAACCCAGGACGTTCCTGGTGTGTATATATAAGGTAAACAAACAGAAGGAAAAAACCAGGAGTTTTTTATAGCAGTCATATAATATTAATAGTAGGCTTTCAACTTCTTCTGAGGCTTCAGAATTAATTTTGATTCAGGGAAGTAATTTTTTAATTACCTTTAAATAGAGTACTGAGGAATACAAAAAGCTGCGTCGACTCTGTGTGGGGAATGGAGCAGCAGCGACTCAGACCATCTTTCCTTGGGGACCGCTGCGTTGTTGTCGTGTTGGTGAGGTCTTCAGTATTCAGAGTCGGATACCAACTCTGTGTGAAACAAATGGAGTCTGCCAGCCTTTTGTGGCGTCTTGTAAAAGCCTTTTTCTCCCTCGTCGTTTGAAAATGAAGGGAAATAGGGAGGAATTTTTTGAGTCGTCTGGCTTGCTGCTATGAGATTATGTTGAAACGCTTTTGCTACTCTTTAGTTACCCATGAATGTTTGTGCCTAGAACATACCGTGAGAGAACATATGCTTCTGGTTTTGCTTATGCTTAATTACCTGTTTTTGTGCTGCCTTCCCACAGCACCTACCTTAGTCAGATATTGGTTGGTGAGTCTATGACCGATTAGAGAAGAATGCAAAAAAACCCAGCCAATAATCGTTCAAAATCCTTAAATACAACTAATTTTGTAGATGCTTGGGAGCCTGCTTGATAAAACTCGGAGGAAAAATTGTCCGACTTGTAGTTAATTTTTATTGAGATGCGGTTGCCACTGAAGCTCAGAGAGAGTTTTCCCCACGTAAAAACTCTGAGAAGCTGTGCTCAGGCTGGTGCAGCCTCTCGAGCAGCTTTCAGATTTGGGGTTTGTGTTCTTTGGGGTTTCCCCCCTCTTTGTTCTCTGCATCTGAACCCGTGGCAGCTTTCCAGCATTGTTCTCTGACCTGGCGTGGGGGAGCCGTGCTCTCGCCGCTAATTCTGCAGAGACTGAGCCATAACTTCAGGGGGAGGTTGGGGGTGCCAGCTCGGGGTAGGTTCAGAGTCCCCCGCCTGCCCGCACGCCTCAGCTTGTGGTGCCTCCCTGTTTTATGTGCCTCTTTGTTACTCAGTGAAGGGAAGCGCTACCAAAGCTGGCCATCGCTCTTCAGGTTTCTTCTGATTCACATTTTTTTTTCTTTTTTTTTGTGACTGGAATAACTGATGCTCCAGTGTAAATACTATGGCCCTGACAAAAGGCTCTCTCTGTCTCCCCCTTCATTATAAACCCTACACAGATGATTGTGTGTCTGTATAACGCAGAACAGTGACAAACAAGACTGCAGGTAACTTCATCATCAAAGCACTTAACTAGTGCCCACCAGCAATGTTTTTGATAAGCTCTACAGTGTGCCTTAATATCCAGATTCTTCCTTCTCTTTGGTTATCCCTTAAATTTTGCTGTTGTAATGCAGAGTTTTCATAAGATTTCCCCAAATCTGGTTTCACGTGTAGTAAGATCTTCCAGTTGAGCTGGGATCTGAAATCTAAATTATGTTGCCCTTCAACTACTTAGAATACTCCGGTGTTGCCTTTGTTTTCGTGGAAGCTTGAAAATTCTCCGGCCGTCTCATCTTTTGTTGAAGAGGCAGTTTTGTTTAGGTTTTAAATGACTCCTACTTGCGTTGGGTTGTTACCCGCTCACAGAAGGGTTGCGGAAATAGCGTTAAAGTTCGTAGGTTTGTGTTTTCCTTGCGCCACCAGAAAATTGCATTGAGGCTTTGCTGAATGACTTGGATAAAACGCAGCAAAGATGCTGTGCTGCCGCCCGCTTTACAGGCTGCTGCTGGTGGTTAGAACACGGAGAGTCAGCCTTTGGCCCAGCTCTTTCATTCCGCCCGTCTGCCAGTGGTTAAGTCTTGCACATGTCTGCTTAGACTGTGCGAGTCTTCCCTAACCCACTCCAGGCAACATCAGAAAGCTTGAGTTAAAAACTTTGCTTGAATAGAATGGCTTCTCGTAGCGCTGGCATGGCTGCTCCTCATCTGCCCCAGGCAGGAGGGATCCCTGGACCCATCACTGCTTTAACCCTCCCGCTTGCATCCGCAAAGGGGTTTGTTTGCCCAGTGTGACAGTATCTAAGCAAAAGCTTAGACTGGTTTAAATAAATCCATTTAACACTAGGGCAGCAGTCGTGTTTTGGCAGAACTAGAGTGTTCCTGTGAGCCTGGACTATGTGTTAGTTTGCAAAATGTTCACCTTTACATTGCCTGGTATTGTGTTTTCCAGCAGCTCTTTCCCTCTCGTCTGCCTGGTGAGAGGTGAACACTTGGGGCATTTGTTTGAGTTGTTTTTTTGTCCACGTGTCTGGGGACACGCTCCCAGAGCTCACAGGGTGCTGTGCAGGGGGCGGGCTGCCCGTGGTCTCTCAGCAGGCAGTAACCCTTCCTTTGGAAACAAACCCATCCATCGCTTTGTGAGCAAAAATCTCAACAGCCATGGAGATTTTGGTAGGAGTGAAGACACAACAGTGAAAGTCTCTCAGGACAACCCGGCAAATTAAAATGGGGAAGAAAAAGACACCACCACCACCCAGACTAAAAAGGGTCTTATTTTAAAAAGTTTAAAGTTGTGTAGAACTTTAGCCAAGTTGTGAACTAGTTGGGTAGTCCAGGATAACTCGTTGTTCTTACCAAGTAGAGGAGAATGGGGAAGAAGTTTTAGGCTTTTCTTTTTATTGATGAATCAGGGTTCCTTTTTTCCTCCTTTTTGTAGTCAGGATGTTTCTTTTCAGCTGATACCAGTTTAGCCCTCAAGATGGTCCTGAGGCTTTCATGTCTGCTCATGACAGTGGCAGGCTGGGACAAAGCGGTGTCGTGGTGGTTGATAAAGTGACATTGTATTCTGGCTGTAGAATAACTGAAGGGAGGCTGTTAGTCATGTTGCTGCTGGTGCAGGTATTCGATCATGACTGTGCTTAGTAGCAGAACCATTGTATTCAACTTTATGTAAGTACATGGAAATAGACACTTAAAATGTGTATATATACACACATATCTGTACACATATTCTAAGTTAATAAAAAATAAGAGGTCTGGTAGAAGCTCCTTGGAGTGAGAAGATACCAGACTGGCTCTGAGGAAGGATTTCTGTGCAGAAGGGGCTGTTGGGCGTTGGAATGGGCTGCCCAGGGCAGGGGGGAGTCCCCGGGATCCCTGGAGGGGTTGAAGAGTCGGGCTGAGCCAGCGCTGAGGGATCTGGGGCAGTTGGGAACGGTCAGGGGGAGGTTTGTGGTTGGGCTGGAGGAGCTGCAAGGGCTTTGCCAACCCAGATGATTCTGTGGTACATAGAGCCAGTGCTACAGCCTCCTTCAGTCCTCCGCTAAATGCCCGATGTCAACTGGCGTGATCTCAATGGACAAATATATATTAGATTTTTCTCTGATTAAACCTCCATCTGCCCTGCAGGAACAGCTTCCAATGGCCTCTCCTCAGCCAATAGGCTGGGTTTTCTTCCTTGATTTCCTTGGAGCTGGTGAGACAAGCCAGCATCACACCTGCCTGCCATTCACCCGCCGACTTTGCTGGTGCCAGACCAGCTGTGCAGCAGCAGTTGCCATCTGTCTGGGGTGAGGGCAGATTGCTGGTACAGAGGCTCAGGAAGTAATTAGAAGGCGAATTTAATTTGCTCTTCAAGCACGTTGAAGTCCAAATATCTCTCTCTCCCCTCACCGAAAGAGTCGGGGCGGGGGGGGGGGGGGCGAAGGAAAGAAAATTATAGGAAGGAAATATAGGGAGGAGAGACTTGAGCTGCATCCTCGCCATCTGTGTGCCTGGACGTGTGCAGCTGCTCTGCCACTGACAGGTTGCTGTCTCCCCACCCAGCACAGACAGCCAAATGACTTGTATCGTGAACACAAACCACTGAAGATTAATACTGGGAGTAAATAGCCTGGTCAGAATAAACTGTACTCAAGAGGCAGAGAGTCTAGCTGCTCAGAACCCTTCAATATCCTCTTCCTTCTTCTCTCATTTCTCCATTCTCTCCACTAAAGATTTTCCCAGAATTTGGGAGCCAAACAGAATTTCAGTGCTTTTTCTGAATAAAATCCCGTATCTGTCAGTGTAGCAGTTCTGGAACATTAGAAGGTTATCTAGAAGCAAAGGGGAATGGCCAGTCGGAGCTAAAGCGGGACTACTTCTGTGCTTAAAATTAGTTAAGGATGTGCTTAAATGCTTCATTAGCTCAGGGACTCCATCTGCTACCTGGGCCTGCATGGTTTCTGACATCCCAGCCCCAGGGGTATGTAGAAGATGCCCTCCTTTTATTTATTAAGTATATATTTTGGATCAGTTGCTGTGGAAATGTGGAAAACAGGCAAACATGGACTTCAGGGTATACTCGAAAGCAAACAAAAATATGGGTTCACCTGTGCAAGGTGTGTGGAGTCTACCTCTCCTCTCCGGGAGCCACAGGCTCTTCCGAGCGGTCTCACAGCCACCTGGGTCCTGATCCAGTATCTGTTGACATCGATAGAAAAGTACCTTGTGTACCCAGTATAAAAAAACACAGCGCAGTGCTATTTTTTGTTTTCCTCTCCTGGTATTCTGAATGATCGTGGAGATTTTCCAGAGCTTGGTCACTGACGAGTGTCCCTTCCTGAGGCTGAAGGACCCTCCAGGCCGTTGTTAATTCCCAAGAACAGCTCTGCACTCGAGTCATTACTGAGAAATTGGATGTTGCTTAGAGGCTCAGGGTGTCTCTCGTAACTGTTTAGAGAGGTGCTGATGGGACAACAGTTTTTACATCCCTAGTATTTGCACTGTAGGACTTTATTGGTGGCAGAAGCACAAAAATGCAGCTGAGTTGAATCCAGGTGCTTTTTGTGATAGTTCTGTAATTGCTGCTGATTCTATTCACCTCCGTTTTTTTGAAGTCAGTTTATTTCCTGCAAAACCCTTCCCTACGCGCCGCCTCCGGCGTACCGAGTCCTGACGCTGCTGCAGAGTTTATCTTGCCTCGGGCTGGTTCAGTGGTGGAGATGGATGGAGCCACATAAACTTGCCAACTTCTGGGTAAGTCCAAGCCCAACGTTCCCATCTCCCCAAACTTTGGCAACGGAGAGATTAGAGACCAGGGCCGTCTTCTCCCAGCAGTAGTTCATCCTCTGCTGTCCAGCCACATCATCCTCGCTAGATAGAGAGGAGCCCAAAACTTCTTTCATATCCTTCCCCCTTTTATTCTGCAGGGGTTCAGGCAGCAGTACCCGCTCTGAGAACAGCAGCAGATGCAGGCTGGGGAGCTGTGTTCTCGTGTTACTGTGTTTCCTTGGGAAGCTTTTGACTAAGCAGCTGCTGTCTCATGCATAGTCAGAAGCTGAGTCTGAGAGTGTAGTAGAAACGTCAGAGGAAATATAAGAAGTCGCTGCCTCCAGCTATTTGCTACCTTTCTTCAAAATCTGCAGGGCTGGTGGAGCAGAAAGTCATCTCAGTATTCCATCTGTCAGCTTCCCTGGCACCTCACCTTCCCCGGCAGTGGAGCTGACACCACTGGATTTTGCACAAAGGCAGAGTCTAACACGTCCCCTCTGCCAGCTTTGCTCTGGTAGAGCAGGGGAAGGGGCAGAAGGGGTACTAGTGTCATTGTTTCTTACATTTCTCTTCACCATCTTGGAAACCATCTGTAATGACCTTAGGATGAACTGCCTACTTATTGTTCTTTTGGTTTTTCTTTGGTTTTCCCCCTCTTCCCTCACGTTATTCAATGCAAGTGGCGATTAATTCTGCTTGCAGGATGTATGGCTGTAGAGAACTACCCATGGAAGGATCAGACTCTCTGTTGTTGTTTGGGGCTTTTCTCCCTCTCTGCAGTCATAGTGATCCTGGAAACTGAGAATTATGAAGTTTCACATTCCTTTTTCCTAATCTATGCCACCCAACCAAAATTTTCTTTTGCAGCCAGGGCCTTGTGAACATCTCTTGTAAAACTCTGCTGCAGGTCGTGTGTATGTCTCTAATCTGGAGGCAATGCTGGCAGCGTTAGGCTTGGTTATCCCTACTGTGGCCATAAGTAACCCCAGATTTGCTCTAAAAATAGAGCAGTGCGAGTGGCTTTTGCTCTGGTGTGTGCCTGAAAGGCACTGAGCCAGAAGCTTGGTGGTTTGAGTGGAGAAGCCCGTGTTGGTGACCCTTAGAGCACCTCCAGCAATGTCTGCAATGAGACAGATAAAGTTGCCAAGGGTGTCTGTGGGCTCTGACCTTGTCATTCCTTTTTGCCATGCAGACTTTAAATTCTCGCTGCATGGGAAGTTGCTTCTGGCTCTGCTTTGCTGACTGGTGCCTCTCCCCCTCTCCTGTTGCTTCTTTCAAAGCTCGATTTTTGCTGGCCCTGCCAGGGAGTGATGGGTCGGCTGAGATTTGTTTCTCTGAGCTGGTTAAGAGTCTCAGCTGCCCGGGATCCATCGGTCTCTTAACCTCCCGTAGAGGGTTGCTGCTGTTCTTAATAGGAAGCTCCTGTTCATGATGGGTGTTTTTCACATCAGCTTCAGAAGCAGCTGCCTTAAATGTGGTCTGGCACCTCTGCAGACAGAGGAGCACTGGGCTGGGAGAGGGGCCGGGTGAGGATGGCTGTGGGCAGCACCTTCCCCCTGCGCAGCGATTGCTTATAAATAGGAAGACAAATTGAAATGTTCCCTTTTTGGTTTTCCACCTCCTGCAGTTCTTGGGAATGAGAAAGGAGGCCAATAAGACATGTTGGCATTTTAGTCAAAAGCAAAGGCAGCTGAAGGAGAATGCCTCTTCTTTTGAGAAATGTTGCTGTAGAGATCGTGCCAGGCTGCTGTGCAAAAAAAAAAAAAAAAAAAAGTCCTGCCTGGATTTGATCGGTTTTCAACTACAGGGGTGTTGAAGCTGACAGTCCCTGTCCGTGAGATTGCCTAAAGTGACTGAGCCAGCAAAGGAAACGCAGCAGGTGCTCGAGTGAAATTCTTCCAAAATGCCCTCGTTTACACTCGCTGCACCCTTTCCCAGTAAAACCCTTTAAATGCTGCTTCAAAGATTCATGAGTTTGAGTGCTTTAATGGAAGCAAAGGAGTCACCTTTCTGTCTCATCCTGAAACAGCCCGTGCAAAGTTCAAAGGGAATTTTTAGTGTCCAGTTCACCCATCCAAAAACTCTTCTCCTGGAGTTACCCGAAGCTTTACTGTTTTATTGAAATCACTGTGGGATGTTGACCTTCATGTGAGACCTGCAAATGGGCAGCCTGTAAAACCAAGGCATTAGTACATCAAATATGAATTTAGCTTAAAATGGTGCACGTTATAAATAGGATTTTCCAGTCTTTTCGTGCTGAAAATGTTGACTGTTTTCCTATCATTTTTATTAAAGCAGAGCCAGGGCAGTGCAGAAAGCTGTAAAAACCTCGATCTATAAAGACACTTATGAATTTGAGGTGCACTGCTGTCAGGATTTCTGTTTTGTCTGTTAAGTTGTAGTCACCCCTTGAAAAATGTGTTACTGTTCTACCTCCACAATTAAATTCACAGCCTGCTTGCGGCGTGAAGATGCTGGCAGAGATGCAGTTGCATTTGCAGGCGTTGCTTGTGAGGTGTTTTCACGTAGCTGAATATGAAGTTGGGGTGCTGTGAAATCCAGTTCACAAGGTGCTCTCTGCCACCGATGGCTGGGCACGCCTGCTGGCGGTTATCGGCGCGTCGCCTGTCCCTGCCATCAGTTAGTCCTTTTGTTAAAGGTTTGGTCTGTGGGAAATGGAGAATGAGAGAGGGTTTAAATATGAATTGTTGGAGTTTTGAGTGTGGGCAGAGGTTTTAAGTAGGAGTTTTGAGTGTGGAAAAAGTAATAATCTGAGATGAGAGGGGGAGATTCTTTTGGGCCTTCAGACTAGGCTGATCCTGTAATTAGTCCCTTAGTTTCATTTTGATTTTTGTGTGTTCTTTTTCTTTGTCTCCACAGAGTTCAGTTTGACACTTTTTAACGTAGAGCTTTCTATAACTTTTTCATCTGACTTCTTTTAAGAGTAACACCAAAGATTTTTGGGATAAATTACTGCCTTTAGGTTTCTATCTTCATAGGCTGATGTCCTCAGAGATGGAAAAGAGATTAAGTGTCACTGTTGGAGCAGAAAAGAAACTCAGCAATAAATGCAACAGATACAGACTGTCAGCAAAAAAAATTCAGCTGTGAGAAGTCAGCATTAAAAACAATCTTATTATTTGTCTGAGTTGCCCAAGGGAAAGTCAATAGGGGCTTTCCTGTCTGTAGCCAGAATTCATCAGAATTCATCCTTTAGATATAATTTGAATTTATACTATGAGCATTAATTCCATTGAAGTGGAATATCTTTTTAAAGGAGAAAGATCAGGGAAGTAAACCCCATGAGAGATACTGACATCTTTTATCTCTTGGGGAAAAAAAAACCCAAAACAACAACAACAAAAAAACCAACTTTATACCTACAAATCTTTCATAGGTCTGAAAGAGTGAACCGGGGTACTTGGGAAGCTGGGTAGGGCATAGGCTGAATCCCACGGTCATGCTTGTTGGGAGCAGTTGTAGACTGGCTTGTTAAATGGCCGGGGAGGGGAAGGCCAAGAGTGCAGAAAGGCCACTTGCTTCCTAGGCTGAAATAAGGCTTAGCTAGCCCAGAGGAAAATCTACACGTATGCAACTCGAGGAATAAAGCCAAGAGTACAGATGGTGCGTTTTACATTGATGTCTTTTCACTTCATTCTTCCTATGCACTTTTTTCCACGCTTCTGGCTGATTGAGCCAAGCTTTGCAAAACTCTGAAAATAGTGACCAAGCCTTTGCGGTTTCCAGCCATCGATGTGCTTCCTGGCCAGCGCAGCCCCAAATTAAAATCTTCTAGTAGAAACCAGTCCGTAACGGTGCTGCTGGGGGTTTTCACACGACAGGCCTTGATCACGTCAGCCTGCCAGGCTGATTGTAGTTTAATTGCAATCACCATTTCCAGCCAGTGTGTTGATTCTTGGCTTGCACCTTTGTAGACTGCAGTCCCTGAAATGCTAGAGCTGATCTGCCGGCCGCTCACGGCTGGGCAGGAAGTCATACCCGCAATGAGGGTCCCTCTGACTGACTTCTCTGGCCGCAGCTGCCGGAGCCGTAGGTGTAAGTGGGGCAACTGTGTCAGCTCCACTGCAATACGGATTTATAGCAGCTCTTGTTGTCAGTCCTGAGAAAGAACTGCCACTCCCTTCGCTGAGCACATTCATGCTGTCTGACAAATGAATTTCACCCACACTCACAAATAATTTTAAAGTACAGTCACTTAGAAAAGGAGGGCAGTTATATTAATGTGTTGTGTAATGCACCTGCGATGTGCGATCCTGTGGTTTACCCTGTATTTTTGAATATTCTCCAGCATTTGGACAACTAGTCTCTCTGCCAGAAGTAGCATTTTGGATTTGAACAAATTCCAAAATAACTGCTTTTTGAGCTGCATCACTACCTTTTCCTCCTCAGCCTCACACACAGAATATACCTGGAAATCACACTGCCCTGTGGCCCAGAGCAGTTTGAGCTGAATCTGAATTTGTGGCAGCTTCAGGGGTCTAAAAACCTCTGGAGTGTGTTTCTTTCCATGCTGGTCAGGAGGTCTCTAAAACTACAATGCGATGGGTACATCTGCAGAAGTATTTTAGGCCTTTCACAGTGATTCTCCTCAGAGACTCGTATTGCTGCTTTCCCCGTAGCGAGGTGGAGGGATGAGAGGTACTAGTATGCCCCTGAGAAAACTGTAAAGCAGTTCTGAAATTTTGCCCCTGGGAGATGCTTGCTTTAAGGCATGGTATCAAAACTTGATAACAAAAGGCTGTATGAATTCTTGATTTGCTTTACCTGCCAAAATAACATACTGATTGCTCAGCTGGTGTGAGAAATAGGCTTAATTACAGACTCCTGGAACTTCTGTACAACAGCATCAGGGGTTGGCTTTTTTCAGGCATTCTCTTTTTCCCTTTCCCCTGAACCTATAAATAGTTTCGTAGAGGATATTAGATGAAAGCAAGATAAATGTAATTCAGAAGGTTTTTTTTAAAAAAAAAGGTATCCTTCATGCATGTATTGACAGAACTGCTGAGCTTTGATCATCGAAGTTAGGTTGATTTAAATGAAAAAGGCAGCAGAATTTTATTCTGAAATAACCCCCTCAAATCCTGAAGAATAGCACTGTGATGTTGGTTTATTATCCTGGTTAATCAAATTATCACAGGTTATAGGCGAAATGGAGGATTTTTGTTTTATCTGCCAGCATAGAAATGTCAAAGCAGGATCTCTAAGCAAAACACTATTTTAATACCCATAAGCATCTGATCTTTCGAGAACCAAATAGTTGTTATTACTTGTCCATAATCAGTGGGATTTCTCATATACTTTAAATTAGAAGATTAAGAATCTTCCTCAATTTGCCTTTTAAGCAGGGAGGAGAAAAAAGCCAAATTCAAGACCTGTTATTTTGGGTACGTACTTTAGTAGTATCCCCTTCCAGCTGAGATAGTTGGTTGCAGCTTTTGGAAGGCTTCAAGGACCTGACCGCTCGAGCAGTTTTGGCAGATGCTCCTCATACAAACCCAGCTGCATCAAGAAGGCTCTACTCCCATCCAGCTTGCTTTCCTTGGAGTAGTTTTTTGGATACGAGTCCCAACACCTCGCTGTGTCCAGGGAGGCACAGCACCTTCGTACCTAGTGTGCTAGGCTCGTATCTTCTGCTTTTGCTACACGTCCCTCGCTGCAGATCTGTTCATGTGTCGTCTCCCAGCTGCACGTGTGTTGCTGAAAAAGTTGCTTTCCCTACCTTGCCCCTCCCAGTACTGAAAAATAGCAGTTTGTGGCTCTGTAGCCCACAAGCCGCAGATAGTTTCTCCCGTTCTGCAGGCTGTCATCTGAGCTCCTTAACGCATTGCAGTCAAAATGCACTGACTTTGCACAACACCCTTATTTAAACTAACACCTCTGATTCTGACTGAAATAAGTGGTAACAGAATGAAGCTCACACCCATAGAGCAGACAAAAGGTGGGAGTATAAGGGGATTACTTAGTTCTCTCAAGCGCAGGAAAGATTAACCTCACAATATATATTTTTAAACGCATGCAGCTATTTACATCGTTGCAAAGTGGGTCTGAAATACCACAAAACAAAAGCAAGAGGGGTTTGTACGCAGGGTAACCGGAGCCAGAAAGGGTATCTATATATTCTTGGTTAGATTTAGCAGTGTGTTAGAGCTGGTACTACTCTAGGCAAAGTGCAGGGCATGAAGAGCCCTACTCAGGATGTCGATGTGTGTGAAACTGCACTCTGTGTATAAAAGCGTTTTATATTTATTGACCAGTGAATTATTTTTTTAAAAAACCCTTTAAATAATGAACGTGTTTGTATTCTAAGTTACGAAATTACAAATTCTGTGCTGCAACAAGATACCCACTCTGTTTTTTATTGTGTAAACAATCATCTCAGGCACCTCGAGACCAGCTGAGGACAGGCAGTGACATTACAACTGTCATTTGAAGCCCTGAAAGAATGAATTTACACTTTCTAAATGATGCATTTAAGGCTGTTCTGGGCCTTATAGAACAGCTGCTCTCCAAGGGTGACCACTGCAGATCATGCAGCACATTTCAAACCTTGTTCTGTCACCTCCTTAATTCTGAAACACAGAACTACTTGCACTGCGTGTGCTCACGGAAACTCTCTTGTCCTCTTTAGTGGTAAGTGTAACTCCTGGTGTTGGTGTCAACGAGTCACTCCCCTCTAAACAGAAAAGGGACAAGTGCAAGAAGTGTTTAGCTCTGTCAGTGATGAGGTGGAGCAGCACTGATTATTGCACTTCTGTGTGTCATGTGTGGGCTTAGTGCACTCTTAAGAAACAATTTGTAGAATAGCAGTATTTGCAATACTACTTTTTGTTCATCTTCTGTTGCAGAGCTGCCTTTTTGGCAAGGGGCTGACTTTTTTTTTCAACCAAATTGTGTCGCCTGTCAAGAATTTTCATGTGACTCTCGGAAACCTGCTGCGGAGTCTTCCCTGTTTGCTATTCAGTCCTGTTTTCTTCTCCCTGGAGCAGGTAAGCACCTGTTTCTTCAATGCTATTTGCAACTGGAAAATGTTTCTGTTTTCAGACACCTGGAGAGTTCAGTCTGTTGGACTCACTAGGGTTAACATCTCTTCCAAAATTTCCCACAGAACCCACTGTATTTCCTGCTGTAGAAAAGTATCTGAGTAACAATGCAGTACTTCAGGATTTTTAATATCAGCTCGTGTCAGTGTGCATCCCTGTAGCTTTAGCGCAGCTTAAAAAATGGTATGCATGAACTTTCAGCTGTGAATCTATTTACAGCTGAATCAGGGTTGTGAGCAAGCAATATAGAAAATTGCTTGAAATTCTGCTCTCTGAGAGAAACCTCTAAATAACTTAATATCCTTGGGGAAAAAAAGCCCTGAAGTAGACGAGCCAGAATGGGTGATGCAGAAGCCCGGGTGTTACCCGTCGTGACGACCTGGAGCTGAATGAGAGTGTTCAGCTACTGTTCACAGGATCATAGTCAGACAACCGTTGCAGAAACAGATTAAGCCGCCCCGGCTGCTGGTGCACTGAAGCAGAGGAGGAATTCTCAAATGACCTATATGTGATTGATGTATATGTGGGTGTGGCAAGAAGCGGCACCGAACAGCTGAGCGGTAGTAATGTCTTACACAGCTGCAGCTATTTCTGCAGAGGTGCTTGGCACAACCCTCTAGAGTTCCTTAATATTCCTTGCTAGAACTGGGTCTGTGTTTGAGATTCAGCGTTTTGGGAGGGAGGAAATTTTTACAGAGTTGTTGAAATAGCTTTCAGTAAATGCTAGTCATTAGAGTGTGTGTGGGGGTGTGTGTGTGCACTTTTATGTGAAAGGAAAGTAAATGTGCTTAATCTGGCTTTGGTGGTGGTCTGTTTTTCTTTTAGCTTTGTCATTGCATGTAGTAGCTCTGATTTCTTCAAAGCAACTTAAAAATTTTCTCAGAAAACAATTGCCAGTTTCCTCCTCCAAAAGAATTCTCTTTCTAAACATATAAAGAAACTTATTTTCTCTTAAAGATTTATTTACTTTATCACGAAGCTGCAGAATCCAACCTCTGCCATGGCCTCAACTTTTTTTTTCTGTTTTTTAAGCAAAGAGGCCTTTTCTAAAGGGTTCGGCCTTGAAAACTTCTGTTGCGATTTACTTGGCGGTGCTGCATGCTTTATTCCCAGTTTGTGTCAGGTGAGAAATGATGGGAAGGTCTATTCCGTGCTACCTCATTGCAGTGCTAGCTGGATTTTGCTACGGTGGTTACTTGGTCTCACCTCAGGCTGCAGGGGTAAATGGTCCCTTATGCTCTTCAGCTCCCACCGAGGCCTTGTGCAGTAATCCAGTGCAAGGCTGTGACCTACAGCAGAGTTTAGCTCAGTCTTTAAACTCGACACAGATGTTTAAAAGGGAGAGAAATAATTTTTACTGGTGCTGCACTTTTGTCCCCCCAAGGATTTTCAGGGTGTTGTTACCACTCCTGCCAGTCTGCGCTCCCTGAGAAGCGCGTTAGCAGCACCGGTGGCGAGGGGGGTATTTGACAGCTCCCCGGTGTACAAGGGGAACCTGGCAGTCCCAGGTCGGGAAGAGTGCGGGTAGAGGCATCGCTCTTCTCCTTATAAGCGATTCCTCTGGAAAAGCTGAGGGAAGAATCTGGGTATAACTCAGTCGGGAAATCCCTGCTACCTCTGCCCCTGTTATTTCAAGCACACCCAGAATATTTCTGCTCCTGAAGATTACAACCTTTTCTAAAACAAATACTCATATCTGCTGTTAACTACGTTAGCAGCCTACCAACTAATCTGTTACCAAACATCAGTTCTGTCAGCAGCAGCTCCACACACAGCTGCTGGGAGGATTCAGCCATTGCCAGCAGAGTTAAAAGCCGCTGTAATGCTTCACTGAAATATTTTGAAAAGCTCACTGTGATCACTCCATCTTTTTGTTCGTTGTTAAACTTTTTATTCTTGGTATTCTAAATAACTGCCCCTCAGAGTAAATGCAGAGACATGTGCATGCCTTCTGTTTCTAGCAGAGCATTTGCAAATTCTCTCACCGTAAACTGTTTATAGATGACTGTGTAATCTGTGACCTTACTATGATGGGCAGTCAGATCAGAGTTCCCACCACACAAGGAGACATTATTATGTCTTGAGCAACTTAGCACCAGCCTGACAGAGTGTTTGCGGGCTGGAAATACCAGTGCCTACAAAAAACCACTGCCTGCCTGCTGCCAACCCAGCGTTTTATAACCACTTGAGGTTTTTTCATTGCAAAAGTCATAACTTCACACTTACTGGCAATATAATAGATTTTAAGTGATGCTTATGGATTTAAGTGCAGCATTCTATTCAAATTTTATATTCCAACAGTGTGCATGTTTTCACAGTTAGATTTGTTTTTTGCTCTTTGTTGTGGTATGACATAATTTAAAGGTTTTAGGAGTCTGGTCCTACTGTAACAGGGACCACAGAAAACACGTATGGAAGGTTTCAGGCCCCCGTTAGTTTGCATCTGTGGGCCATGGCCTTTGCCAAACGGTTGGATATAGGTTTTACTTTCTGGATGTGTAGAGTCCCATATTACTCCATGAAAATGTCACAGGTTTCAAATCCAGCACATGAAGAAGCCTTGGCATGGCCGGAGCCTAATCAGAAACAGCAAGGTAACGTGTTTGCTGAGCTCACGAGGAGACAGGAGAGTGTTGAGGTAATAAAGGACATCAGCAATACTTGCTGTGTCACAGCTGATAAGCACTCAATCTTTTCATAATTAGTATTATGAGAAGTTCCTGGTAAAGTTTGAACTCCTGGTTTGCTCCCTTTTTTCTCCTCCTCCAATATGAAGAGGAGAAGCTGACAGTGGTTTTATTTATTGTTCAATTCTCCTTGTCCACTGCTGGAGCAGGTGTCACTCTCAGTTCAACTATTCCCTAAAATTTCAGCCGATTCTCTAGACAGAAGATGCTCTTAACCAGCAAATCCCATTTGCCTTTCTGTTGAGGCTATCCTGCAAAAGCTGCAAACTTTGCCCTTTTCTCTCAATCCTGCAATGCAGACTCTCCTAGAAATACTCTTAATTTAGTATCTCCCTACTTGAAATACCAGCTGAGCTTGTAAGCCAAAGACATCTCCCAAAGGCCTCCTCATCTAGGGTCAGAGCATGTACTTGAGGAAGTGAAACGTTCATTAGTTGGATGCCAGATTATTTACACTTGTGTCATGATCAATCAGGCAGTAAGAGGCTGAGGATGACATTCATCTCATCTAATTTTAGGTATTTGTGTCTTGGAATACCATATCCGTATCCGAACTACTCACATTATGTTCTCGTTATGGTCTGTGGAGAGAACAGGCACGTCCCCAGCAGGACATTCCTGTCCAGGCTTAAAAACCCTTTATAGGATGCACTCTGGATGTGCCCAGTTTTCACCAGCAACTCCAGAATGAGGTCTGGATTTTCCTGCACATCTCTACTTGTGAGAAGTACATACCCGACTCCTGATGTCCGTTACCCCATTTCCCAGCAGCTAGTGCTGAATGAGCTTAAAAAATGGAAGGCCGAGCTACAGGGACCCGGACTGAGGAGTGTCTTAATAGCACCTTGCAGTTCTGACCTCCCAGCTTACTGTGCTGCTGTCACTGCAGTCGTGTCTTGCCTCTCTTCACAGTTCTCAGGGAGAATTTAGTCAAAAAGTAGGAATTCGTTAAAATGTTACACCCAGTTTTCTTCCTGTTTCTTATTTACCATCTCAGTAAAATACAGGCAGTAGTAAAGTGTAGATAAAAGTATTCTGTCTATTGGTCTGCCTATCTGTATGTAAAATAACTATCAACTATATAACAGCTGAAGTCTTACATTTATTACATTTAATTTTCCTATAAGTAAAGGAAGGTGAAAATAGAATCTTTCATTCCTCTCTCTTCCCCAACTTTACACAAATGTGAACAACTTTCATAGAGCTGAGCAAAGGAGGAGTCACCTCACTGAGGTTTGAATTATCTTCCAAAAGTTAAATAATGAGCATTACTGAAATAAGGCCTTAAAAAATCATATACCAGGCACCAAAAAATCATGATGTGGGCTTGAAAATGGATTATTTTTTACTTCTTTATAACTTGTGTTCTGCTTTTGAACTGAAATGGGACTGTTTCAGCACCTGATGTTGAAGACTAGATCGCATTTCTTGATAAAGTACTAACAAAAGTGTGTAGATAAATGCAAGTGGGTCCTGGTCACATTTTCATGAAACCTCCTAACTAGGACTTTACAAAGTATCTCATAATTTTGGATGCATTTGGGGTTGGCCCTCTCAGAGGGAGTAATTGTTATGCAGTATTAAGGACTCAGGCTTTAAAAATCAAATCTCCTATACTTTTTTTTTTAACACTACTAGCTACCAACAGTAGAGTTGGAAAGCCTTTTGACTTTAAAAAAAAAAAAAAAGCTTCAAAACATTTGAACCAAGATGATTTTCTGTTAAAAGCATAGGTAGGAAACAATACACTACAGTAAATGAACAGTGACAATTTTTATTTTATTCCGGTAGAATAAGTTTAGATGCATTTACGTTTCATGTAACACACTAAATTCTTGTACTAAAACTAAGGAAACCCAAATGGAGTCAATGAACCAAAAAAATGGATTAAAAAACCTGTTTATGCCAGTCTGAGTCAAAAGTTGAGTTCTGGATGCTCTCCTTCCTCAGAGTGGATCCAGAAGTTTCTGTTGGAGCCAATCTCTAAACGAGATGACTAATAAAAATAACATCATAACACACATCTCCTTTTTAACACACAGGGTATTAGCTGAGGGCCAGGATTGGTTTAGATTTGTTTTATGTATGAAGTGATTCAGCTCTCCCTTCCCTGTCCTCCTCCCTGTCCAGCCAAATCTTTGTGCTGGTTCCTACTGCTGCATAGCCAAATATCGCAGAAAGGAAGATGGCTGCTTTTTTTTTTTTTACCAAAAAGGTCTAAAGTTTTGGTTTACTTCCCCCCCCCCCCGTGTTCATCAGTCAAACTGAACAGACAACTTAAAAATTGATGGAAACAAATGGCATCCAAAGTGCCATGGTGCATTTTATAATGGCATCCAACTGTGATTACAGTCCCACAGAGAATACATTTTTGCATTTTCTTTTCTTTTGGTGATTCACTCTCTAGAAGGGATTCACCCCTTTTAGGAGAGGGAGAATTCACTGGTTTCATGACCTTTTATTTCTGCAGTAGAAATGGGTGAACTCACTTGAAATAAATACAAACCAAGCCAAAACATTACATAGGACAAAATTAATTCCAAATCTGACCTTTCTGAGTCTTAACAGGAAAGGAAAGAAAAGGAAAGGTTGCATGTTTCTATCTTTTGACTGATGCCCTACAATTTGCAAGCACCAAAATATCACGGCAGGGACAAAAGCTTTATGGATGTGTGTCCTGGTGAAAAGCAGCTGAATGGCAAAGCTGGAAGACTCGCAGTGCCACGGCTGCTACCCTTTTCGTGCCATCTGGAAAGCCAAAAGATGGACATCTTCCATTAAAAAAATCTCCCCATGACAGAAAAGGGGTTGATTTATAAACGGTTGTGGGAGTAGAGCAGTTTCAGTCACGGGGCTGCCGGCCTCGCCGTCAGGCAGCGGGGTCGCAGCGGGCCGCCCCGGCTGCCATTTTGTGTGGACTCCCCGGAACCAGTGTGAGGTTCATGGTTGGACTGGATGATTTTCGAGGTCTTTTCCAACCGAGATGATTCTGGGATTGTGAGCCCAGCGCAGGCGCCTGGCCAGCCCCGGGGCACTGCGATGGCAGCACGCCCTGCCTGCCGCCAGCATCGGGGCGAGGGGCCATGGCCTCTGGCGAGCAGTAATAAAATGGCTCCTTGGCAGCTTCTCCTCAGGCTGGGCAGCGGTAACACGCATCCCATCCGCAGGAAGCCGTTACAAGTCGCGAGAGGGTCTGTCAAAAATTTAAAATCTGGTTAAAAGCAGCATGCCTGGGAGCATGCCTTTGCAGGTGGTTTGGTGTGGTGTTTATTGGGGGGGGTTGTGGTTTATGGGGCTGTTTTCAGAGCTTCCTCCCCACGCACAATGCTGGGAGCGCTCGGCGCTCGGCCTGCGCTGCTGAGGGGGACACACAGGCCCAGCCTGGCCGCCCTCCCGGATGTCCTCTTCACCTTCAGGTTTTCAGGGTGAAACCTGGCACGTTGCTCAGATGGGTTTGAAATTTTTTTAAAAAAAAAAAAAAAAGCTAGGCTGACACAAATGGGTTTGTCAGATATTAAGAGTCAGGGTGAGCAAAGGCTGCAGTTTCTTCACAAGGCTGAGCTTCATCCATGCTCCTGTGATCCTCCCCTCAGCGATCGCCCTGTCTCACTGCTGAAAATGTCAAGTTGCTGATGTTTGGTACCAACCTGTTTATAAAGAACAAAGTATTGTAAAAGGATTCTAGACAGATTTGAGTGTGGAGCTCACCACAGTCCAGGCCTCCCTGCTTATGAGAGGTTTTCAGTTGATTTTTCCCAATGATGTTCCCAAGATGGAGTATGCTCCGGAGGAAGCAGTTTAAGCAAGTGCTGCCTGCAAAGCCTGGGACTACCCGGCCTACAACTTTCTGTATGAAGGAACTGTGCAGCCTAGAAACACACCCCAGGGCTTTTGGTACCAGGGTCGCAGTGATCCCAGAGCATCTGGGAGCCTTGATTGAGCCAAGTCCTTCAACCTTTCTGCTTCGGAGTGGGGGAGCTCAGTCTTCACGGGCTTTCAAACTGCTGGCCCTAGAGCAGCAAGCCTGAAAGACCCTGGATGGCTTGTGGCTCCAGATGTCGTGAAGCCTAAAACCTTTGTGGTCCTAGCAGGGAGGGGGGGGGAAAAGGAATTTAAATTTTCCATACATTTAAAGAATTTGAACTATTTTGCGATGGAAAGTTAATTAATATAGCCTGAGTTTGGAGAACAGATCATTGGAAATGACTAAAGGAAGCCTGGTGAGTAAGATAGCTGGAAGAGCAGGACTCATCAGGAAGGATAGGAAAGATATCACAAAGCTGCTGAAGGTGCACAAACCTCCCGAATGACACCTCTGTTCTTCCACCACGTCGCTTAGCAGCTTGAAGAGGCTGGTGTTCATGCTGGCTTTAGGGAGAGAGGAGTACCTCAACTAGTTATCTAGTGGTTGCTACCTTGTGAGAAAAGAAAAATGTTTTCTGGAAGGAAATGTACTTTGCCTTACCTCCTTGATAACAAGGCATTTCTTCCAGATGATAACTCAGTGATGTCATGTTGATGTCTGACTGAAGATTGAGACTGGCTAATGAGCTGGAGAGCGAAAGGATTTTTTCCAAATCTTGCCATGGAGTCTAAAAAATTCCAGCACTCTGCCCTTTGAGATCACTTATTTCCCAGAGCATCCTGAAAAAACGCTGACATGATACACACTGGGAGGGCAGTGCTGGACCTGCTGACCTGGTGAAGTGAAGATTTAAAGGTACGAGTGTAAAATAATCTGTGTGACAAAGGCCTTTTTTACTCTTGCTGTTTCCACTGCCCGGTATCTCGGTCTGCAGGGACTGTCTCAGCATGTGAGTATGAAAAGATGGCAAAAGGTCCCCATTTTTTAATTTGTAATGAAAGCTCACTATGCGGAAGGCTACGGAGTCCCCCTGCATAGCTAGATGCAGCCATTTTGAATTATCTTTAAAAGCTGTCTGGCGATTTTTTTCCATTCAGGAAAATATCCTTGTGATGCCAAGGGAGAATGATAAATTTTCTGAAAGAATTCATTTGTATTGAAGGCCAGGCTTTTGTGACTTTTACAGGACTGCAGGATTTGTTCCTGAGAGCTGTAGTGCTGTTTGAGGAACAGCAGTGTGGTACCATCAGAGTCAAAGATCCCCCAGGTTTGCAGAGCTGTGTCTTGCGTTGCTTGGTGCTGAAGTGACCTCCCTGACTTACGCACAGGAGGTGGCAGTAATCTCAAGGCATAGTTGGTGTTTCCAGCCGTGCTCACGTTCTCTCAGAGTATCTCACCAGTGATATCGTGGCTTTGAGTATAAAACCAGGGTATCGCTCATAACTAACAGCTGGCCACCGGTGCAGTTTATTAGAAACTCAGCTAGTTGCCGAAGTGGGTTCTTTGTCTTGGTGACCTTCCAAGGCAATCAGAGCCTTCTTGGAAGACCTTGAATCAGAAATGTTTGGATATAAGAAAAATAGCACTGCGCAGCACACCATTCTGCTCTCCCAGGGTTCACAGATTTGGAAGGCGCTGTACCATATATAACTGTAGGAGACAGCACTGAGATACTGTAGCTGCTGCATCAAGGTCATGGTGTTCTGGGATCCAATTAAAATTATGCAAGATAGGCAATTTAGGAAAGACTTCACATAGAGCTCAGGAAAGAATAAAAAATCATACGCGTTACGAGCTCAGTTACTTTGTAAGATTAATTTTCGACTATCTCATGATCTTGTAATAAGACCATGAATTATTTTAAATGTTTGATTTGCTTATTGATCAGAACTCTTGAGACCTTACTTTCTAAATCACAGTTACAGGTTTGACTTCCACTTAACAGCAAAGCTG